>NW_013527137.1:2124271-2150704 GCF_000836215.1 Papilio polytes
CATTAAAGTTCCAGAGTCACTGACTTGCATAAGCTGCTGTGCTCCAGCACTGGTTACAATCAATGCTCCAGAATTGCCCATTAATTGCTGAGTTGTGCTCACTGTTAGTATCTGTGGTGCCGGTGTCAAAAGTTGGGCACGAGATGCTGCTGGTGCTAATGTTAAATTAGGAGTAGCTGCAGCTGGAACCAAGGTGGGTAGTGCTCCAGCTAAACTCACCACTGGGGTCACACTGACAGTTGCCAAAGACACAGGTGCTGAGGTTCCATGTCTGGATGTGATCACACATGGTTGATTGTTTCTTACTGAATTTTGCTCAAGTAAAAATTCATTCATAGAAGTCAATTGCACATTTTTTTCTGTCAAGTCAGCTACTTTTGTCAATAACACACTAATATTATCATGCAACAACTTCACTTTATGATTCAGAGTTTCACAATTGTTGCATATATTTGATGGTGACAAAACTTGTTTATCAAGTGTCGCTTCTTCAAAAGCAAATCGTCTAAATTTAGCCTCTGGTGGTGAATCATCATCTCTAATATTAGGTGGGGGACGATTAAACGATGGAGGTGGGGCATTTAACATAGGAACTGTCTCATTACTAACCATTTCTGGGTGAATTAACTTGCAATCTTGATTAGGGCATGTCCCATGTATATAATTTAAGCAGACTGGAATTATGTTACGAGGATCGCGTGGAAAAGTTCCGGTTACGTAAAAATGTTCCTCTTCTTCAACAGAACTATGGACAAACTTGCAATTAGCTCGGAAACAACCTTTATTTTGGAAATCATGACAGAAACGAAATAACTCTTTTAAGCGAGCTTTCGGTGGTAGTTCGTGTAAATATCTACAATTATCTCTTAAACAAAATCCTCTGATAAAATTTCTACAATATCTGTTTAGGCTTGGAGCCGCATTTTCAACATCATCTGATAAACTCATCGCACAGTCGGGAGTCGTAACGCTTTTGCCAATCATCACTCACTTTATTTTATAGGATAAGTCTTCGTTGAACCGATTTATAACTAGTTGCCTCCATTGTTCTCAATTACAGTTAAGGAGTAATGTGCCTTGTCTCGAAAATTTTTCCATAAAAATTCCATTTCAATACACTGCAAATTGAACTATGCATTCTTCATTTTATTTTAAAACATCTGTCTCCAATTATTAACACTGACTTAACAAACAGATAAATATCATATCAATCTTAGGAAGCTTACAATTAAAATGAATTCATTTAAATTGCAGTTCTAAAGCAAAGTTTCTTTTGGAGTTATAAAAGTTATAGCACTTCGCTTTTTTCGCTGCCTTTGATTGATTTGATTCTCTCACGTTATGGATTGGTTATGGATACTTTTTACTTATTCGGTTTATAGTAAACATCGAGATATTACCACTGATATCTATGCTAAATGGATAGGCCATTGTAAAATTACCGCTTTTGCATCGTTCGGACTTAAACCAACTTAAAGATGAACTGATAGTTAAATGTGCAAACTATTTATCTCGTATGTTTTTTCCCTTTTTTATTTTGAATTTTCACCACCACGACCAATCGTAACCTACAGCGCCTAAATGGCAAAAACTGGCAAAAACCAGAAAGGCACAAATATTACGTCTTAAACCTATCTATTTAATAGATGTCACTGAAATATCCCGTAAATAAGGAATTTGTTTGGAATTGGACATGAGAAGATATTCAAAACTTGCGAAAATCGGCATAATGATTTATGATGAAAATCAGTAAGTAGAAAGTATTCTAAAAATAAGTATTGTTAAAATTGTATTATTTATTAATTTTGATGTCTTTATTCAATCTGTGACAACAAAGGACACATTTGTCAAAAATAAACTGAAATCTATACTCTTTGATTCGAAAATGATGGTGACTTGTTTGTGTGAAAATAATGTTCGTAAGAAATATTTTGAAATCAATAATTAGTATACGTGTTTCTTAGTAATATATCGTGTTTTTTTGTTTAATAATATCAATATCTCCTTTCTTAATAATGTAACCAAGAAATGGGGGCGAAACTGTCACATGGGTGTAAACTTTTATGATGTTACACAAACATCATGTTATTTTTTAGAAATTACCCTACCGATTGTAACAGTTACTAGTTTAGATTGTTGATATAAAAATGTTTAAACAACAACTATCTCCAAGGACTATTCACCCTTACCAAACCACTATGGTACCACGAAGTGAACAACAATTTTCATCAGCATCACAACAGCGAGTAAAATACCCGTGGACTGAAAATACACCTGTGTATGAAGTCGCTGCAGCGGACAGTTCTACTTCTGATAATGCTTACCATGTAAGTATTAAAAAAACTTGATATATGGACAGATGAAGGTGAAAGTTTGATGTTAATTTTCTGTCACACAAGATTATTAATTTAAATTCAACTTTTACAGCTTCCACATTATTATAATGGTACTCTGAGGGAGTATGGTCCACCATCACCAGTGTATCAAACTCCATATAGCACAGCAACAGGTACCTGGCGGAACTACAGACGAGGAGAGAAAGTTCCAGTTCACAACGCACACACTTATGCATTCCCACCGTGTGCTTCATCGTTTTCCCTGCAGTTATGTGAAGCAGATTCACAAACACATCCTGTAAATCGCTCACCGATCCCACCAGTACCGTCCGTTAGTCCGGAAGTTCCTATAATTGGTGCCTGTGGAGGACATTGCCCAGGATTTGAATATGTGTGCTACTATATTTTACAAGTAAGTATGGTTTCCTTTTTTTCTGTGAGATATTTAATAATTTAGACAGAAACTAATTTTATACATTGTTTCAGGTAATATTTGTAGTAGGAATATTAACTGGAATCTCTTTATGCATTGCTGGCATTGTGTTGAGACGCACAAACCGTAATGGTGATCTCGGAGTATTAGTTTATATTGGTAAATATTTTCTTATAAACAATAAGGATAGAATACTGCTGTCCATAGACATCCGCAGTTGCAGATGCATTGCCTTAATCGACAGAAGAGGAGACTCAGATAAACAGGATATTTCTTCTTCCTATGTGTCTTCTCCACCGTCATATCCTTCCCTTAAGAAAAGGGTATAAAAGGAAAAGGGACCAAAATTAGACCTCCACACTCATCAGACTAAACACATAATTGTTCCCAAGTGTCCCACCGGATGAGTCCATTTGTGCAAAGATGCGGCGTCTACTCTGCTGGCGATATGCAAGCAAGTTACACATGCTAGTAGCTGCAAGTGTCAAGTACTTGTATAATGCATATTGCAGGCTGCCTGGCGTCGTGCGTGTGCGGCGTGCTGCTCGGCGTGCAGTGCTGCGTGCGCCGCGAGATGCGTCAGCGCAAGCTGCGAGCCAACATGCACATACCAATGCAATCTATACAGGTATACTAACTATTTCCTACTTCATCATTATCGTCATCAGCTCATTATGCATCCACACAGAAGGACTATGAGCCTACCCAAAGTAAGAGGTGACTAGTCAACCACACTGGCCCGGTGCAGGTTGGTTGGTTGATTGGAACCCAAGACCTGTTGATAACAAGTAAAGTGTTTAAACCCCTGAGCCACTGATGCTGTTTTCCTACTTGAGATATAAAAAAATAATACTAACAAAGTAAAAAATAAAAAATCACTACTTACTATTGTAAATTAATATTACAATAGTAAGTAGTAATGGGGGAAAAAATTTAAAAACAAAGTGAATACAAAACAATGAAAAACAGTAAACCTAATACATTTTCATTGCTTTTCTAGATTTTATAGTAGTTTTATTCCATTACTTTTATATCGATAACTAGCTTTCGCCTGCCACTTCATCCGCTCGAATTAGATAAAAACAAAAGTAACCTACACATTCTCCTAGACTATGCGCTACATCTATGTCAAATTTCATCAAGATCCATTCAACCATTTAAGCTAAAAACTAACAAACATTCATCTAAACTTTTGCATTTACAATTTTTGTAAGAATTGTGTTGTGTTGTTTCAGGAAGCACCAGCCGTAGCTTGCCCTTTGATAACATCCTCAACATTACCTCACAGTCGAGTATACAGGTCAGTCAATATGTTATGTAGTACAAAGTTGTAAGGGTAATTTTTACTGGAAATCAATTGCTCAGTCTTAAAACTTCCTATATTTGAAGCAAGTAGTATACTTTTATTTTAGAACAGACAAGAAATTCAGCAGATATTTTTATTGTAATTGATGTTATATTCACATCGCACATAAAATCACAGAAATGTACATCATTTTAAGCAAAATGCTTGAGCAACGAAATGCTCGAGCTGAATGTGTAATTAGAGACAGTTGTCGTGAAGTGCATAGAGCTTCTATTAATTAATAAAAATATTTACTTATCATCGACTTCGACCAATACTATATACTAGTTTTCGCTACTTAGTTCGCGTGGAATTAAAAAAAAGTGACTAGCCTATCTGTTCTTCCAGTCTATTGTCTACATCTATACCAAATTTAATCAAAATTCTTTTTAAAAAGACGTTTAGGCTACAAACTCTAACAAACATCATCCATCCATCCATCCATCTATCCATCCATCCATCCATCCATCCATCCATCTATCCATCCATCCATCCATCCATCCATCCATCCATTCATCCATCTAAACTTTCCCATGTATAATATTATATTAAATTAAATAAATACTAAGTATGGTTATTTGTGTATCTTCCTAGGCCGACAGTGAGCGCGTACGAGGGCGACGTGACGGGAGTACCTTGGTGGCGCCGCACCGCAGACTGATTAGCTTTAAGTATATTATGATGTATTTACAAACTAATACTATAACTTTTTTATTATCTGTGTCCAAATAAAACAATGATCTTATAATAAACGCTTTGAAAATATAATTGTATATTTTCTTTTAATTTCTGTCCCTCGTAAACATCGATAGCGCGGAATTTAAAATAAAATAGTCGTCTAAAACATTCCTGCGTGCATCTTCCAGTCAGTCCTACCAAAATCTGTCCACCCGTGCCAGTGATATCAGTCAGTTGGTCATTATGACATTGCAGAATCCAAAAAAACGTAGCCGTTCATAAAACATGTTTATTCATATCAGCTACCTTCAAATTCACGTCAAAATCGGCCCAGCTGTTCGGTTTGTCAACTTGGTGTAATATTTTTGGGGCTAATTCACCAAATTGTATGTTGTCTGATAACAATACTACGTGTAAATATGATGGAAATATCGGATTTTGTAACCTTATCTGATAGTGACGTCATTTTAAAGCTATCTGAGCCTCTATCATCTAGAGATGGCACAGGACCTTAGTCTCTTAAAACCCCAGAATTTAGAATTTGTAGGTATATAAGGGGATAGAAATCATGGAATTAAAACAATCACATATATCCTTACAGAACTTTATTAGAGATACAGACAGATATTGAAGATATATTAAGTACATATAAATAAAAAAATGTACTTCAAGTACTAAAAATAAATTATAAATACATTTGTAAATTAAAAAATAACGCGCACAATATATTGATTCACACTTGCAACATTGTAAAATATGGTTAATCTAAATAAAGGAACATAAAAATAGCTTAAAAAAATGAATCAAACAAGAAATAAAGTTTCAGCATTTTACTTAAAATTGTATAACTGCAGCTTACGACTATATTTCTCTTATCTAGAATCAAATTATTTACATACATTAAATTTTCATTCAAATTGTACGATTTATAATTTTAGTATGATTGTTATGATGGATTACATTGTTTGTTTAGCTTTAAATAATTCGTTTTGCAAATCTTAAAGAGAGCTTTTAAAAAAAATAATATCATTCCAAATTCTTATATTTCTATAAAATTAAATGCCATTGAATCCATCTACTTGGACATCGCCCTTTAATTTAAATGAAGGGCTAGCTCACGAGTCTGGACGACTTAAATCTAAAAAGGACGGTCTCAACATAAAATATTGTACATAAAACAAAATTACGACACGACTAAGAAATACTTAAAGTAAACGATTTGCAAAAAGCAAAAAATTATTTCTAAAGCAAAATTTCATTTCTCTAATCCTATTGTGTTTGTGTTAATTATACAATTTAGTCAAATATTCTTGAGTCCTCTGAACATAGGATCGGGCAATGGCACGAAGGCAAAATGAAATATACGAAGTGATGTGGGTTTCCGTTTGCCCGATATTTTGCGTTACACGCAGCCAATTAAATCCTATTCCGACAATTCAAACTTGTTGAAGCGATTGATTTATTGCTGTATTCGCATATAATTTTAATATCCTTAAAACTTACAAACACCGGTAAGCGATTTAAAAGACAAAATAGACTTTGACAACATTAATTTTTATCTCATAGCGAACATTACTGAAAATTACAGCAAAAGCAGTGTTTTAAAAAGTTACATATTTAAAGTAACTTTCCAACACAACCTAATTTACTTAACTCGAAAGATACAATGAAACGACAGATATACGATTATGGGCGTTACAATCCTAAAAATATGGACGATAATTTGGCCACATGTCTTTACTAAATCACATGTACATATTATAATGAAATCTATTTTAATCTTATAATACAGATTATTAGAATAAAATGTCTTAGAGATGTAACACATTAATAAATTGAGACATACGAGTAAAATAAACAGTCATTGAAGGTGAGATTTAGAACACAGTGAAAGTATAATAAATCGATTCGAATGTTCTCGATTTTAGTTAAAGTCGATTGTATCAAGGTACATACATAAAATATTTTATCACACAATAAAACGCACAAAGTTTACGAACATAATCATCTCGGATTAGTTTTGTACCTTGAAATATACCTAAGGACAAGAGACATACAGAAATTGAAATGCTTAATATAATGGCTTCGACAGAACTGCCATATAAATTGTAAAGTTGGGATGCGTTCAAAAAGAGCATCAAAATGGATTACCACGAAAATATGTTCTATGCTTATGAATATTTTATGTAACAGGATTTATCTTTCGAACACGTTGACGAATAGGGGGACAGAAATATAACCAGGGCTTGCCTGAGTTCGTTTTTTTTAAATTGAATCTTATGCCACCGAAGGTTGACCGTCCAACATCTTATCGCTTTCCTCTGCACTGCTTAAGCTGAAAACAAAGAAAACACTGGTTTAATAATAGGTATTTGAATTGTGCTTTAATGCTCTTTAACACATTGGATTTTTTAGTTTCTTACAGTAAATAAGTCGTAAGGTTTAACCACAATCAGGCAGCCTACCATGAAATATTAAAATAAATAAGTACGTCTTTGTTACGCTTTGAATCAGCGGAACGTATTAATTGGTTCCGAAGTCAGACAATTAACAAGATTTGTATAAACTGTTTAGCATAAGCTCGACTCCGTGTTCGCTCGATGCGAATACAAGTAAAACTTATGTAAACACGTAAAGACAAAGGCATACCTTGTGTGAACTATTAACACCTGCCTTGAGCCGACAGAGCGGCCACAATAGAGCGCCGGGCATTGTGTGGACGTGTACCAACAACTCAGATTCATATGACATGTATTTATGCTACATACGTTCGTGTAAATAAAAGATCAGTCGATGACAATGAGCGGAAATCATTACGCCGCCCTCGAGCTGGTCTAACACCCGATTGATTTTTGATTACAGGCACCAGGTGGAGTTAAGTGAACGAATCTCTAGTTGCGTCTTGCAAATGTGAATGATATTCGACGTGGTTTACATTATACTACTGTTCAGAATGATTCCCTATTGATTAAATAGCATGGAAGTAGAAATTATCTCGGAAATATACTTGGTAATAAAGCCGCGTTTAAAGTAAAAGGCTTGAAAACAGCTGTGCATTTCAAAATCCAACATTCAAAAGGTCAGCTTAATTCTATTTTTAACTTAACTCCCGAGCCGAGAACTCTGTGAACGTCGCACTCAACGCGCACGACCTCATATTTTGTTATTCCAATTACTTTGTGAATGTAAAATGATTTTTTTTTAATTAAATAGATGCGGACAAATATTCCTCGCACTCGGTTTCTTGATCAGATGGTAAATTCATTTGTAGCACTGTACAGAAAGTTGAGGATTTAATAAAAAGCGGCTACGTACAAGACTTTAGCAGAGGACTTCATTTTTTCGAACGCTTTCAGTATTATCATATCATATTATACCTCTGTGAAATCATTGAATCATTTATCACGCTCGATAATCCGATCATCAAAAGTGGCAATTCCCACAAATCTTATTAGCTCGTGACCTCGCAGCGTAATGCAGTACACATAGGATTACCCTCAATAAAAATATACAATAACTTGTCTAGAAATGTTTGAAACATTTAAATGTATGCCAATCATAATTGCGACTTCATGAATAGGTAGGTTAAATATCAACAGAGAGATTAGAGAAGAATTACATAAAGTAATTGGTAATTGCCTAGGACAAAGAAATTGTAAACATACAATAGTCAACTTTTGCCAAATGTATAATAGTGCTGGTATAGTCCTTTATTATAGTTGAAGACTTCGGGAGTTTATTGATTAATTTATTGTACGCACCATTCCTTGTTATCCATGAGATTGCGCATCTCGTCGTCGGGTGCGGGAGGGGCGTCGCGCACGGGTGCGTACTGCGCCGCCACCAGCGGGTCCGTAGAGGGGTTGAGCGCGGTGAGGGCCGCAGCGCCACTGGCCGGGGCCTCCTTGCCGCCGCCCCATCTGGCAGACCAGGCCCAGCCACCGACACCTGAGAACATAAATAAGTTTAAATAGAGACTAGAAAACACGGAGGTCGTTTATCAGATTTATTGATAGTCCATGAAGCATCTTTGAGATAAACTATGCTTTTCTACGAGTTAAGTAGTTTTCTAGAATACTTCGATCGACCTACATTAGCTGTCATCTCGAGTGCTCAAGATGCTTCCGACATTAGATAATAGAGTGTCATTGGGAGTCTGATCCACTTTATCGAAACAATGCAATTAAAGCGCAGTTTGTGCTTTAGTGTTTGTAAAGTGTTGTACATGTTTAGATCAGGGTTATACTCGATATGATTGTGTCCATCATGATGTATTTTTCAAATTTATTAAATAAACGTTTTTTAGTTATCACCTTTATCTCTGTGCCTCATATTATTTATAACTCAATTATATCCTAAACCATTTACAGATTATCCTGCTACAGTGTATGTTTAGTCTAAGTTTAAACATTTAAAACGTCACGACGTTTAGAACCTCTGATTAAAATAACCGATGACCAAATAATCCAGATTGCAAAGCAATCGGATTAGATGTGGGCGCGTCGCCTACATGCTTCCGTTCCCTGCCCACTATCGTAATTTCATTCTAAGTGCAATGAAAATTAATCGCAGTAGACTACAATACACAAAAACGATAACCTATATACTTTGTCTGTTTCAACCTCTTGGATTGGACTCTTTGTTTGATTTACCACGTGTTTGTTGCTATAAATAAATACAACGGTCAATTGTTGTACTTCGAAGAACGTACCAAGGTTCCCAATTTATACCGTTGACCGTAGATTATAATTACACTCACATACTGCTGGCTACTATTGATTTATTGTACGCATTTCCTTCCTCGTTTCCGCTTCCTGAATTGTATATTCGAAATTTAATGGTGTCTTAATTCCATTACAAATTATCGATTACCTTTGGTTGTGTTTGTTACCGTAATTGTTTAAGAGTAAATAGAGAACAGTAGACAATACAACAAATCAATCATTTTCATGGTTACTGACACAATTAAATATGAAATTAAGTAAATACGTGTAAAAATTTATCAAATGAATTTCTGAACAAAAGATTGAATCAAACATAAAATGATTTGAAGTTTCATTGTTACTACCCATAATTAAACCTTTTTCTATCAATAAAATGGAACAGTCGTCGATGTTATCATTTCCTTAAGGTTGAGGTCAGTGGTCAGTGGGCACGGCATCACATCGTCTCTCAAGGTTACATGCTTATTTATAACACTAGTAATTGTTATAGGACTATCTTGCAAAAGGATTTAATACCTTTAGTGACAAAGCATTAAACGAATGTTTTTTAAATATTGCAATAATCAAATCTAGTCCGCGCATTGATCAGTTTGTGATATATTTTATTTTTCTTTGGTAAACATCTTTACATCAATATTATGTATCTCTATTGCAGAAGTCGTCTGAGCAGGATCTTCAATCTAAATGTTGTTTTTAAATATCACATTTAGATTACATCGGCTTAACAAACTGATCAACCGGTTTGTGATGTTTGTCTATCGTAAAGTTTAATAAAAACAAGAAACACCTTTTTTGAGTTTAATAAAGAATTAGAACAATTATTAACAAGTATGTTGTCTGAATTGAGGTGCACTAGTTCAAGTTACAATCATCATTATCACCAGCTCACTTTACGTCCCCACTGAGGGGTTCGGAGCCTACCCTAAGTTCAGGATAACTAGGCCATGTCAACCACGCTGGCCAAGTGAGGATTGGTTGACTTCACACATATCTTTGAATTTCTTCACTGATATGTGCCGGTTGCAATACGAGGTTTTCCTTCGCCGTAAGAACTTCGTGTAAATTATGTACCAATGAAAATTCGAAAAGTCTAAAATCACATTGGTACATGACGGGATTTTAACCTTAGACCTGTATATTACAAGTCAAGTGCTTAAACCACTGAGCCACCGACGCTCTAGTTCAAGTTACAAGCCAGAACTTATTCATAAAGTTAATAATCATTAAACTGACCTGCAAACAGTAGTCCCAAGAACAGTATAACTCCGCCGGCGACGAGAGCTCCCAGTCCGTCATCGGAGCCCTGAGGTGTTGGGGTCGCATTTGACATCTGCACGCCGCCTGCTATCAGTAGAGCCAAACCTGCGAACGAACAAGTTTAATTAATTATTTTTCACAAATAAGGTGAAAGAGGGTAAGTAATACTGTCGTTCCAAATGAAAACAATATAATTCGAGAGGTTATAGTTCATAATACAAAGATCTAAATTTACTTCAGTGAGTTCAAATTGAACGTACCAATTTCTTTATTATCTTGATTACGGAAATAATTCAATTATGTTTAATGTATTAAGCGATAAAATAACGAACATGATATAATAATTGTGATAACGCAAAAATACCTTCACCTTAATTAACGAATTGGTTACAGATAAAGAAGTATATGGAGCATAATAGGTGACGTAATATTTTTGTTTCTTTTGAGTACGATTCTACCGACTTCAAATTATGCGTAGCCCGTACTAATTGGTGAACAATAAATACCTTGAATAACGTGCAAACGAATTTATTACAATAGTATTACGTAGCAAAGGCTTTAATGTACCAAAAAAAATTACTCTGCTGTAGCTGGTATTTTACATACCTGCTTTGGGATTCTAGAATTGCTACTGTAATTTTCGTATCCGTCGCATTAAAATAATTAAAAGTTAAAAGAAATCATAATTAGTAGGCCTTGACTTTTTAACTGCGGTTCAAAATAAACCGATCTTGTGCCAAATGGATCGGCCGTTGGCATTTCTTGGCACGCAATTTTATTAACTCTGGTAATATACGCATGCGATAAAAATCGGAGTAAAACTGGTGTAATGACTAACATCTAATTTCATTAAACCCAACTAAAATCGTACATAAAAGAACCGAGGACAAAAAAAACACTAATGTGTCAATGGAAAAATCATACTAATGTTTTACTTCATACTTTTATGCTAATATTATAAATATGTAAGTTTAGATGAATGCTTATTAGAGTTTGTAGCCTAAACGGTTGAACGGATTTCTATGAAATTTGGTATAGATGTAGAGTATAGTCTGGAAGAACACATATTCGTTTTTTTTAATTCCACGCGGACGGAGTCGCGGGAGAAAGCTAGTATGTAATAAAGTTTCTTTTTCACAGACATCACTGAATTCATAAGAAATAAAAAATTGGTGAAATACCCTTTCAACAAGGTGTGATACAATGTAGGTAACACAAAATACCAGCGACCGCATCGCATATCACGTCATTTTTGTGAGTGCCTTTTCTTTGTGCAAGATGACGTTGTTAACAAACGGATCAATGCACCGCTATATTTAACCAATATGAGTCGCTGAACGCTGTATGACATTACTTTTTTTAACGAAATGTAGGTCGGTATTGTGAAGCTGTTAAAAAATTCTGATACTTTTTCATTAAATATTTGAAGTCCAAAGTTTCAAGGGAAACCAGTTTAGCATGCATGAATACAGCTACTTCCAATAGTATGTTTAAATTCATTCATTTCATCAATTTGTCTATAAGTCTTGCTTGATACAGGTATTCCATACAGTGGGGAGGCCTGTATCACCTTTTTTATTCGATCTTAAGACATAATAACAAAATGTATTTTGGTTTGTACTTCTCTTGTATAAATAAACATACAAAAGTGTAAACATACAACAGATTTACATAGAACATGTTAAAACATGGAAGTGACCGCAGCCACTGTATTAATATTACGCAAACCAGAAATAAAATGTAGGCGTCTGTTTGCGGTAAGGAAACCAGAGCAGGCCTTTGTTTCGCAAGAAGTAATATTAGTCGGGATTTCTCATAGTGCATTTGTTTACTACACCGGAAACAACACCAGGGTACATTAGTGTGCACTGTTAAGAGGCAAACTTCCGTCTCTTCTTTTAATCTATACGCTAAATCGTCTATTGCTAGTTCCAGAGAACTGGTCTTGCTTACCCCTAGCTTCAAGAAAGGCAACCAAAATTATTAATAAAAATGAATCTCTTTTGAGTGAACTATCATATGATGTGTTCGATGTTATTTTAATTTTTTATCTCTATCCATTTCCATTTACTGTTTGTTTTTCACTGCTTTATTCGTGTTTTTCTTTTTTCCTTCTTCCGTTTTTCAGCCGCCATACACTTTAGATAACACCGTATCTTATACAATATACTTCATCTAGTGCATAATAATTGTTTCGATTCAAATTTAAAGTTTGATACTTTAATAGAATCGTATTAAGTTTCAGATTTTCAAAAGGCCTAGCAACTCAATACTGTATATCGTACTTGGTATACAATATTTAATATTATATGAGCATAAGTAGAGCAAGGCACAATGCGTTGGCGAAGTGGGGCATCGAGTCACCAATAAACGCTTTTGGAAAGCTTGAACACAGAGGCAGCCGTTTGCGACTTACTTCCGACACATTATTTATTATTTCGTCGTCTCTTATTATAGGTTACACCACAGATGGATTTTACTCACTTTAAACGTTTGAAAAGGAAACATTACTTGGAAACTTGGTGATGTTTCCTTTTTGACTGACTTCCCAAAAGAAGGAGGTACTCAATTCGTCTGTATGTTTTTTTGTGTTTGTTACGGCATAACTCCGCCGCTAGTGGACCGATTTTGATAATTCATTTTTATCCGAAAGATAATGCTTGCAGGTGGGTCCCAATTTTGTTGTTTGATTTTTGGAGTTAAAGACTACGACGTAGTTAAATAGTTTAGCTCAAAATCGCGCGACAAAATTTCGGGTCATTTTTGCTTTCTTTGCTTACGTAGCCTAAACTATAAGACCGACATAAAAATGATGTATGGAAGAATTGTAGCCCTTTAAATTTGCTAAATAAAAGTCCGCGATAGCATATATCTATCTGTTAAGGTTGTCGCACAATAACCAATTTTTTTCGTAGCGTATATTTCGTTGCCGATTTTAAATCGTTGGCCATATATAGATAAAGTAGCGCCATAATTTGCGACAACGTGACTTGCCCATATCGGAATAATAAACGGATACTGTTCCATCTTTTAGCGATACTTATATATTTCCGTTAGGTATAATGTTACACTGATCAATAACATGTTTCCCTGATATTATTCCATAGAAAAATTCCAAAACGCTAAAATTATTTCGTTGATTTTCCTTAATTAGTATTTCCTTATGATGTTATTGAACAAGACCTTTATAAAAAACCCATATATATTCCATTCTCCATAATTATTTTTTTTAGGCAGTTGTTTGTAAATCAATATATATTTGCTTTCTAAAACCGGTCGTGTTCGTAGGATAGCGTTGCATAATGACATAGTCAATTATCAAACAAACATTTATATTTATAGTGTTATTAAAGAAATTTGTCTGGAACTGTCTGATTGGTCAAAGATTACGAAGAAACTGTATTATCAGAGGACTGTACATTATATTATGCATTTGTTACTATCATTGAGCTATTGCTTCGGTAATTGGATTATATATTATATATATAAGTTATTATAATTATAAGTTAACTTTATATTAAACCTAGCTGTACCTCGCGACTTCGTCCGCGCAATATTAAACATATAGCCTATGTTACTATCAGTAGATAACGTAGGTTTTTGATGATGCAAGAATTTTTGAAATCGGCCCAGTAGTTTATAACTTATTTGAATACATACAAAAATCCAAATATACAAATATTTCCTCTTTATAATATTACTATAGATAATGTGAAATGACAATACTTTGTACTATTAACAGTTAAACATATTTACGTCAAACTAGAATAAAATCGTCGCGAGTCGACAGAACCGATTCACCTTGAGCCGGCTGTGCGGAGGCTGATGATTTAAAATTAAAATGTACGTTCTGACACAATTCCTAATGCTACCTACCCCATGTGCATACTCATTGATTACTCTATTAACTAACCTTGCAGTATTATGTCATCGTTTAAGAACATAAAATACTAAGGAAACATAGAGGTACACTTCTGCATATATCCAATTTAGTATCTGCATATATTGTTTTAAGCTCAACTTTTCTATGTATTTTAATTTGCAGCAATGAAAATGATAAAGGAAAGAATGCTTCTAAAAGTTCTTAGTACTAAGAAAACTTCGTGATTTCACACTCAAAAACACCGCGTAACAATATTCTATTTAGGAAATGACAACATTTACAAATACAATTATCACGATCGCAAAATATTGTCAAACATAATTTATATCGCACGAAAACAACGCAATAGACGGGCAAAGTCCTGAATTACAGTTAATATTTCGATTCAAAAGTGTTATAAAGGCAAATTACTTCGTGGGAAAAGTTTTTATAACATTGTCGAATAACGTTGCTTTAAGGATACTGTTACAGTTACAGGTTACTGTCTACGGTGCATTAGTGTTGTGGTACAATATACAGAAATACATATTTATGACTAGCTTTCGCCCGCGACTCCGTTCGCGGGAAATTAAAAAACAAATGTGAGTAGCCTATGTGTTCTTATAGACTATCCTCTACATCTATATTAAATTTTATCGAAACCATTAAGGCTACAAACTCTAACAAACCATCTCAATTTTCACATTTATAATATTAGTATGATAAGCATAAGACTTCTCCATACGCAATAGAGCATTCAATGTATTTAAAAATAACAGAGAATACATACCTCTGTTTTAAAGTGAAAGGTTCTGATTTTCTATTATAAATATTTGTTGAACATAGAAAGGATACTGCGTAAATCAGTGACTCAGTTTCCCGTATATTATTCCCATTATAAGGAATTTAAAGTACTGGAGTACCTTCATTATGCGTCATTTCCTGTTTAAGTACATTTAATTATGATAATGAGCTTTAAAAATGCAACGCACGTTGGACAAGACTTAAATAAACTAATGATATAGTGGTGACGTAATGCAAAACACAATATTTATTTTTAAATTTACATTATCACTAGCTGCTGCTTACGACTTGGAATGCGTAAAATTAAAATTATAGCCTATGCTATTCACAGATAAATTACCTGTCTAATGGTGAAAAAATTTTTAAAATCGGGCCAGTAGTTTTGGCGTGAATCAAATACATACAAAAATCTTTCCTCTTTATAATAATGGTTTAGAAATTGATTTGCACTTCAAACTTGATGATTTACGAACATTAGTAAAGCTCGTAACAAATTCATAGACTAGACAACAAATTGAAGTGCAAAAAAACGTATTTTGTATATTAGTATCGTTAAAACAAAAATGTTTTTATAACCGTGTAAATATTGACAGAAAGACATACCGTTAATTATAAACATGGTTGTTTAAATACAGATGTGATACACTGAAAGTAGTAAACAAATATGATCAACATTATATGTGTAATTGATGATTAGAGATTTACTATTGAAGTGTACTATTTGACCGACTTCCCAAAAGAAGGTACTAAATTCGTCTGTACGTTTTTTTAAATGATGTTATTATGATATGCTAATCTATACTCCTTAAATGTAACTTCAGATGCATAACCTTGATTTTTGAATTAATTTTATATAAGACTAGCTATTGCTCGCGACTTCGCCCGCGTGAAATTAAAAAAAAAACATATACATAGCCTATGTTACTCACTGGTAACGTAGCTTTTTAATGGTGACATAATTTTTGCGATCGGCCTAGTACTTTTAGAGTTATTTTAATAAACGCAAAAATACAAATCTTTCCTCTTTATAATATTAGTATAGTATAGACTAGTCTACAACCCGCTATGTTAGCTATACGCATTGTTACTCCAGGGCTCCATCTCCTTTCTAGGCTGCGAAGATGCAGATAACCATAATACGGTCTATTGTTAGAACTTGGCGACAGGAAATATATTCCCACGTGGCCAAAGACCACCCACTTCGAGGCGGTCGCGTGACGTAGACAATTGTGACGTCAAGAGGTATAGTTACAGGAAGGTATAATAAACTGTAACCGTCCGGTCAAATATCAAGTGAAAGTTCTACAAAAAGTTAAACCTCACGAAAATGTAAAATGATAGTTTCTCTCATAACATTCTTGAAGCACACAAAAATCTATACAAAAACATGAACACAAAGAAAAGTAGTGATCAAGCAGTAAGATTTGGCATGCCTTTATTCATTTCTTATAACGCGATACGTGATCAGCTGTTGAGTTTATAAAAAATACGATTTCTCTACAACCTTGTTAAGTCAAGGCGGGTCAAAATAGGAGTTCGTCGACGATTAATATTGAAATTAAAAAGATCGATAGTACCAATTAAAAGTCTTTACATAAAGATGCAATTTGTTCTTAGACACGGTCAACTATCTCAGGCCTTCCAAACACACCGACCTTTAAGATGAATGCCTCGAGATCGTCTAACCGTGTAAAAGCAAGTTATGCCTTGTGTGTAAGCAAACAAAGACAAACAAACGTTTTAAACGACAAACAAGTAGTCTAGTTTACTACACCTTACACAATGTTTACTTGATTATTCACGAATAATTAAAAAAAACTGATAACTACATCTCATTACGCGTCAAACATCATTTTTCTATACATAGTTTTTATATCGAAAATGATTAAGTATGAGTCATTGTATAGTACTTTAAATGACGAATCATTACATATTAACCAGTTTCCATTGCTTACAAGATATACAGACATGAAGGTCTTAAATACTGCAAACATGACACTCTATATGGTTACAAAAAGGTGCTCGTGCAAGTTTCTATTTACAGGTAATCTGCAGTCCCAACTGGCCCAACCCACACCGCACTGCGTCTCTTACTAAATATTCACACGCTCGCGCTTTCATATTTTATTTTCATACAGCAAATTTAAAAACATTTAGTACAAAAATTGCAATACAAGTAAAAGTATTGCGTCGGCAGCGCAATGTTTAAGCACTGAACTTAAAACAGATCTTGGGTACAACCCCAGATTTATTAATGTTTTTTTTTTCACACTCTTATAAGCTTTTTTGGTTGCCATTAAGTATTTTACATTGTTAACGTTGAAAAAAATTAAGTATATATTGTCATTTTAGTAGTGTATACAACATAGTAACTGTTTTTTCTTTGCAATGAATCGACATCATCCACCATAATTGTATCCATTTATTGCCATGATTGAGTTTATAAAAAGTGGATAGCATCACATATTTAATTACTGCTTTCCGCCGTCTCATTCTACACTGGTCATATCAGACGTAATAATGACCGATGTTCGTTTCGTTACGAATAAAAAATATCCTGTTTGTGATTGAACAGAGCTACGACTTTGTACAAACGTTGATAAATTCAACAAGATGATCGTTAAGGGTCTTTTAATTTCTATATATCGGAGACAATTAAACGTATTATAATAGTGTTAAAATATTTACTTTGACTTCTATTAACAAACGAGAACAGTTTAACAGCCCTCAGCAATCAAAATATGAAAGTCAAAACTTTATATTATTTGACGTAAAGCTTAAAGAGATTAAAACCACTCGCATTTCTAGCAGCTACGCACCGACTACTTTCATATCTATTGATGTATCTATATTGAATAGTAGCGACGTCTGGTGTGATACAAAGCGCGTTGCAACCGCTGCCGGGTGGGGGCGGCGGTTGCCCAGCGCCCGGCGCAGTGGTGCGGCGGACCGGCGCCCGCGCTATGACTCATCCGGCCGCTGCGTGATCTGCCCGAGACTGACCATAGATAAAAAAACTCGTAGACACGGCATACACAAATATTATTATCCCTCACTTACCAAAAGGGTAATGTTTGTCGCCTGTATATCAGACATAATTAGTTATTTAAAATCAAATATTACTTGTTACTGCTAAATGTTTTCATAAATACATTTCTTGAATGTTGAAGATATAACAGCGTGAGATATAGTTTATTTAAACAAAATAGAACATCATTAGCCGCTAAAGATGATTATAGCTTTCATAATAGGTTACTTTTAAAATGGTACGTCATTATGTCAACACTTACATTACAAAGCGATACTTCGAAACGATTACATAATTCTATTGTAAGTGTTTAAGACATGTAAATTCATTTACTTCATTGAATTTATTTTACGATAGTTAAATAGAGATGTTTCTTGTCCTTATAATTAGAAAATATGTCCATTAAGATTTTAAACATTTACATTAAGAAAAATGTATCTTGCATGTCTGTGAGAATCTTAAGTCTGCAACGACAACCAACTCGAAGGTCGACAAACCCGTCAGTGCGGTACCACATTTCCGTAAAATGTACTCGCGTAGTAACTTAACCTGACTTCCATGTCTTAAGCACCTTTAAAGTGCAAAAAACTGCAAAAGGTTAATACTTCCTTAATTTTATATGAAATATAAACCAGCTTTAAATTTCACCTGGCTGTAATTTTAAACATTGGTAATTTACATCCTTTTTACTTCATTATTAATATTTATATTGAAAAATATAATAAACTATAAAAACATATAGTACCTATACATTTAGGTAAATTCTCCCACTGATAACCTTCGCTTACGTTTACCTAATTATTTAGAAAATGTTTCTATTAAAAAACGTATTATTTCATATATCTGAAATTAGATAAATTCTGATGTATTTGCACCGTATCCTAAAAGTCTGGAAGTAAAAACTAGGCTAAGAAACAAGTAGGTTGAATGAACATTAATATTAATTGATAAGCGAGGTCAGATTCATGCTCGGCCTCTTAATACAGGCGGCATTTCCATTAGCGCTATTAAATATAACTGGAATAGATACATAACGTGTCTACTGCAGCGACACTCACGTCATCTCTGTCATTTCTTTGGAAAAAACTGAATAAGAAATACGTCGATGTCCAAAACTTAGGTACAGTCGTGGAAATCTTACAGATAGTTGACTTTGTTCCTCACACGACGCATCTTACAAAAAAAAGAAAACTATGTACCAGTAAGTTGCACAAACAAAAAGATATTAATAAAGGACAATAAGCCGTCTTTTTTTCGTACTTAAAATATTAACTATTGGTTATTGTTCCGCGTGTTCACCTAATGAGTAGAAAACGTTCAAAGTATGTAGCTATTAGGGAGGTATACCGCCAGATTCCCATTTGTACGTAACAAACTGGAAACTGAACACCGTCGCTTTATTCGTCAAAGTGCTTGTATGTCAACTCATTGCAAAAAAATGATTGATTGATTTCATTCTAAACTTGTAAAAGTCGTTACCGCTCTCTTGGCCGACTAGACTTTCAATTAGCGGGTTCCAAACCTGGAAATTTCGTTTTAGTACCTTTATAACTCTTTAAACGAGCTACACATACATTTTCCTCTTACATATTTAATCTAAGTATTGCTTGTTCAATCCTTAGGGCTGTCCTACCACGAGCTGATAGAGGCTCAGATCGCTTAAAAAAAACGTGACTGTCACATAAGGGAGCAAAATCCGATATTTTACACATTTTTATCAGACAATTAATATTTGGTGGGACAGGACGTTAAACTTGTATTTAGTTATCAATCTTTGCTTTTTGCATTTACTCAATCTTTTGATATACTATGTACAAGTAATATCATGCAAGTACATTATGTAACAAGCAATGTGATATATAGTACTAGGTGTACATTACAATATGGTATCGTATGACAATACCTTGATGCAATTGGTTTTGATTCAGACGTCCTACTATCGATGGAATAAAATGCTCAGATCCAATGTTAAGAAAAATAACACAAGGCGGCAATTCTATAACCAACGTATTTTTATAGCCATTTTAATTAGAGTTTAACTATTTTGACCTTGAGTCATAGTTTGTCTAATGAAATATCTAATGAATCTAGCCTAGCCCATGATCTAAGAAGTTACTTAACTACACGATACATAAATGGCTCATCTTTATTATTACTTTGGGTATATAGTATAAACATTAATTTTAAACGTAGTTTGAATTCCAGAAACACTTGAAATTCGCATAAATTATTTAGTCATACTTGAGCAAAACGAAGATAAATTATTCATAAAAATAAACGTAGATTCGCAAGCGTAATTTTTAAAAACAAAATTTTAAACAATTTTCCTAATAAAATGTAATATTCCAACGGAAAATGTAACGATTTAAAAACGTAACCTTTAGACTGTAAAGTACGTCAACATAAGTATATTAGAAAAAAAGACACAATGCTAGTTTCTAATACAATAGATTCCAATAACTTTTTACCTTAAATATTTTTTATTAACCTTCACGCAATGCTCGCCGTATCCTATTATAAGAAAGAAAAAAAAACAATTTGTTAACACTATTATCTGACTACAAGACTTGAATAATATAAGTAAAAGTAACTGTTTTTTATAAGAAACTAGATGAGATTCTCTAACCACAATTTGCGACAAAAAATAATAATTCACTAATTAAAGAGATTCGTACTATAAAATGGCTTGCGTTAAGTAATTTTTAATTTACATTCATCTTGCCATGTACTAGCTAAAGTAAAACATTACTATTCACACACAAAGAGCACTTTCGTGTTTTTCATATTTGTATTTTATTTTCTTAAATCTTAAACATTTCGATTTTGTATTGAGCTAGTGACGTAACCACTTTTATATGGTTTTTATAACTGGTTAAGTGTTATGTTAATCATATTCCACAATTTTGCACTATGTTGTATGTTAGTGCTTTTATTTAAGAAAGAGAGAGAGGAGGGGAGAGAGAGATGTGTATCCATAATTTAACCATGTAAACTTTAACAGATAATTCAAAACAATACAATGGGAAATAAAATATTAGTTCTTCATTAGTTATATGGTGTAGGCTTATTTATTGTAGGTTCATACAAGCTTAATGTAAGTGAAAGTAGGGTTATGAATGACTAATAAGATTTACCACCCACTGTTTTAACCTACTATTATGTTACTGCTTTTGGAGACTATAATAAAGACAAATATATTATAGTAGCTTTTGCTTGACTCCATTAACTTGAAATAAAAAAGAAGTATGTAGCTTATGTGCTCTTCCAGTCTTTGCTCTTCATCTAAGGGAATCAAAATCTATTTAGACTTTTAGATAGTAAAGTCTAAATAACATCCATCCGTCTGAATTTTCCCAATTATTTTTGTCAAAGTATGGTGTTTATTTCAAACTTTACCCTACTTCCAGTAATTTGTGGTATACCATTAGATTGTTAATTATGAATAAACGAAATAATAAATTCAACAGTTGTTTATAAAAGCTACAATTTTTTTTAATAATTTTAATTTACTATAAACATGTCACCCTAAAAATACACAGATCATTATCCTGCCGAACTATAAATAAACTATAAGGGTAAGGGGACTGACACCTTGAAGCCCTTTTATAGGCCCTTTTATTTCTATTAAAAATTCTAACCCCTCACATTTAATTTTAGAAAATTTAGGCATTCTGTGACAACTTTCTTTTTTGATATGCCTGTCTTTTAGATTTCATAGCAATATACCACAGCTGTTGTTAAACAATAAAAAAGCACTCATTTTATGACACTGTTAATCTCAAATATTCAGATTATAATACAGTACTGGTTTTAATATTGCATTTGTATTAAATTGCTTTCAATGTTGCATATGTTATGAAATCCCAAACCATGAAGTTGCTGCAAAAATGATTCCATTGAAATATTTAAACCAATCATCTTTTAGCTGTAATACATCAGTGCTGTTTAAAAGGGTAATAAGGGCATGAAGTTTACATAAAATGCATAACAAATTAAATAAAATGTTGCATACCATAAACATTTTAATTGTTATTACACAAGCTATTGTATGTTTGCAAATTCTGGAATAACACATAGGCTTCATACTATATAATTTTTTATTTCTGCATGGACAGTCTATGGCAAAATCTAGTTTAGTACTAAAAAATGTATGACCTAACTTGTTATCATTTCTTTATTGAAATAGATTCTTAATCATGATATTGTAACTGTTAGAACCTAAATCAGAAAAGTGAATAAAACGCAAATGTTTATTTTGTATTTAGCTGAGGTTATAATCTGTATAGTGCACAACAGTAAATGGAAGCTGATATTAAAGTACCCATTCAAATAAAAAAAAAATCAACAAACAATCATATATTAAACAGTTATAATCACAGATGTCAAGAAATGATTAACTTTCTTTTTTTCTTTGTCTTTGTGTATAACATGATGATAATGTTTACAAATTGTAAAATTTATTAACAAGGAAAGATAAACACAAACCTTTTAAGTAATCATCTCAGTACCACTAAAAAAATATTTGAATAAATGCTCCAATAAGATTAAGAAAAACATTTTATGTAAAACTCTGAAGATGCAATAACAATAGTTTGAAAATCCTTTGTAAGTATATATACCTACATATTAATTATATACAGTTAACTTGTATAATACTTACCAATGATAAACAGTGTGCTTCCCAAAAGACATAATCCAAGTCGCACACAAACACCCCTATTCAGGCTACTTGTCACACGCCGTGAAAAGTAGCTGATGGGGCAATTCCATCGCTGATCATTTGGTTGTTGTTCGTATGTCACTGTTGTAGGTTGATAAACGGCACTGGTCGGCATCGTAGCAGTTCTCAGGTAATGTTCACAACAAAAGTATTGTTTTGCACTACAAAATACAACTTAGACCACTTCACATATAGGTATACATTTGCATGTATTTTACGCGTTGTTTTTGTGCAACTGTCGATTAACAATTGTAAAACCAAAGGACAATCAGAAGCAACATAAAACGATAAACGATTGCACGAATGAGATGGATTCGGATGACTAACGAAATGACAATACGTTTGATCGGTGTTGAAAGTTGAAAAACAAAAAGGTTAAGATTTGGTTTGGCATCAGTGTAGCCAGATTTAAATTCAACTTTCTACCAGTCGAAAAATAAAATATGAAATCTATCACTAATACAATAATTAAATGCAGAATCAAACGTAAGAACGGAACAAAAAAAGTTTTATTTTTGTAAAGTTTTATCAGATCCTGCCAAGATCTACGTTAGAAATTACCTTATATTTTGACGGTTTCAATTCTGCTAAAATCGTAAAATCCATCTTAATCTAGTCACACTATATCATCATAGATTATCATTTTAATCTATGGAAAGCACAGATACATTAAATAAAATGAAGAGTATATAAAAGGCAGATGAAAAAAGGGATTGTACGTGAAAACTTCTCATTTTCTTCATCACACGCTTCAAGATTTTTTGTGGCATGCTGTACCAAAATGCGGAGGTCCACATTCTGGGGAAGGTATTGGAAAGGCCTATGTCCAACAATGGGAAGTAAAAGTGGTAATATAATATAAGCAGGTAGCGCCAGCAGCAACAATTCTGTGTTTATCTTCATTAGACGTTTGCTGCACAATACAATATAGGATCCTTTGAAATTGACATCACCCTGTTCCTGTCTCTTTCCCTGTACAGTATATAGAGGGTCACCACAGGATGTTGTCTCTTCCATACATCAGGAGGCGTCGTATCTTAGAGGGGTTAATAAAACTATTAATTTCATATTGTGCAAAAATATCAGGATATATTTTTCAATACAATAAAATCCATTATCATTAGCTAATAAACCATTTCATATCACTAACAGTCATACAATTCAATAATACGACTACTCATTAACAGGTAAAAAGGCACTCATCCTCGTTATAAATATTAATAAGTATTGATTACATACTTATTTTACACTATAAATACATTCACTTACTATATATAAAAATTTATTACGGTATATTTAATTAAATAATATAAATGGAATATCCACTTATCTAGTTTGTAATTGTGATTAATCTATATATACAAAAATCCAGCTTTCAAATAATAAGGCACCTATAGCATGAGCAATAGCTTCTGTTAGATTATTTCCTTTTGCATATACTTCTAAGTGCAATATATTTGTGCTTTGTACTGGGCAGTAATGTTTATATTACAATGTAAAATTTTCTATATAAGAAAATCTGCATTATTTAAGTCATACTATTAATTGCATAAGTCCCTAAACAATATTGGTCTGTGTAAAGAAAATTACATTTTATTTTATATTACCTTAACAATGGGGTTTATTTATTAAGACAAGTTATATTTTACATTATTAACCTTGGTTTATTTTTACTTTTACACGCAAAATAAAAGAAATGTATTGACTTTTTGACATATTTTAAAATGGAAGCATAATCAGAACACATAATAATCTTAATTGTATTTGTATTTAAATATTACATCGTTATACAAATAAAGGTAAAACGTAGCCACTGCGTTAATACTCAAAACATGGCAGCTTTAACTAAAAATAACATAAACAATATGTGCAATAAGCGCACATGTGCTGTTAATAACAAAGAGGTTAATACTATTTATTACATACCTATAAATTAAATCAATAAAGTGTACCATATGTGCAAAATAAATTTAATTTTATCAAAATCAAAATGACATTCAGGGCATAAATTCGTTTGTTTTTAAAAAAAAATTTTCAGCATAATCCTTGTTTAAATTTTTATACTTGTTAAATTCCTATAGCTTTATGTAGTACCAATTCCAAAGATGTCAGCGCCCTGGGTGAAGTTTCTACCCTCTGTTTATTATCATTTGGAGGGGATTTAATATAATTTTAGTATATGCAATTCGCAAACCTGTGGCCCCCAAACTTTTACTGGCCTTTATGGCTAAGAAAACCAAACCAATATACTAATGATTGTATTAGATGAAGTCTAGACCATTACAAGAACCTAATCATTGTCGACGTTTTATCTTGCAGACAGAATAGTTATCTGACATAGGTCTAAGTCCAAATAATGATATCCTACTAGCGCCTTCTAATTCTTTTTTTATGTTTTTACATATTTTCGAAATCGACATCTGCGCTTGGATAGACATCCTTGTTTGATAATAGCATTAAAAATGTTAATTTAAACTTTAGTGAGCTTTCAAAGTTGACACGCATATGAATTTAAGCTCCATTCAAATTTTGATACTTTCCTTTATGTATTGGTTATGTTTGTGTTGTGTACGTGCATTTCGTCGTATTAGTAAAATTTGAACACGATTCTCATTCGAAATTATAAAAATAGCAATTTTGTCATGTTCCCTGTCCAATCAGTCTCTTAAGCTTTACTCTGACCAAAGATCTACACACACAAATTGAATGCAATTTGAAGATAATTCAGAAACAAATTAAGTAATTATTTGTTTATTATTAATGTTTCTTACCAACGTTTAATTAATTTGATTCTAAATGAATTTTTTTACAAATATCTATGGTTTTTAAAAATATTTGTTGGTCGTCAAAGAAACATTAATATTTTTTTAAAGGCGGAAAAATCTAGAAAATGTCCTAATTAGGTAATTGGTACTCTATATGCCACATCCCATTCAAGGTATTTTATATTCTTGGTTAGTCTACATATTGCTATTTTCAATTAAATAAAATTAACTATAGGATTTTCCCGCCTTTGTTATGCATTTAATAATTTCATCATTTATACGAGTAAGAAATGGTCAACTTACAATTTTATAGATGTATCATTCAACAGCAAAGCCGGCAGTTTCGAGGACGGCTTGTTTTAACTTATCGTGCATTTTCTCTTTATTCGGATACGGCGGTATGTCGAGCCGGTTGAAGCAAGTATGCGCTTTCGGCAGGGAGTCTGGCGACGCGTCCGCCACTAAGTGCAAAGTGAACAAC
>NW_013527137.1:2150889-2153051 GCF_000836215.1 Papilio polytes
GGACGATGTCTGCTAACCCTCGCTGGAGAGCTAGCCACTGTCGCTCTGCGCCGCGCGTGAAGCGATGTGCGACGTAGAGACGTACGTAGTCTCGCTTGTTGGTATCAGTGACGACCTCCGCGGCGCCGCCCGCCCGCAGCTCCACACTCCGCACGGCGCCGAACGACGCACATTCTACAGAGAATGTGGTGTCTATAACGCCTGCTATGCTGTTTTCACTGAAAATTAACAAAAATAAATCACTATTAAATTCATTCAAGCATCGATGACTGTGAAAATATTGCAAGACATTAATACGATTAATTACGATACATCCATGGGCATACAATAAGATAAACGAAAATCATGGTTTTATTTTTTTTAACGTAACTTTTGAAATGTAGAATTTAATATGTTTGCAAGGAGTAAATCGTAAAAATTGTGGTTTACAATAGTCTACATAGTAGCTATGGACTTCATGAAACCAGAACAGAGTGTACAAGATAATGTTGTTACTTTCTTCTATGTATTCTACATTTCACCACATTAGTTTATTTTTCTATTTTTACCAATATTAACGCTATTATTACTATTATTGCTATAAAATTGGTCAAGACTGCAGGAGTATCTTGGATGCGAGAGGCACAGGACGAGACACACAATTATCTTGTCGATTTTTCGGGATTCCTATGTCTAGCAGTCGGTTTCATACATTTATAAAAGACTTATCAGGATATCCGAATGTGGTTTACGTCATCGAATACCGTTATTCGAACCCACAACAGCTAGATCATCTAATAGCGTGTCCTATATGATTGGTATTATAAACTGACAGCATCCAGGAGAGCGAGCGGTGCAGCTCGGGGTCGACGTCGCGGATGTCGCGCAGCGTGATGGCGCGGCCGAGCAGCTGCTTGTAGAAGGGCGCGGTGAAGGCCGCGTCCAGCTGGTGCCCGTGGAACAGCGCCACGCCCAGGATGCGACCCGCGAAGTGGAAGTACGACAGGTGCTCCGGATTCACCTGGATATAATACAACTAATTATATGCTCAAGGGGAAATTGACATATAAATGATATCTTTATTAGCATCATTTTACGTTTTTAGATTACCTAATGTATTGTTATGAAACATAACGTAGCAAAACTTTCTAAAACCATTTATGTATGTATATCATAAAGGATATTCACATACCATCTCTCGTATTATCTTACTAATACTCTTATATATTTATTTATTTAATTCTTTGTGCAAAAATTTTATCATTGGAAACTAAGCTAAGCTACAACAAAATTAATTAATTAAATTAATGCGAAAGTTAAGATAGATGTGTGTCTTTGAAAATGTCATTGAAACGACTATGAACGATATTAACTAGGTTAACTAAGTTTCTTTCATCCCATGAAAGTTGCGAACTAGAAAGCTGAGTAAGTGAAAACTTATCTTTCATAGTAGTTCAGAGTCAATTTAGAAATTACCCCTGAGTCAGGATTGATCTGCAGCGCATATCTATCATCGCCAGCGCTGGCATACTGGAACAGTCCGTAGTGCGGGTTGAAGAGCTCGCGGCCGAGCAGGTGCAGCCACTCGCGCGCCACGCCGCCGTAGTCCAGCCCCTCCTCGCCGCGGAACTTCACCAGCAGCCGCTTGCGCAGCTCCTTGCCGCGCAACTTCATCACTAGCCGGTAAGATTCTTCTAGCACTTCGTTACGCGATACCTGGAATACAAATTATTGCCATATTAAATAGGGTTTTAATTACTTTTTATTACATTACCTCCTTCCGTGCATCAAGATCACTCTATAGAAATTGTAATAACGTCAGTTGTTGCTTGCGACTTCATTCGCGTGATATTAAAATAGAAGAAAAAACACTATGTTACTCACAGATAAATTACCTTTTAATGGTGAAAGTTAATGGTGAAAGACTTTTTAAGATCGGCCCAGTAGTTTTCAAGGTATTTCAACAAATACAAAAATACAAATTTTTCCTCTCTTTAATATTGGTATAGATTTATAAAATCTTAATTGCAAATATCAAAACCAAAAGCATAAATGTTAACAAAGGTTTTTGCCATTGACTACAGTTACCATGGCAATGTTCCTCCTTTAATAGAAATATAGAACGATATATCAGTACTTCTATCCTGCAGTGTCCAGTCTGCGGCTGCAGCGCCTGCAGCTCG
>NW_013527137.1:2154008-2166504 GCF_000836215.1 Papilio polytes
ATGCGCCCGTCGCCCCGTTGTAGAAGTACACCTGCCCCTGCGCCGTTGTACGCATCTCTGCAATAACAAACATTCCTCTCTATTATACACTACCAGTTTCTTGCAACTTCGTCCGTATTGAATTAGAAAATACAGTAGAACCTCGATAACTCAAACCTCGGTAGCATAAAAACCTCTATAATTTCAAGAAATTATTGTTCTCTTCCCATCAGAGCCCAAAACCTCTATAACATAGATTCTTGATAACTTAAAATATTTCGTGTTTCCCTTGGACTTTAACTTATCGAGGTTCTACTGTAATACAAAATGTCCTATGTTACTCGCAGGTTACCTTTCTAATGGTGAACATTTTTTTTAAACAGCCCAGTAGTCGCGTGAATCAAATACATACAAAAATCCGACAACAGAAATCTTTCTTCTTTATAAAATTAGTATAGATGAATCATAATTACCTAGTAGAGATGCACAATATTGAAATATAACGAAGTTGTAATGAAAATACTACGCCAGTTAACAAATACAATCCGTGTCTAGTGTGCATTGATTGGCCAAATTTGAACCAGGCAATAAATATGGTAATATACATACAATGTTTACAGGATCGTACAAACCAGATGTATCAAGCTTTGTTGCATCCCATAGTCATCAAATATCGTTTTAGTTACTTGTATGCCAGTAAGTGTTTACATAGCTGGCACGTGCCAGTAGCGTGTTTGCAAGTGGCAAAGTACACATAAAGTGAGAAGATGGAGTACAAATAAAAATAAATACAAACTTTTTGTAAAACAAATGAATGTAATAATGAATACTAACCATATCCAGGCGGCAGGTCGGTGGCAGCTATGGGTATGGTAGGTGAGGGCGTGGTGGAAGGAGATGTGGGCGTTGACGGATTCTGCACTTGAGGCGAACGCACTGCCGTTTGCGGCTGAGGCTCCGGTCTGAAAACGTTTTAATTTCACATAACATTACTGCACTGATAAAAATAATTAAAACATTTTGTTGCCTTTGGAATATTCACACTTTTTTTCTAAGCAATTGCATAACAGATAAGATGTTTTTTATTTATTCATACAAAAAACAATATTACGGACCATATATAATTTTACAAATATATCACATCAGTTGTTTTACTTATATATTTTAGTTTTTAATTATATATTGTAGTAATAGAATATTCAAGGAAAGGATCACTAGGTATGTTTTCTTGTATTAAAGGAGCCAATTGACTTCCCTTACTTCACTTAACATTAAATCTTAAATACTAGTTATAAAATAAAATTACCTTAAAGAAATTGAGGTGACAAGTGATACTTCTGTTTCGGTTACAGGTGATGACGGTGACGCAGGTGATGATGGTAAGCTGGGGGACATGGGTGAGGAAGGGGAGATGGGAGCGGTGGGTGATGTGGGGCAGGCGGGGGAGGGCAGCGAGGGGGAGCTGGGCTGAGTGGTTACAGGACTCAGTTCCTCTGACGTCGGCCGCTCCCACTGGGTTCTTCTGAGTGCATGGTTAACGTAATATGGCCTGAAAAAATATCGTTTTCTTGTTAGCATTATCTTTAGCTGTATTATCCATTTATACTCATAGAACAAACATACACTTCTTATTTATGTAGAAATATCAGCAATCATGCCATATTAAAAAAAACTAAAAGAGGCATAGACTTAAGACACGCTTTAGGGTATGTATTTTCACGCGTTAGACTTAGAGGCGCGGTAGTTTTGGGCAAAGATTGCTCTGCGAGAAAGGGCTAAAAACTACAAGCCAATATCAGCAAAGGAAGGAATTTTCAGGCAATGACAAGGACCTTCATAGTCATTTGAGCTTTAAGAATTGTACAAGAATTACAATGTTATATGGATAGTTGTTCAGAAACACCTTGTTTCTAATAAAAAAGAAAGACATTACTTTTGAATATAACAGATTACCTGCCACTAGACGTAAATCTCTCCTCCCAGTGCGGAGGTAGTGGTAAATGTGATGCATTAGTATTATTGATTGGTGGGTCCCTAGGCGCACGAACTTCTCCAGCAGGTCCCACCACTGCCAACGGCGAGCCTTCACCGGCAGCGGAAGCAGGCTCCCCTCTTGTACTATCTCTTGATAATAGAGACACAATTACTTGGCCACGAACACCGCAAGCTTTTCCAAGGTTCTCTTCGCATAGCTCCAAACATTGATCTAAAAATAATGTTTTTATAGCCAAAAGAAATGCAAGGCAATCTACACAGGTGTTAACAGACTAATGAAAGTTGTGAGCTTGTATTCTATTTATTGAAATCACTAAACACTTTTTAGTCATATGAATATATTGTCAACGAAACAAAGAAAATAATTATATACTTACAGCCTGTATCTTTTAATTTGTGTACTGTTGATGGTTGAATACGTACACAACCAAGAAAGCCAGATCCTTGTCTTTTGTGCACTTTTCGTTGGTTCCAAACACTGCAAAAATAACAGATTTTCAGTTTCCATTAATTACAGAAAATGCAGTTTTGTAAAAAACATCACGACCATATGAATTAATATTTAAATACAATAATTACAATGAACATAAAGTGTTATTTATAATGTTTACTTTAATATTTTCACTTAACCAAGTTATAATTTTTAATATGTATTATAAATGCAAAAATGTAGATGGATGGATTGATGTTTGTTACTATGTATCTCTACAATGGCACTCAGATCTTGCTGAAAGTTGGCATAAATATAGAGTAAAGTCTTATATTAGGATCATGCTATGTTTTTTAGTGATTCACACCAAAAGTATATAGACACTAATAAGGTTGGAAACTAAATGACTTATTAAAAACAACAAATTTTAAAATAGAATGGTTCTTTTACCTGATTGTGATGCCATCACCCTTAGAGAGGTACAGATCATAATGTGTATTCCATTTTGGATCTAATGTTGCTTTCACTGCATTTGTTGAATATACTTGGCCACTTCCATCAACTGATATTTTCACAAATGGGTCTGGTAAGCCTTGAAATAATACAAAAGTCAGTCAAGGTCTTGAGTTATCAAATTTTATTGAAAGAAAATGACATGCAAAACTACATATATATTTATATATATATATATATATATATTTTAAGGCACAGAAAGTAAATTGCAAATTTAAATGAATCCGAATTAACATTACGTCTAAATCATCAAATACTCTGATGTCATAATACTAGCATTTCCTTAAAATTTGCAAAATACATACTTAACGTAACTTGCGGTTTTACTAAATAAAACATTAAATATGATTACGAAGAATTTATAATTGAGGACACAAGAGTATCGAATCTCTGACGAAATAAATATTTGGTCGACATTTTAATTTCCACATTAATAACATTGTAAACACAATACTACGAATATAATAAAACCATAACAACTGCATATAATTAGCAGCACAATATTATTCCAATGCATTAGCTAACTTTTGATGTAATACAACGGAAACAGCATAATTGTTGCAAAACAAGTTTAATTTAATATGTTTTACTTACGAAAAAGATCCCTCCGGACCAAGTTTCTTGCACATAGTACTAAAATCAAACAACAACAATATTAGAAAAGATATCGAGGATATCAACAACGAAAGTAATTTGTGAAAGGAAGAGCATACTTGTGAGTCGAATTTTCTGTGCCCCATATTTTCGATTTGACACTGGTGTGGACATCGTTTTAATAATTCACCAACACATCACAATAATTTTATATGTGAATAATCGACATTATTTCTACTTCGCAGACCTGCCCACCATTTTTATTACAATTTGTTTTTTTATGCAATATGCAATGCAATATTCGCCTCTATCTATTCATTCAATTTTGTACATTGTCTACTTGTCAGTGTTGCCAGGTGTTGTTTTTCCTTATTTATTAATGAAAAATTAATCACCCATTTTCAGACGAATTTGAAATAAAATAAGCATGTAATAAAAATACATCTCAGTTCTCACAAAACATTTTAATATCAAGTTAGAAGCAATATCCAGTTAATTCAGAGGGCAATCATAAAATACCTAATATTCCTATTGGTAGCGGATATTTGGCTGATATCGGTAATTTTATATTATACTAGCTGTTCCTCGCGACTGTCCGCGTGAAATTTATATAATTATAAAAAGACATAGCATAAGTTACTAATTATTGGAGCTAACTACATCTATTCGAAGTAACTACCTACTGGTAACCTATGAAATAACCAATGGGGACTTTTAATAAAATCTGTGAACGGTTTACATTATTTTTATTTATTCTTGATGAAATGAATATTTTTCTCTTATCTTTACAATCAAGCTCTTGGGATTTTATCTCAGTTGGGCGTAAATATTATATCGTTATGTTTTATTTATATTCCTGGAGAAATTCAAAACCATTTTGTATATAAGAGTTAGATAAATACACGATTCGGATATTTTTTATCTTTGTAATTCTGTGTGTTGGACTGTTGACTATTGAAGTATCTTTCTTTTATTAACTTTTAAAAATAAATAATGATTGCAAACATATTATTACTTTTTCTTGCTATATCTATAAAAGATATTTATGTAAGTTTTTTGTATGATTTATAGATGTCTTTAAGTAAATATTTACAAACTAATAAGATGCGTTGGTAAAACTGATAAGTGACTTATGTTTGATTTATTTGCTTAACTACATGTAATTTATTACCTAACATTTGACGTATTTTTCTGCAATTTGATTATTCATATATAATTGATAATATCCTTTATTGTGTTTTATGCTGTTGTGTGCGTGAAGTGTTCAACGGCTTCTATCGGCCAACCGATATTTGCTCTTTGATTTGAATGTTTGCTATGAAGGTAGTTGTGAATAATTATAAACGAGGAATTAGATAATTTTTCATTTTATGTTTTTCTTTAAGATACCTGTTTTATGATTCATTTTCAGGCAATGAAGCCAATTTTAATTGTTCATGGGGGTGCAGGTGATATAGCCCAAAGCAGAGTGCAGGGCAAACTGGATGGCGTGAGATTAGCAGTGAGGGAGGGCTACAGGGTGTTGCAGCATAATGGTAGCGCTCTTGATGCAGTTGAAGCAGCTGTTGTATCTATGGAGAAGGATGAAAACTTTAATGCAGGTTTGCTTAACAATTTGAAATGTAAAGATTTTTGGACTATATATTTTAACACTACTATCATTTTATTATAATAGTGAAAATGTAAATTAACATTAAGAAGATGAACATGACTAAGTTATAAAGTGTTAGTAATTATATTATAGGGTATGGCTCAGTATTGAATCTGGCTGGAGAAGTGGAAATGGAAGCAAGTATAATGAGCGGTGAAAATCTGGATGTTGGTGCGGTGACATTAATAAAAGATTTTCTTCATCCTATTAGCATTGCTTATAAGGTTCTTACAGACTCACCTCACTCATTGATTGGCGGACAAGGTGCTAAACAATTTGCTTTAGATAAGGTGGGGTAGGATTAATTTATAAATTGATAAAATTAACAATTAATTTTTTTTTTACAAAATTTAGTATATTAATGAATTACTTTTTAAACTTTACAGGGCTTCCCAACAGTGCCTCAAGAATCATTGATAAGTGAAAATGCTCAAGCTGCATTAAAAGAATTTTTGGAGAATGGTGGAGAATTTGGAAAAACAGAAATTGGTGTTGCAGAGGTATGTTGGTCCAATTATATTTAATTTCATGCAGCAATAAATTTATTTCATAGTTATATGTGATTTTTGCTGCCTTTTTAACTTCACATGCATTCTAATCAGTAGTAGACTTAAGGTTTAATAGCTGTAAATTGCTTTGTTTACTTTATAACTTTGAACAGGGTGGTGTTGGTACAGTGGGTGCTGTAGCAATTGATGCCAATGGACATATAGCCGTAGCTACCAGCACAGGTGGCATGACTGGTAAAGTGGTTGGTCGTATTGGAGACACACCACAAATTGGCAGTGGCACTTATGCTGATGACAATATTGGAGGTGTCTCTTCAACAGGTAACAAAATTTTCTAATAAAATAGATAATTTGTGTTATTTCTATTGTTTTAATACATTTTGGTAATTAGTTATGATTATTTTTCTAAGAAGTGGTTATATTTAAGAATAATATATGTTTCTATGATAAAGAAAATTTTCTTGGAACAGTTTGATTTTTTGTCTACACTTTACAAGTGTATATAATACAAAATGGTGATCATTGGACACCTCATAAACGGCTTTCTGTGCTCGGCCTTTTCAAGTCTGGTGAAGCTGAATATGCCTCTTTAAGGCAAACATTGACAAGGCAGTCATAAAAAAATTGGTCACATCATATTAAGTATGTCAATGAGACTGGTATTAAGGCTGTCAATCTTCCTGCCAAACATTGCGATTATAATAAATAGCGCTCTTGAAGTTATCTTATCAGACTCTCATCCATTTTTTTATCAATAAGGGCATGGTCACTTTAGTTAGTGGATTTACCTATAGATATATTAAGGATATTACAATTTTTGAAAAAAAAAATGGATTGAAAGGCTTTTATAATATATGTTAATTTTGATCTTGGTCTAGGCAGATTTCAATTTATTCAAATTATTATCTCACACAGGTCATGGAGAATCTATACTAAAGGTCTGCTTGGCACATAGTATTATAAAACTAATGGAGAGTGGAGTTGATGCCAATACAGCTACAAAAGAGGCAGTTACAGGTGAAATTACTATTTGTATTGTGTAAAGCATATTAAGTCAATTTTCATCAATATGTTTTGTCCTTATTGCTATGTGCTAATTTATTACAGCTATGACATCACGTTTGAAAAACACAGCTGGTGCAATTACTTTATCAAAGGACGGTGATGTCGGAGTATATTTTTCATCTAAGAGAATGTCTTGGGCTTATATTAAAGATGAAAAATTGTTCTACGGCATTGAACATGGCGAAGTTCTTGAGGAGAATTATGTTAAGTGATATGCTGCTTAAAAAAACAGATGTATCTTATCATACTTTTTATTTTATGCAAATAAGTGAGAAATCGAATTTACTATATAATAGATTATATATTATGATTGTTTTATTTGAAGTTATTTAATAAAAATCATTTAATGGACTGATAAACTATAAAATTTTATTAAATCATTTTTTAGTAATTAACAGTGACAATTTTTTTGTTGTTCCCTATGAAACAAGTATTTTGATAAAGAAAAAAATTAGGCCCTGCAGGAGAGAACCTGTAGATATATATTTTTTAATTTGTTCAGGTTTTGGAGTACATTTAGGAAGGATTCAAGACAATTTTTTGACAACACTGGATTAGTGTCAACGTCAAACGTCGACTAAAGATGTCAATGTCAAATTAATATCAAATGATGTCATTTTAATTTCTATGTATAAAATGATTTTTAAATTGTATTATGTTTTTAATTTATGAATGAGTGTGATATAACTTTGAAGAGATTTCAAGTAACTTTATAAACTTAGAGTTCTACTTCCTTGATAATGCAAAATATATTAACCAATGGAAATATGTCGCTTAGATTTAAATCGACCGAATTACATTGCTTTAATTGGTTTTATAATATCTCACCATGTTTTCCTGTCAACAGTAGTAAAGTTAATATAATTACGGATCCTAGGAAGTTTTACGATACATTGTGTGAAAGATTTAAGAATGCCAGTCGTCGAATTTCAGTTGCCAGTTTATACATTGGCACAGGACATTTGGAAAGGAATTTGCTCGATGTTACACGGAAAAATCTTATGTCAAATAAAACATTACAATTGGATGTCTTATTGGATTACCAGCGAGGTACTCGCGGGGAAGTTAATTCTCGTACTCTGGTGCAAGAATTAGTGAAAGTGGCACAAGATCAGTGTAAACTATCTTTATACCAAACTCCACGTCTTCAAGGTTCCTGGTCCAAACTTTTACCAGCTCGTTATAACGAAATTCTGGGTTTACAACATATGAAATTATATATTGCTGATGATTCAGTTTTGTTAAGTGGTGCTAATTGTTCAAATGATTATTTCCAAAAAAGACAAGATCGCTACATAGAAATTGAAGATGTTGATCTTGCAAATTTTTATCGAGAACTCATAGGTATGATAACTGTGTAAGTTATGTTTATTTTGTTTTCTTTTAGTTATATTTTATAATTATTTGGTTAACAAATAATCATTTTATCCTATTCCAGATGAAGTAACAAAGTTTAGTAAACAAGAATGTGGTGAAAATGAGAATCAATATTCTAAGGAAACATTAACTAAGGAAGTTAATAAGAATATTGTAGACTTAATTGAGAAATGGAGAAAGAAACAAACTACAAAATTAGCTTCAACTGATGGTAAATTCAATTCTAAGATGAATTCATATGATATTTTAGTCCCATTGTTAAAATTTTAATTTTGTAGCTACAAAAGACACTTGGGTGTTTCCTTTAATACAAATGGGAGAATTTGACATCACTCAAGATGAAGATGCAACTTGCAAAATTCTCTCTTCCGCTCCCAAAGGATCATATCTCCGATTGGCTACTGGATATTTTAACTTAACTGAAAACTATGCTAATACTTTGTTAAAGAATTGCAAGGCTAATATCAGTTTATTAATGGCACATCCAAATGTAAGTAACAACAACTGATGATGGCAACAAAAGTGGTAAATAGCAATTAATGTACATCTATTTGTCAAAGTTTAACCTTAAGTTGTTTTTAAAGTTTTTTTTTTATTTTTGATTTCAGGCAAATGGTTTTTTGGGTGCAGCAGGACCGGCGGGTGGTATACCACATGCATATTCATTAATAGCGCAAAAGTAAGTATTATATTTTATTAAAAAATAAAAATCAGTTAAGTTAGTAATGGATTAAAAAAATATTAGTAGTCTATGTCTTCTGTGCTAAATTTTAGAGAGATCTATTTAGATGTTTTTGAGATTTCTAATGACATCCATCCATCCATTTTAATTAGTAAGATTAAAATGAATGTTACAGGTTTTGGCAAAGAGTTGTTGATTCAAATCAAGCAAGTCGCATACAAATGCTGGAGTACGAGAGACCGGAGTGGACTTTCCATGCAAAAGGATTGTGGTAAGTCATTGTTTTACTAAATGTTTCTTGTAATAACTTTAGAACATAACGTAAATTCCAGTTTTCATTAGTTTTAAAGACAAAAGGTTAATTTTAACAAATATTTAAATTGAAATCTAAGACAATGTTATTTCTTACTAGTATTGTAAATGCGAAATTTTAGATGGACGGATGGACGTTTGTTAAAGTTTGTAGTTTAATCGGCAAAATGGATCTTGATGAAATGTGGTATAGACTTAGAAGCTAGTCTAACACATAGTGAGTACACTTTTTTTTAATTCCACGATGATGGAGTCGTGGGCGAAAGCTAGTTAATAATATATTTTAATCCGTTTGACTGATTGTAGGTACTACCCGGCTGGCAGCGGGCGGCCGTGGGGGACGGTGATCGGGTCTGCCAATCTCGGCGAGCGCTCTGTCAGAAGGGACCTCGAGGCGCAAGCAGCGATATTTACCACCTCACCCCAGTTACAGGTAATATATTAATATTTTATGTTTCTGCTTAAAACATAATTTATATTATTTTTAATTCCGCGCGGACAGAGTCGCGGGCGAAAGCTAGTATTATATAAAAACATGACTTTATTTGTTTAATTGTATAGGAGAAGCTCCACGCGGAGTGCGCGCGGCTGCACGCGCACGCGGCGGAGTGCGGCGCGGCGCTGCGGGCTCGCCGCACGCCGCTCTGGGTGCACGCCACCGTCGGATTGTTTAGGACATACTTCTAGCACATTTATTAGAAATTAATAAAAAAAACAACAAGAAATTATCCCACTTAGAATACAGCAATATAGGTATAATTTAGCTTTAGATAGATATCAATGGGTAGGAAATTAATTTCCTAAACTAGCATTGAATTTGTTAAAGAACACAAGCTTTTGCAATTAAACATATGGGCGTATGTAAGAGGAAGGTCATTTAAGTGGCAATTTTTCTGACACCTCGATTTGACCAAAATTAAATGTTAAAATATTACTATTAGCGATATAGTACAAAATTTGCTGTGATTTTTTACTAAGTAATTTGCTAAAGAGTTTCTAGATTTCTGTACATTACTTTTATTAGCGAAGGAATCTTTTATTTGATATTCGTTTCATTTATTCATGTATTAAGTAAATGTTTTGTTTTTAAAGTACACTCGATTTAATCCAAAATTTTATCATGTCCAAAAAGTAGTATACAAAATGGTAATTTACAGACTTAATGGGTATCAAATTAATACAGTCACAATTTTTTTTTACTGTTTTTTTTTACTTCCATTGTTAGGAAGTTAGCTTTTGTGCTGTTGGGTTGATTTTATTAAAACATAAGTATTATTGTGTGTATGTTTTGTTTTATTGTTAATGTCAGTGACATCATGTGATTTATTATGTATGATAATTGTTGTTATATTTAAAAATAAATTGTAACATAACTTGATTTTTATTTTTACAAGTTGACATATAGAGATTTTCATCTATAGAAGAGTACCTACAAAAAATAAAAAAAAAACATATTGAGTTTTTAATTATTTTAATCGTAATCATTCTTATTTTTTTTACAATCACATAATTAATTATTATTTTGATTCACACTTAAAATAAATTTTAAAATAAATTAAAAGAAAACACTCTGTAATAATAATTTATACAAAAATTCAGTCGGTTTGTGACGTCATTCAATTACAATAAAAAGTATACAATGAAGTTTACAGTAATAGGAATCAGGCACATTATAATACAATCTATTCACTAATGAGTAGAAGGATATTTCACTAAAACATGGAAATACCTAAAAATAATAATAGGTAATCAACGTCTACCGGATGTGGACGAATTACTTGACAGTTTAAAATAAACAATACAATAAATAATCGATCGATCCACAAAACAAAACAAAAACTCACTTTTGAGCATAATCTTATTACAAACAGATTAATAATCATTGCAATTGAGCATAACGTATTACTTAATTAATAATACTTTTATTAAAATCAGTGAAGCGCATCTATGATAAAGTTAAAAATGAGCAAAAATCGAATTAAAAACGTTTATCGTTGAATCAACTTCGATCGAATTAGGATGGAAAAGTGTCATTTTCGTTATTTAAGCATGGACGACTTTTTTATTCTAATCTTTGGTGTGCTGGCCGTAACGATGTCGACCTTTGCCCGGACGCAATGTTGAGTACAAAACGTCAGTTTGACGTTTGTGACGCGCTGTCACTGTCACTGTCAGTGCGCCGGCGCGCCCCGCGCGGGACATGTCGGTAACGCCTTCAAACCTAACACTACGGACGCAGACTGTTGGTACAAAAATAGTTCACCTATTCAATACAATTATCACTACTTAACAATTAAGTATCGCGAGGAGGCGGCGGGAAATATTATACTTTGACCTTTCAATCGGAGGAAACAATTAAATGATTTTAAAAATACATTTTTCTATGAGTTCAGTTTGGGCAGACAGTGTAGGGTAGAGGGCAGTGGCCTCCTGCAATCATAACACTACTTATGCGTATCACACTAAGGTAAATTGACTAGGCGTGTTTTGAGTCAGTCACGCTGGCTTCGTGAACTTTTCATTTAGGCTTTGATATCTAGTGAATAATATAAATGATACTAGTAATGGAAATTATGAAATTACAAGTTTTGCCATAAAAGTAGTTTTGATGGAAATTAGAAGAGAATAATCACTGGTTCTATCTTGGGACTAGTTGAACGAATAAGTTTTACTAATATCATTCATAATACGCTTAAAATTAAAAACTTAAATAACAGTCTACAAAGCCGTGAATTATAATCTTTGAGCCGTTGGTAGCTCTGCGCGTATTGTTGGCACGTTTGACCGCTAAATATATTTACACAAATCTTCATCAACGTTATTTTATCGAGAGTGCCAACGTGCTGCCAGTGTGTGTAGAATTGGTTTTTCTTTCATTTAATTTCCTGGTAAATGTTATGGTGAGGTGTCTGGCAGCAAGACGCGCGGAGGCTCCGTGCTGCGGACTACTGCGCTGTAGTGCTTTGTGTTATGCAGCGACTTTCTGAAAATAAATAAACAATAAATTAAAATTCGAACTTCTTTACTTAAGTCTATGTTTGATCGTGGTCAAGGGCTAGTTTATACATAAGTATGCAGTTGCAAACTGAGTCCTTACGAATTTAAAAAATAGTATAAAGCATAGCCTATGTTACTCAGTGATAACGCAGCTTATTATTAATGAAAGAATTTTTGAAATCGACCCAGTAACTTTTTCAATATGTACCAAACGACAAATCTTTACATACAATATTTACTCACTTTAGAAATTAAAAAAAAACTATAAACGTTCAAAAGTGTTGAGCATACTTACGGATCAGAATCCTGCATTGGGCGGGTCGGGCGGCAGGTAGTGGAGGTCAGGCGCGGGCGCGGCCAGCAAGTTGTGCAGCACGGCGAACAGCGTGCAG
>NW_013527137.1:2167534-2169343 GCF_000836215.1 Papilio polytes
TTAACTGTAACAAATGTCGCACACAATACAACGTAGGAGATTTCGATTTCATTTCGTAGCCGTACTAGTAATTGAATTTTTACTCTCAGTTTCCACTACGTTGATATCCGCGTGTGATCCGTTTGTAATCCGCTAGGTTCGGTATCCGCGTTCCGGTCTAGCGACATAGCGGCGTGTGTCCGCGTATATTTTACTGCTACGTCTATCGTGATTTATCGACGTAAAAAATATATACCATACAAGGTTATCGATCACTAACTGTACAGCGCAGTGCATAACAAACACTTGCGTGATATATCAGCAACGAAGTAATTTTTCATATTCATGAGGTTTCCAGAAATATCAGTAATTTGAACAATCATTGAATATTGAAATAAAAATTGCAGTTGAACTAATTGAGACTATATGATGTTTTTTCATTTGTAATTTTTAAAAGAGTTTGCGTTTATTACTAAGATGTAATTAATTTGATAAATTTTGGTTTGTAAGATGCATGCATGTTGGTCTACCGTGACGACCTGAAGACATGGATGACCTCAGTATCTGAGATCGAGTTAACTCAGACCACACAACACAACCTTTCACCGTACACTCCATTAAAGTAATACGATCTCACTTTTTAGGGTTAAAGGTTCGATTTAAGATAGACCAAAAGTTTACATACCTAACATAAATCTTAAACAAGCAAACGATTAATCTTTGAAAGTTATAGACAAATATTTATTTTATTTATTTTTTCTAAAATTTAATAAACAATTGACTACTGACGTTATAGTAATTATAACTGATGATTCTCGCAGACATTTTTGTACTAAAGTTCATGCAGATTTTTATATCTCAGCCTCATCAAATATAGAAATAACGGGCGGAGTTTATACACCCCAATGACAGCTTGAAACAATAAACAATTGTAGACTTTTCGCAATAGGTACTAAAAAAATGCGAACTTATGGTTATTGTACAAAGTTTGTCTAATGTTGTAAGTAACGTTACATCGTTTTTAAACACTGGTGCTACTATAATAATTCCATTATACAAGAGAAAAAAAAAAGAAACGCGTTCTATCTTATTTATACTGCGTTTCTGAAGTTTCTATTTATTTCATCCTAATGGTTCATTACTGTTTGGTTGAAGGAAGTTTCAACACAGTAAAATTTATACTACGGAGTTGGGAAACGCATTTCATGAATTTATCTAACCAAAAGCACTATCGAATGGCTAAAAGTCGCTGAGAAACCGGCCATTATTAAAATAGACGCCAAATTAATATTGTGAATAATTTAATTATTTATTAAGTGCAAGTGCAATTTTTTTTGGTTCATAAAGTTATTCAACTTTGACCAGGTCTTATATGTCTGAAAAAACATATTTGTCTTGAGTCAACAGTGGAAACTGTTATAATAACTCTGTTATTTATGCCGATTATACGTAAAGACGAGGCAACGAAAAACCGCAACAGTAAAGCGAAGTCAACAAACGTCAGTAGTCGCGGTAACCGTCCTGTGATTAACGACCACTTGTACGCCACTTTGTTAATCATTTGTCGTACTTTGAACTTTGCTCAGGTATCAATTTCGATTAATTAGTAACGGCATTAATAACATTACGTGTAGTTTTTCATTGAATTAACCCGTACAAAATCTTAACTGTTAGTTCCAGAGCGATAAGGGTCTTAAATATCAGTAGAAAAAACATAATAAAATTAATACTGTACTAAAGAACGTGGTTACTATTATTTTAAGGATCTGCATCCGTCGGTGAAGGAATGACGAGAGTGTTAGTCACACAGAGCAAGTGCGACATAAATAT
>NW_013527137.1:2169405-2196791 GCF_000836215.1 Papilio polytes
TCCGCCCGCACCCCATGCGTACCACGCAAACACACCCAGCTAGAACAATATACATATGTATTTAAAAATAAAATTCACATCTATACTTAATATTATAAAGACGCCAAATTTGTATTTTTGGATTTTTGTGTGTATTGAAATAACACAAAAACTACTGGACCGATTTCAAAATTTCTTGCACCATCAAAAAGCTATGTTATCACTAAGTAACACTGGCTATGTTTTTTTTATTTCACGCGGGCGAAGTCACGAGCAACAGCTGGTTTCTTATATACGAAGAATTTACTAAAAACATTTCGAGAAAGCGATTCAAAAACGCATCGAACTTAGAATTGTTGTGTGTTGTGGTAATTCGCCTTTCATTAAAGTAACGGAAAATATGTTAATACTATACAATAGTAAGCGGCACATTCTCTAAGTAATAGAACATAGTTTATTGCATGTTAGTGGTCCCGATGCAAATCTACGGAGCCTGTCAGTTTCACATGTCTCATATGTGTGTCATGCATTTCCCTGCGACGTTTTCCTCAACCGTTTATAACACGCAGTAAATTAGCGTTGAAATTTGCAATTAAAATCTTAATGAGATTTTTTTTTATCATTTCATATTTATACGATTAGCAAGAAAATATTTTAAAATTAACCATCAATTATGCCAAAAACAGTCAATATTTACAATATTAGTTACATTTCTGAATATTTTTTAATTAAAGGGAATTTCATACATACATTCACACTTCAAGCCATATATAACTCAAAATGAAACAATGTATCTGGATACGCGAAGTTTGTTGATTCACGTAAAACCGAGTTGTTTGCGCGATGTGAAATCCGCAATTACACTTTTTAATTAAGCGAGCCAACTGGAGCGGGGATCGACGGCATTAGGCACGTAGAAAGTGATGTTCTTCGCCGTGTAGCAAAACAGAGACAATACGAAATGCATAAAAAAGGTGTATGGCTGGCAGTTGAACATTTCTATCTGGATGGATATGTGGTTAAAATCTTATAAATCAATTTACTAACAAACGATTGGTTTCATGATGAAAGTGAGCAAATTGTTCAAGTATTTGCTTTTACAAAGATATTGTTAAGTAACCTGTTTTTGTCGTAGATAATTATATTAAAAGATCCGACGAAAAGGTATTGTTTTATGCCTTGTGAAACGGTTTTAATGAGATCTATGATTTTCTACAAGGACAGAAGATTGTAATTAAAACGTTTCCTTTTATTTGGTAAAAAAACAATTCTGACCCATAATGGAATAAGCCATTCTGTATTTATGCAAAAAAAATGTATTATTTACTAGCTTTCGCCTGCGACTCCGTCCAAGTGGAATTAAACAAAAGTAAGTAGCTTATGTAATCTTCTAGATTATCCTCTACATTTATGCCATTTTTCTTAAAGATCTGTTTAGCCGTTTAGACTACAAACTCTAAAAACATCCATCCATCTAAACTTTCGCATTTATAATATTGGCAAGAGTTATAGCATTCAGAAATGTAAAACCCCTAGGCCTAGAATGACGTGGGGTACGGGATCCAAGGGCTGGTTTATTCTTTGACAATTAACATAGTTTGTTTACCTCTAGCAGAGTGACGCAGATTATAAAGAGCGGTGGCGGGCAGCATGTGTAGCGCTCCTGGTAGTACTTTCTGTCCCTCTCCTCCGGGAGTACCTCCATCGCCACTAAGTGCACCATCCTTTACAAACAGAAAATATTACATTAATAACATATCCAACTTGACTGCATAGATTGAATGTCGGTGTGTGCAAGTCATAAAAGATCATATCAGAACTGATAGAAACATGAGAAATTACGAAATTCTAATTTGAATTTAATACAGCATTTTTCTCAATTATACAAAAGCATTTTAATAACCATTAACATGTGCTATACACATAGAAAAACAGATTTTATGGTAGTGTTGAACATTGCTTGGTACAGCAAAAGCGGTCGACAAGAGAGCATTTATAACAATGAGAGTTTTCGTAAGAGTGCGTTGCAAATCGCATTCAATCGACTTACTTTCACGATACACTTGGCTCTTATTGAAGTAATTTCTAAACTATTTCATCGTTACAGCCACACCACATGTCATCGTGACACGATAACCGAACATAAAAAGTATAAGAAAGACATAAATTCTATTTGAAACATTGATATAACGTACTAAAACACTTCTAGATTTTGTCGAATTTTTAAATATTTCTTTGTAATTACATTTTAAATTTTGTTACACGAAAAATTTATATGCATTTAACATGACGAGTAATTTAGAAAATGACGTAAGACGCCATGGCTTACCGGATATTGAGCAATACGGTATATAAACTTTTTATACAAAAAAGTCAACAAACCCTTTTAGGGTCGACCTATTTAGTCTAAATATAAATAAAGATATAGTTTAGGTTTAGGCTTAGCTCAAAAAGAAATCATAATTTTCGAAATACATAATTTTAATTAATGAAATTTAAATTTTAAGGTACCTGGCAAAAAACGTAGGATCTTCAAGAAGTAAATGGAAGTCGTTTTCGGAGCTGACCTCGCGATCTCTGTGATGCACGGCACATCTATAGCTGCGCGTGCGCTTGCCGCTCATCTGGAACAATACAAGAAAAACATTAGATTTTAATGGATCACAAACAATATATTGATCGTCTTATAAAATATAAATATTTATGTTTCGTTCCGATGACTGATAATGATCAATATACTGAAGTCTTGTTACTAAACGGATAAATAGGGAAGACATAAACATAAGGAACCAATAATTGAATACTCATAACTGAGATTAATATCCAATAAGATTATCTTATAAGATTCAAACCAACGAACCATATTTTCAGTTACTATTTTCTGATACCGTTTTCAATAGACACGGTCAAAAGTTATGTCGATTATACACGCTGTCTTTTCTGTCTACGATTCCAATTAAGTCCTTTGTGAAATCGGCTAACTATTCGGAAACGGTCGTGAAGCAATTTCGTACAAACCTAATTAATTCAGCTTTAATTATCTTCATAGGAACACGGACCTCGAAATCGTGCATAATTGTCATCGAATAAGTTTCTAGTCTTCGTTTCTTTTAAGTTAATTTTAAAAGTTAAACACAGATGTAAATTGAGTTTCTCATGCAGGTAATGCATTAAAAAGATAATGCAATCAACAATGGATCAACATTAACACGATGACGATTTTCTTTTCGTCAATTTGAAATTCAAATTGTGCACGAAACATTGCAATCGCACGGAAACTGTTCCGTAGCGTGACTTTTAGAAAGTCGCGATGATTTCGATTACCATACGATAGGGGGCACTTCATCACGCACTCTTGTTTACGACTGTCGATCAACTTATTCAAGAATATATTAATGGAACTCAGATTTAATACATATTTGGTTGAACATTCCCTAACGCCTAAGGTGTTCTAACATTTCCACTTGCGAAACAGAAAACGCTTAGCAGTCAGCACTTGACAGTATCAAATGAAACCGCTGAAGTTCAGCCGTTGAGCTCTGTTTAAATCCGTCTGGTTGTTTAAATCTATTGTAATCGCTCGATGGTCAGGTAATGCCAGTAATACCGGCGATATAGTTTTGCGAGGGTGGATTAACGGCGTCGCGGTTGCTGGCTCGCGTCCAGTCGTCCAACTATCGACCCCGCCGGCAACTGCCCTTGGATATTTGCCTAGACTTTAGCGTTTTAATGTTTATTTGTTCTGTGCCTAATGTGAACATTAATGTTGGCTAAAATAAATGAACAGAACAGTAAAAAACTAGTTGTTACTACGGAATATAAAATTTTGTTAAAAAACTTTAAACCAGACTGCGTCTTACTGTTGGCAAAGTCATATCGTAGTGAAAATAAAAAGCTAACCAATAATATGGTTATGAAGCTTATGTATAAATTTTTTCGTTAGACGGTGAAGTTAACAGTGTAGCTGTTAGACCAATGTTATACTGAAAATAAAGTAGCTGAAATCAGCATACGTTTCAAATTCAAAAGTTTTAAGTACGCGCACAATAAAATTATTTTATTATTGGTTTTTCAATTTAATCGAAAATGTATTGCACAAACTGTAGCGTGCCGGAGATTTAGATTGAAATAAAACTGTGAGATTCTAATCTTTACTACCTACGCTATAAAAATGCGACAAAAATATTAATCCATAACAAGGTACAAGACGCTTAAAAGTGTATAACTTAGCAATGAATATAAACGGCGCTGTTTCTCATAAGAGATAGTGTGTGGACGCGGCGTGGGCGGGCTTGCGGGGAGTCGCCAAGAGATGGCACTTCGCGACCGTATTGTCTCCAGAGTCGTTCAACCCGGGTTCCCACGAGACTGCAAAATGCGAAATGCCCAATGCCAAAACCCAAATACAAATAGCCTAGACGCGCCGCAGACGCCGCTGCTAAATCTGTCACGGTAACAAAGTCTGAGTCTAATTTAGACACCGATGTGTGCCTGTGCAGGCGACAACTCGCTGTTCCCTTCTGCGCGTTGCATCCGGATCGGGTTTCTGCACTCTTTAGCAAGCCGCATGCGTTCATGCTCTTGACATGGTGTAGAAGACTAGAGGTATGGTCTGTCGCTTGTCTTAACTACCTTTAACAATTGCTATCACAATTATTGTCAATTAAACACGCTTTAGTTTAGTTATGCTTAAACGAAATCATTTATTATTTAATATTATGACTGTGGAAGTTTAGATGGATGGATGTTTGTTAGAGTTTGTAGCCTAAACAGCTGAACGGATCCCGACAAAATTTGGCAAAAATATAGAGGATAGTCTGAAAGCATACATAGGCTACATAAGTTTATTTTTTTGATACCATGCAAATGAAGTAGCGGGCGAAAGCTAGTATTAAATAATTATTTAAGGATCCAAAGTGAGTAGATACAATACGTGAATGTTTAAATAATTAAAATAAAACTCCATATATCATCGTTTTTAGCGCAAAGTTCAAGTATAATGGTGTAGTGGGCGATCATCGGTAAGGTGAAGTGAATTCAAGCTTTCGGTGTGAGGATTCGCAGAGGTCTGTGGGTGCTGTCGGGCCGTGGGCGCAGCTCGTGGGTGCGCTGACTCACCCGACATCCGACACGTCCGATATCCGGAACCACTAATGCTAGTTTCACACGAGGCGATAACAGTACTGGTTTTTATTGTCTACTGTTCTGCCCTCGTGTGACACAAGCATAACCGGCCGGAGCGCCCGCCGCTGCTCGCTACGCCGCGCCGGTGCACGTCAAACGCGCGCGAACCTACGCGACGCACCGCACATAATGATCACTTTTATTAATATTCAATACATTCATATCAACAATCCTCGTAATACTAAATTAAGGATGTTCCTAACATTAAAAAGGTTCCGACTGCTATAAATGAAAACAACGCTAGCGTCCGGAAACCCCGTGTCATTACATGTTGTTGGGAACTTGGGACGCACTCGTATTTAACCATCATACTACCACCACCTTGAAGGGAACATCTATTTTGAGGAGGAACTTAGACAGAGAAATATATCTTTACCGACTAATAGCTGGTAAATAAATTATTTTTTATTTAAATAAGTTTTTACTTAAACATCAGTTTTGGTGTGGCCCCTAAGTTGCGTTTCCAGTATGCGCCCCTTTTAAACCTCTTTTTGCAAACTTTTTATAAAAAAATATTTTTTGAAGTATTACAATTGTGACGTCTTGTGTTTTAATTTCTTTAAAACATGTTTGTAGTAGAATTTTATTGTGCAGTGCGTATCAAACAGTTTTGTTCAGTGGTTCATGACATTTTTACCATCCGGTTTTACAAATCATTCGGTGTTTACAAGGTGTAGGAAATGGTATTTAGTTTTCACTTAACTGTTTATTATTAAAACAGTTCAGTGAAATCAGTTTTGGGCGATGGACAAATTGGAATAATATAAATTGTAGTTAACATAAGTAACTATGTTCAACATTTAATGTATGCGTGTCTGATTTATTGTCCGGTGACTTATGAACAACACCTACGCCCGCATAGAATCATTGCCGATTTATGAATGGGAGTATAATTGAATGTCTCGTATGGTTCATTCACTTGTATTATTCAACAGCACCTTATAAATATTTACAGGCGAGCGTGGCCATCGTTGGAGCCGAAAAAGTCGATGCTTTTTTTATCTATTTCAACAACGCCGTAACGTTTTGTTTTCTTTATAATTAATCGACTAGTCGGAAACTCGGTACATTACTTTGTCGCCTCTATCGTCACTAAGATCTATTGGTACATTTTTCTCCGGCGGAGTGATGTCTTCATTAGAGTCGGCTTTTATCTAAATCAAGCATATTAATGTTGGATTTAGTGTAACGGCACGTGAGCGCTGGGAGAGTTCCCACGCGCCCACTACGGCACCATTATGTTCTAATCTCCTCAACTCTTTGCATTATTACGATGCCGTGAAAGTAACCAATGTATGCGTTTTGCAAGCGGGAAGCGAACGAATTGCGGAATTTGTCTTTATACGCAGAAGAATGGAACGAATGTCGATGAGGAAATCTTTTTAAATTATTTTTCCCCAGCGATTGTAATGGGTATTTCGATGATATCGTAAGAGACGCAAAAATGTTAAGCAATAAGGTATGCTCAGGTTTCGCGTGATTTGATCTATTTTGACAATAATGCTAGCGATATCGGCTCACTAACGGAGATAGGAATCTAGCCTAAGGATAAAAATTGTCATTGTTTAAATTTATAAAACTATTTAGCTACTACACTACATAAAGAAGAAACGACGGTAAAAACTTCTTCAAATGAAGTTTTAAAATATTGCCACTCTATTTCTGCAAGGGAGGAAGTGTTATTTTTAGATCTTAAAATTTGTTTACATTAGGGACCGCTTATTCGGAACGGACTGATTAATATAATAATATAATGCCGTCGAAAATAAACTGCATTCTTGTCCTATTTTTCCAACGACAAGATTATATACTTATTTAAATGGATATAAATATAGGATATGATATATTTTAAATAGAGTTATGAGTACTTCGCAGAGGATTCATGACGAAATTTCTTATATGCATTGTTTATTTTAGAAAATATCATTAACAATAAAAGTGGAAAAGAATATTGCGGTAATACGCGTTATAGTCTCATGTCAACGGTGTTTTCTACGTTTTCATAAAAATAAAACATGTATGTTAGTTGTTATTTTACTACTGCTCTGGTAAAAGGAATTCATAACTTTTATTTTATTTTTTCTACAGCCTAGTTGTATATACAACTTTTTATACTATTAGTTGTTAAGTAAGAAATGTTCATAAGAAGTTTAAGAATTGTTTAGTCAATTAAGGTTTGTTTAATCTTTGGAATATCGCAATGGAATTTTACCCCATCGTATTGAGGTCTAATAAATATAGGTAGCGATTGCAGTTTTTTAAGTACCAAGTCGATGATTCTTTTTAGATAACCTTCAAAATTAGATCTATTGCAAGATGGTAGCCATAATTTGCGTAATACAAATATACATAAATACATTATTATGAATGGTGATGAGCTGTACATAATAATAGCTTTATATTCGATTCGATGCCATGGCTCGTCGCGACATGTTACTACCTGTTATATGCGAATCGTATCGCAGATTCAGTTTGCTTATTTTATATCCTACAGAATCGGGTTACTTTATAGATCCCGGACTAGAATTAGGCATTGATTGACTGTGATTATGATGAAAATGAGAGAAGAGAATAAGAAGATACTTCATGCAATGGTCTGGAATTAGCCATGATATCAAATAAATATTAGGCAATGCATTACTGAAGATTCCATTCAAAATACTAACGGATAAAGAATTAATGTGTTGCCTTGTTATATATATGGTTTTAGGTTATCTTTCTACGTGTTATATTTTTAATTACAGCGATTATCCGAACACGATTTCGCGTGTCGGATTGTTCCACTCGGGTGTTGGGCGGCTATCCGCAGTCCGCAGCCGCTAGTGCACCACGATCATATCAGCCGGTGTCATACCGTGAAGTTAGTAGCGGTCGATCCACATAAAAAATAGAGCATAAATCAGGCTGCGGCTTCCCAGGCGATTATACACGCTCGTGATTTTCAACTAAAAGGAATTAGCTACTTGACATCGATACACAATCGATGAGTTTCAAATCGATTTTATGAATGAACGGTTTCGATTTTTTTTTCGTAACGCAATGGAACTGTATTTTGCAATTTGATATCGAATAGCATAAAATTAAAATAACAATGTTTTACTTTTATAATACCTTTTAAAATAAACATTGTAGAAATGTTACTTTCTTTTTATATTTTGATACGAAATATAAAATCGTAGGAACAATAAACAGTTACGGTATTATAGTTATCTCTTTAATACATATTTTAATTGTATTCTAATTCTTCGTCTCGCGAGTATGCTCATAATATACCTACATACTCCATAGGTATAATTAAATTCTACATTTTGCAATAGGTATATAACGTAAATATTTATTTTATTCTATACATTTTACATGTAAGACACTCTGAGAAACATAAAAAATTGGTAGCTGGTAGCCCGAATTTTGTAAAAATAATAAAATATTTTTTTAGTTAATTCGAGTGAGGTATTTGCTCGCACCGTTATAGATCATTTGACAAAATGATCAATAAAACATTTTCAACTCAGTGTTTAATTTTTTTTAAATTCGCAGCGCAAGAATATAAAACTAAATCATATTTTAAATTATTAAAATTCAAAAGCGGATACTAATAAAACCAACATAACCAATATTAAAGTTTGATGAAATTTGGTAAAATATTTTGAAATACTTACAAACAATAATTATTACCAATATTTTAATGGCAATAATACGGACAAAAAAATACTATTTTCCGTTACGAACTGTTGACAATTAAACAGCGTATAAAATAATAATATTGAGTCAAAACTGACACTTACCCATCGTTTCTAAAAGTTTTTGAAATGACACTGGATATTTTCAATTGTTTTTGCAGTACTAATAAACACTTAATTCACTAATATTAGTTCGAGGTAGTTTATTTGTTGTTATAATACTTATTTTTAAATTTAACTATACGGTTAATATTACGCGACCGTATCTTATGGTGTCGTTCAAACGGAGCGACATGCACGTTCCACGACCGCTTCTGCCAGACTGACGTTTAGCGCCGTGCGTTTGGGACTCCTTCGGTTTTCGTCGGGTCGAACGCTAGACCATTTTTTATGATTCAGAAGTGGAGGATAAATTATGTTGTTTTTTGAAGTGTTCCGTTTCCGAAGTTGTGTCAATTGTTTTTATTAAAACTATAATTGTCAAAGTTTATATGTTTCTATAACTTTCACAGTAATGCTAATTTTGACTATCAAAAGGAACTTTAATATTTTTTACGTTAAGCTGGCTTTCGCTCGCAACTCTGTCCGTGTGAAATTAAAAAAAAAGTGAGTAGCTTGTGTTTTTCCAGACTATCGTCTACATCCGTACCAAACATCCATCCATCTAAACTTTCGCATTTATAATATTAGTATGATTAATTGGACTACTAAGGAATCTATAAAACGTCTATCATACTATACTCTAATATCATAAATGCGAAAGTTTAAATGGATGTTTGATAGAGGTTGTAGCCTAAACGGCTAAACGGATCTGAATGATATTTAACATAGATGTAGAACATAGTCTGGAAGAACACATAGGCTACATACCTTTTTTTTAATCCCACACCTACGGAGTCGCGGGCAAAACCTAGCAAATAATATAGTAGCAATTAAAACAATAAAAAACAAAATTAAAAGTAGTAGATTGAAAAAAAAACATACAGACGAATTGAGTACCTCCTTCTTTTGGGAAGTCGGTCAAAAAAATAAGGCACTATAGGCCATAGGCATACACGTTCAGGGTTTAATTTATTAGGAGTATTATGTTAGTAAAGTGAAATTAGCGTTTAAAAATAAACAATTAAATGGAATGTATTTTTCACTAATACATAAGGAATATACGATTTTTGAAGTTTATACATAGTTTAATTTTTAATTTCTTTACCTTAATCTTTTGTACCTATTGTAATAAAGCTTCCATTATTTTGAAAGAATTTAATTCTATTGTATAAGAACGTTAATCTTGTAGTAATTTTATTACAATATTTTCGGGGTAAGTTTTAGGGTGGTGTTTATTCCACGCGCTGTGTAAAAGCCTTTTCTTTCATATTTGCGAAACATCTGGTGACCATATGGCGTAAGGTAATTACGGATAGCACCATTGTCAATTACACGTTTTCAATAGAAACGATACTAGTTTAAAAATTATGAAAGCGTTACCTGGTAAAGAGAATGTTGTGTCTTAAATTATCTTTGTTATAGAAGTTAACTAAACTTATTCTTTTGAGTTGTAAGCGATTTTTCTGTCAACTGTTCAAGATTCACGGTACACCTCATAGGCAATGATAATCGTAAATGCGTATTTAAAACTGATATATATTATTTAACAAACACGTGAAGTTTTAAAAAAATGTTTTTTTATACAAACTTTTACTAGATTATTATTCCTTGAAAAATTAAAGATAAGATTGTAAATATTGCTTTCAGTATATAGAATCTTTTTAGTTGATTTGAGAAGTTAGATAAAAATACTATAAGATTACATCGCCATTAACTTTAAAATGGCAAAATCATGTAAAAACCTTATCCTTTTTCGTATCAATTTCTGCGAGTGTCAAAACACAGAGGGACCGAAGTTCAAAAAAACCGCCCCCTGCTAGTTTGACCCTAGCAGACGGTTACGTGAACATAAGCTCATTAAGACAGGCACCTCGCCAAATGACGCCCGTAATGACCTACGATTTGTGCTGACGCCATCTTGCGTATAAATATTGGGCAAATTAACGGACCTCATGGCGCCCACCTGCTTGACTTTGCTATTATACAATCTTTTCGACTAGTCCACGTGTACGAATGCGTTTTTGCTAACCGGATTCATTTATTTAAAACACGTGCCATAGATAAACTAAAGGAAACGTTATATATAAATGAAATCATAAAATTGCTCAATGATTTCATATATCAAATCGCCCAAATGTTATTTCTAAAGTAATCAATAGGTTAAATAACATGGCTTACATTTTTATGATTATTGTGTCACAATTTCGACTTTTTCATGGTTTACGAATCAAAAGGATTTAATCCTTCTTTATACTATATAAGCTTTCGCCCACAAACTCTATCCGTGTTGAATTAAAAAAAACACAAGTGAGTATCCTATGTGTACTTCCATATTATCCTCTACCTCCATGTTCATAACTTCATCGAGATACGTTGAGCCGTTTAGGCTACAAATTCTAACATCCATTTATCTAAAATTTAGCATTTATAATATTAGTAAGATGTAAGTATTCGCGAAATTTTGTTTTCACTTCGCGTACTTGCGAGTATTTATAACTTAAATAGTATATGTAGTTAATTATACAATTGCATGTTATGGATGAATTAACTTGTAGGTTATCTCGTTAATTCGGCTCAGGGGAGGATGTTACAAGAAGCGGCTGAAATTGAGGTCAAATTATTAATTATTCGTACGAATTTTAATTTTAAACTCTTTAAAGCGAAATTACATTTACCTGAAAGAAAAACTAAAAGTTTCTTATAATAGAGTGAAAAAAGTGTTTTTAGTTTTATTAGATTCCAATTAAATTTTGTCTTGTAGGTTTTATCTGGCTCGTCTCCTTTGGTGGAGAGATATTCTTTTTATTATAGTATATGTATATTTAAAATTCTTATAACATAATGAGGGTAAAATATTTGTTATAAGGCATTCATCCCTAAGCGAGCGATGCACTGTCGGTAATATTAACCGCCTTCCGGTCATAATTTGGACAAATCGATTTAGATCAGGCGGCGCTTTGTGTGGATGATTTAGTAGCGCCGACAAATTGGGCCTTCCACATTGTTCAGACGTCATTACAATGTTCGTATACGTAAACTGGACGGTAAGCGGTCAGCGGTTACAAGGACTCCAGTTAAACGATCGGTAATTTCGTTCGGTTAATACTTCGGTCGGTCGCGCGTGGATAGGCTGGTAAGAAAATTATTTAAACGAAGAAAAATTTGACATAAGCGTTCAAAAAATGAAAAGCAGTCTTCAATCAATAAATTAAATTCGAAAATGGAATTTAGTTAATTTTTAGATAGTACAATGTTTTCCACGTACTTACGTCTATTTTCTACGTCTGTTTTCTAGTGTATAGTTAACTAAGTCAGGTTTATCAATGTTTTTTACTACTGCTTGTGTACTTTTATCTAAAAAGGGATTATAAAGAGATTTAATGATGTTACAAAATATCGATAACGATGTAGATCATAGTGATGTTTATTCGCGTGGCAGAATGTGAAAGTGATTCATTGGCTGACTCACTACGTCCGTGTTACACCACCTTACGCCTAAGATCATAGCTTGTGTTAGTGACCGGCCTTGCGGTGTCGTGCAGACGCGTCTCCTCTGTTTATATTTCTCATAAGCTATCGTTTTATAATATCAACTTTATAACAAGTGCGTCATAAATCTATATTTATAGACTAGCTGTTGCTCGTGACTTCACCCACGTGAAATTAAAAAAAAATAATAAATAGCCTATGTTACTCACTGATAACGTAGCTTTCTAATGGTGAAAGAATTTTTAAAATCGGCCCAGTAGTTTTTGAGCTATTTCAATACAAACAAAAATAAAAATCTTTCCTCTTTATAATATTAGTATAGATATATATTATTGATTGATTACAAACTTAGGTAATTGTAAATAAAAGCTCGGTTATATAAATAAAAAACTTACTCTTGACTCATTTGTTGTTTGTCGTCAAAGGAAGAAGTTATTTATGTGGAATGAAGTCATTTTTCATTTGAAATTAGTTGCTACGCGGTGAACTCTTTTCAATTTTACAGACGCTATATGTGACAATTTCTTATTTTATATACTGACTAACGACAAAATGTATGAACAAATAACGATTATGGCTTTCTAAAACCGTTGCAGTTCCCATTAGTTTGTATTGCCAAAATACACGTAATAAAAGATCGTTATCTCTATCTTTTTCAAAGAATATGAAAGGGATAAAAGAGTGTTTTTGTATTTCTCATTTCTTACATTTATTGAATGCCTCATTTCCTGCGTTACTGAAAATAATTTTCTTACGTGTTTATATTTTATTGAGTTGCGTGCAACCTGTTTAATTATGTATGAGGTTATGTTTTGTATAGGAAATTCTACACTTAAAAGCTTCTTAAAAATAGTAGTGATAGACACCACATATGTGAAGGTAATATTGATAGACTTTTATTTTAATGACAAGATAAATATATATGAAATTACGGATAGTAATTAGCACTTGAGTTATAAGAAGTTTTCCGTTGATTTCACGAAGAAAAAAGAAAAATATTACATACAAGCTGTTGCTCGCGACTTCGTGCGCGTGAAATAAAAAAGTTACTATTAATTAAAAATATTATAGCCTATGTGATACTGATAACGTAGCTTTTTAATGGTAAAAACATTTTTGTAATCGGTGTAGTAGTTTTGAGTTATTTAAATACACACAAAAACCAAAAATACAAATCTTTCCACTTTATATTATTAGTCTAGAAGTATAGATTGCTAACAGTTTGCAAAATTAAAACAACTTGGTATTAGGCTGTCCGTTTAGAAAGTGTTTGTTAAATCGATTTCTCAAAAGGAAGTTCGCTGAATAATATCCCGAGGGTATGGATGTAAGGAGCAACGTTCCCGACACGCAAGCGCGGGTAAATTTTGATGTGAGGGGTTATTGGCGCGTAACGTGCATCGTTTTGTTTCCTTTAAATTAAATTTGCATTCGAAATTAGAACACAAACGGCACGAGCGCCCGCGGCGACGCTACTGACCGCGCAATTTTACGTTGAAAACGCGAAAAGTTCGTTATTCCACTACACTCACGATATTTACATTACTATTTGCCAGTATTAGCAGCGGTTAAATAAGGGTTTACTTCAGTTTAAAAATAAAAAAATAATTGTAACACAAATAGACAATGTAGCTTCTATATTATAGAGTTGTCAAAATTCTTTTACATTAACTCAATGCAAGTAGGTAGTACATATAATATTAAAATAAATACAAGAAAAGTAAGTCTCAACGCAATAGATAAAAAAGATTATTTTTCTGAATCATTTTTAAAACTAAAAACTAAAACAAACTGTTGCATAATTATAAAAAAGAGACCACAAAAGTTGTTGATATCGTGTGATAGCCTTGGGGTAGGTCGCATGTCAAAAGCGCGTTCAAGCCCGTCGGTCGCGTCGCGTCGCCCCGAGCATCGCCTGCGCTCGCGTCAACAATCATATTTTCCACTTTACAAATATTTACGATCCTGTCTACTATTGTCCAGCACTAATTAAATTTGTCTTAATTTTTGTATTTATCCTGCAAAGTTCGAAGATAAAAAGTTCAATCAGTAGTCTATGCCTATGTCTAAGTTTTCGCTTACAAAAGTTACGGTATTAATAGTTAAACACTCAGAATAAAAATAAAATTTAAATAATACTGGCTAGATAGTAACTATAGAACGGTGACAGAGTGATGTTTCAGAAGCTCACAGCGACATTTCTGCTGACTGTACCTATAACGAGGCAATTTGTATGAACGCGTAGATCAGCGCCCATCACCACACAAAGCGACCGCCGCACCTGCTTACCGTACTTCGATATCACGTAATAGCTGTGATTATTATCCTAATGCGTACGATTTTAAACATTATTACAATTGATATAAAGGTTAAATTATTATGCATAGCTTTCATTTACGGGCGATTTTCTTTAGTAAAAGTCTCAAGCTTTTTCAGCCGCAAAACCGCGGAATGCGCAGCGCATCTCCAACTGAGTAACTGCGGCATATTAAAGTAACTATTTTAAGTAACTAGTTAAAGGTATTTTGGTAAACAGATATCCTACATTATGTAAGTAATTTGATAAAATATATATTTTTCCAACAACCCTATGTATGGTATTTCACTAGCACTTGACGCAGTTCGTTTGGCAAATGTTTTCCAAACGATCTCCCAACTCCAGTTAGATGATTTCTGTCTATTATGCTTTTAATAACAATTGATGTTATCTTGTTTCAATAACGAGATATACATATTTCAGATTCAGTACATATCATAGGACATCGCATTTGCTTGTTCTTTTATCCATTTCTGTAAAAAATACCGAGAAGTATATTACAGAATCAATAGTTCCTTGGAAGTCGTCTGGATACTGCACTTTGCACGCGTTAAGGTTACTTGTGCACTTATTTAAAACTGTAATTATTTTAACCGCTTTCTACTGCTTCACTAGAGCTTGCATGCACAGTTTAAACATATATCTGCTATGATAATTATATCCCCCGTGTAACAATCTAATAATGGCTTATTTGAAAGCTATTTACTTAAGCCAAAGGAAAGAATAAAACTTATGACATTTTCCGACCATAGCTTTTTGTAAGTTCAATTACATAACGTAACATCTTTGTGTAATATTGTTTTGTTTGATTGTTGTAAAATCTGAGGTAACGCATCTTTAACCTTTGAAACGATTAAAAATAACGAGATAAATATAAACATTAATGTGCTGGTTAAAAGTGGATCTCATCTAGTTGTATTTTGAGGTTAGTCAGCGTAGGGGAATCCACAACATGTAGATTGTTTCAAAATCACAATGGGACGGCGGGCGCGCGTATTTACATAGCCGCCGACACGCGTCCCCCCGCGCGTCCCGCTCGCTCCCCGCACACCTCCCAATACACAATGACATCGATCATCAGCTGATGTTCATTGTTATTGTTGTTAAAGTTCATCTTGTTTACCGAAAACAGCTAAAAATATGAATTAACTCGTTTGTCCATTCATAATTCAATTTGTTGATTATTCGGAATAGACGATAAATATTTATAGAAGAAAAAAAAAGTTTATTTTGTCTATGTTCAATTGGAATACGTTTCGTTTTACGTGAGTTTGAGACCATAAATAATTTACGATGTGTATACGAATAAAATGATTTGTAGTTTTTTAAATTAATTTATTATTCAAAACGTTGGAATTGTTATCGCACCCATCATAATATCAAGACTATTGTTAAAGGGCAGCCTTAGAAATTTGTTTCTATGCAAATGTGTATCTCGTGCCGGCGACAGGTGACGTGCGGCAAGCTTAATTGTTTTTTGTAACAATATTCAAATATTAGGGAGTTTTTTTCTTGGGGTTTTTGTGTTTAAGACTGGCGCGGGTGCGAGCCAGGTGGTCTTGAAAAAACCCGTAACAGCTTGCTACGACTGTAAATATTACACGCATAAAGTTCAATGTTTGACTTTATAATTCAGTCCTATTGATGTCAAAGCTTGGTTTTATCGCGGGGAAGTAATTTAAAAAATAAAAAGTGCCACGAAGTGACTACCTTTGTAAAAAAGTAAACAATTAATAGATTGATAAGATTCAATTGTTTTATATCGTTTTGATAAATTATCTGTAGCGTGTAATGTTTTTTTTTAACTTTTTGCGTATGAAGATTACTCACCTGTGTGAGATTGTCGATTGTAGATACTATTATATTCAAGACAAATTTTATGACACTGATCTCCGATATTTATAACAGCCATGTGTTTTTTTGTCTTAGCAACTATTTTATTATTAATTAATGCAGCGTTCTGTCCTCATTTCGCATGTTACACTGAGTGTTACATTAAACTTTATGATGGCTTCATGTAACGCTTTTGTAACAAAAATGCTGACGTGAAGCAGAGGGCGCGGCCAAAACTCATATGACAGCTGTCACACGGCAACCGTTTAGAAAGTTGACGATTTACCGACAAGTTGGTACATTACTATGGGTTCTTTGACATACCGAAAAATTGTTATACACAACTTCATAGTTACTTATCTATTGAATAATTTAATATGCATGTTTTATTTAAATAATTCCATCAAGCACAGATGTAAAATTTTAATAAACCCTGGCAGGATTTGAGGGTGAGGTCTTTTTGTAGATAAAAAAAATAATTAGTCCGCGGAACGGAAGCGTGTGTCGTGTATATCTATTCAGATCGGCTCCGGATTGTTCCGAATGCTTTCTAACTGTTGATATTACAGTTTTTATTGGTACAAAAAGTTGATAGGTTTCTTATTTGAGGGTCTGGCGCTTGGCGTGTGCGCTTAGCGTGCAGCCCTCGCGCACCTGCTGTCCGATTATCTGGTCATTAGTCAGCATTGAACCCACGGGAACTACCAAATTGGTATGTGTGCAACTCTAATCATATACGAGCCCGGTACAAATTTAAAAGAAGTTTCTGCTTGAACTATTAGCAAGCAACACCCTAACTCATTAAATGCAAAATACTGAAGACTGAATAGAATTTGTTTTGTTTCAATAAACTTTGTTAGGCAATTGGTAGACTTAGGAAATCTGGAATTAAAATGTAGAACTACATAAATATACTCTACAATTAATGTGAACATTATGAAATGGATGTAACAACAGCTAGGTCCAAGAAAGGAAAGTCATGGTTTTACATGGTCAGACTTGTTACCCATTTCATCTTGGGTTGAATCCTTCATCAGGGTCGCGTGGTGAGGGGTGAAGGAGGAGGGTCACAAAGTGTGAGGCACAATGGCGCCCCCCGCGGCATTGTGCGCTAATGTATGCGCGTGCGGCGTTGGCGACAGCCGCCGCGGACGCCACAACACAAACATTTCAACGCATCTAATTTATAGTCCTGTCTCAGTGGGCCGCTCCGCGCAAAAAATATTGTCTTAAGGTGCAACGACTTGCTCTTCTTATTTCACTTGTCCGTTTAACAATATTTTGTATACGATTTACTTACAACGTTGCAATCTTTGCTATTTTTTTTTCTTTTGGTCATCTTCGAAAACATGTTCTCCATGTTCATTTTAACTTCAATATCTTTCTCAATTTATAATCTTCGTAAATTTAACTGTTGACAGAATGATATGTGTTTCAAGTACGAAATGAGATGATCCGATAAGTCGTAACTATATGTCTAGGAAATAACAAAATCGTAGGCAAAAGTCAAAAGGATAACACCTTCGCCCGATTGTTTGACAAAAAGTTGTAACACCAAGAAGTGCGCCAGTCTTATCAGACACAATTACTGTTCCCTTTTCCCTAGTTTTCTAGGACCTCTGGTACCTCTTTTAAACGATATATGAGTTACTATATTCTCGATTTTTTTTAGTTTCATCAAAAACAATGGGTCAAGCACGTTCAACGAACTTAACAGATGACAGACGGCAAAGTTCTACGTCGCCATTTTTTACAAGATTCAAAACTTTTCATGTCATCTTTTTATATAAATTTTACGCTGCACGAAAAAGTTTGAGTTCTTTTAGTTTAATTAACATTTTACGCGTGAACAATTCAAACTAAATACTTTCAAACTAAATACTGTGGTGAAGAACTAAAGAATGAGGAAACATAAACAATATGCAAACATCCTAAACATTAGATTGAATTATTACAATTTTTTAAATGATACCAATAAGTGAGGAAATAAACCAGGACTTGCGGACTTTACATTTATTTTTTGATAGCGTTAACATTGATGTTTCGTTATGTTACTTAAATTACTCATGTTCTGTTAAAAAATGTTAAAAAGTAAATAAAAGACAGTGCCTTAAATGAAATTGAACATGAAAGTCTGACAGCATGACTCAGTCGCCGTGAGGGCAATTTTGAATATATGTTAAACAGTTGTACGTCCGTGCTGTATTGTGTCTCCTAACAATTAGTGATATTAGAACAACGATTGTATTCGAGTCCTCCACGTCTCCCAATATTATTTATTTATTATTCACAATTACAATAGATTGTTAAACGCCATATTCAAAACACGGCATTAATTCTATTGAATATGGAAAAAATAATTTAACTTTATAATATGGACGATTGAGATCGATGTATTGTCTAGTTTTTTTAACCGAATCAAAATAATAGTGATGTTAATTGACCATAAAACAGTCTTACTTTGAATGTTTTTTTTTTAAAGATAAATTAAATACGATTGCCAATTATTGGGCATTTGCAAACATGAAGCACTTTTTGATCATGCCATTTGACAAAAATCGTCAAAGATTTGCAAACGCAACTCAGATTTTTGTACACGGGTGTTCAGTAGCAGTGTAAATTATTAATCAAATGAAAATTGTTACTTGTCTAAATAGTCAAGTTAAAAGATAATTAGTTGTAAATAACATTTATTTCCCACAGTAGAGGTAGGGGGGGATGTATTCGGCCACCCACCGTTGCGGCTTTGGTTCAGCTCAATTGGTAGCTGCAAAAACTACATTTGCATAGCGCGCGATCCTCCGCCAGATAGCGGCCACCGCGCACTACGCCGCATGGAATCTAAAATCACCCTATATGGATGCGACATCTTGTTTTCGGATGAAAACTTTTAAAATGCCTCAAACTTACACTTGTTAAACTTTAAAAGCTTCTCGATAGTCTGTTGACTATTTAAAAAAAACATCGTTGAACTCTTTATTGAGACGAGCTTTTTAGAGCTTTAGAAAGACTTTAAATTAAACTAAATATAAATCGAAATTCATTAGTGCTATTAGATTGTGTTAATAACCTAGATCAGCAAAAACAAAGCATCACTGTATTTATATTGGAAACAATAAAAGAGCAAATCACTTTGGTAGCGGTAAAAAAGAAAGTAAAACGCAAGTAGCAAAATACCAAGTAATGTTAATTGTCAATTTTGATACAATTTCATGGCTTACCTCTAAAGTTCTATTTAAGTATTAAATTTGAAATTCCAAAAATTTCACTTTAAACTAATTTATAGATTTTAATGAAAACTTAACAAAGCGTTAAATTCATTTTTTGTTCGAAAGCATGTTAAGATATTGGTCGGAATTATCATCGGAATTTGGATCGATTTTTGATTATCAATATCGATTTTTAGTCTGAGTGTAATCAAGTTTCCAGTAACTTTTAGTGCAAAGAAAAAAAGGGTTATGGATTAAAGTTATGTCGTTCGACTAAACTTCCCTGGCTCTAAGCCAGATGTTAACAAATAAACCCATTATAATTTGCAACAACTGAAAGTATTTCTAGGTTCATGTTTACCGAACCATATCTTTACTAGTCACAGCGTCTCGCAAACCACTCTATCCAGGAGGCTCTTTAATCCCGGTGACAAATGTCGATACCACCCACGGTACGCACGACCCCATCTGCTTGCCACAATAACAACATTTACATCTTCATGTTTTTATTTATTTAACTAGGTTTCGCTCGCGACGCCGACCGCGTAGGATTAAAAAAAACAAAAGCCTATGCGTTTTTTCAGACTATCCTCTACGTCTATGCCAAATTTCATCGAGAACCGTTCAGTGGTTTAGGCTACAAACTCTAACAAACCTTCCTCCATTTATTTAAACTTTTGTATTTAAAATATTAGTAAACTAGCTTTCGTCCGCGACTCCGTCCGCGTGGAATTAAAGAAACAAAAGTTAGTAGCCTATGTGTTGCCTTCCAGACTATCCTCTACATCTATACCAAATTTCATCGAAATCCGTTCAGAGGTTTAGGCTACAAACACTAACAATCATCCATCCATCTAAACTTTCGCATTTATAATATTAGTATGATAGAGTAAGACTGAATTTGCGGCTTCACTTTAGATTTTGTTTTTGCCTTATTTCGCTATGTTTTATTGAGTTATGTATACGGTGTTGGGTGTCCTTATTTAAACCAAAATATAACCAATTAAAATCCTTAAAAGCTCTAATGTTATGCAAATCAGTTCTGCTTTTACTTGGTTTTGGTCGATTTTTAATAATGAAGGATATACTAAATCACTAACGTTGCATGAGCGAAAATCGTTGTTAATCTTTGATCAAATGCATCCAATTCAAGTGAAACTTTGACAGTTAAATAATAGAAACTTAAGCAATTAAATAGTTACTTTGACGTATTTCTTTATTTTATGTATGGATGCCCATTTTAATCCTCTTTCATCTTGATTTGTATTGACAACAATATGTGGTGACGTTTTTTTAACTTTTAATTTAAATTCTGTTACAGGCGCTAATTTAAAAGTAATTGCTTTAATCCTTCTCCTCGACCCTTGTAATGAAGAATTTTTTTTTTTTTGACATTTGTGTTTTAGCATTCCAAAGGATTCGTCCATTGGTATTCGTGGTCCATTATCCCTTGTGCATTCCACGTCCACGGTCAAATTATTTATTTTGTGCGGGCGTGAGTTACCGGTTGCCCGCCCCTTCGTTACGATGATAATCGAGCCACCTATACGCGGTAACCTGCTCCTTTCTAACGCTAAGGAGCCCTGCACACACTTTGGACCAATACATTGTCAAACATTGGACACAAATAAACGTTGGTCACACTAATATATAAGTGATTGGTCGATTTAAATATTATTTATATTAAAGGTGAAATAGTTACTTTCAAACTGAAAAGTCACATAAAGACTAACCATTTTTTTTTATTTTAGTTTAAAACGCTTATCGTCTTTATAAACGAGTATAAGTTACTATGTGTTTAGTTTTAACGTTTATTCTTTTATACTACCCAAAGGATTTGACCTATCTATACTATGACCGAATAATCTGTGAGCATTCGTGATCGAGTGATCAAAGCATTTATTCTATGTAAAAAGTAGACAAATGTTTCTATTGTATAACTTATCATATATGGCATACTTTAAGTAAATTAAAAAAGTAAAGTGGGTACCGTAATTGGTTATTATAAAAAGCATAATATTGGTGCTTGCGCGTGTCAAGGCGCGTGGGAGACGGCGGGCAAGATTTGTGTGCGGCCGCACTCGACACGCCCCTTCATTAATATGCTAATCCAGATTCTGGAGCGATCGGGACTTGCCCGCGGACAACTCGCTGATTGCCGACAAATTAACACCTTTATTTAACCTCTATTGGTTCAAATTAGCAGACGTTACGTTTACTAGAGTTGTCACAATAGACTCGTTTTGACAGCTGTCAGTTCAACGCAATTACAAATGTCATCGATGTTATTGCCTAATTAATAGTTATCGTGGCGAGAAACATTTTTTTTAATTTTATTAACTACGCAAATTACTTTCGAAATCCGAAAAGTCTTATGTTTAAAGGGTTAATCTTAACTGAATTTTATGAGGTTTTTCTTTTGTAATAACTGATGTTATAAATATTTGTTCTCGTGTGAACCGCTGGACAATTGAAGGCTTCGATTAAAAACAAACAGATAAAAAGATAAAGCCTTAATTTTATAAGGATCGACGCGCAATAAAAATGTCATAAATTATTAATTGATTGTAAATACGAGTGTTAGTTTCGTAGCGGGAATAATTAAACTCATTTCCAATTGGTTGTGGTGTGCGTCGGGACCGCGTGTGGCCTGCGCTGCAGGCCGGCAAGGGGCAAGGAGGGAGGCAAGGGGGATACGACGACAATGCGTGCTGCGGTAATGTATGCGCGCCGGGGAGGTCCTGCGCTGTCGTGGGAAGGCGATATCGTCGCGTTGCTTCACCAAGATTCGGCTATATGCCGCATTGCCCTCTGTGAACCCTCTCTTATTTAAACGACAAACCGATACCTTTATTATGTCGCATTAATAACATCATCGGTGATTGTTCTTAAGTCGTGAAGCGATTCCCAAATATCGCTTGAAAGTGATTGCATCGCGCAACGCATCGCGTCGCCAGTGCGGCGCTGGAATTTGCATAATGTTTTTGTTAAAACATATTCTAATTGGTTACGATTAAATCTTAATAAATAGGGCGGTGTTCCCGCACGAGGTCTGGACGTCGATCGGCCGCAATTACGCGGGACTGAGTGTGTAATTTGGCGGTCGGTGGTAGACGCACAAATTACGCGGCGCCGACCGCCGACCGACCGGTGGAATCGCGTGCGGCCATCGAGCGGCGTACAAACGCACTCGCCAATTAGCAATCGTAAATTCCATTCGATGGCGCCAGGTACTAACGAACGTTTTCTCACCTCATCCTTAACTGTGATCAAATCTAATCGAACTTTACTTAATATTTTATAAGCACTTAGGTTATTTTAGAAACTATTGCTCCTGTTATTGATCTAGTGATTTAAGTTTGAGTCAGTAGCAATCTAGACTATGGGCCGATAGAGGTATTAATAAATAAGTGATAACTGTTACACATAGATTTTATTAGGCAATAGGTGTGTTACTTTCGTAGCGCTTACGTCGTTTATTTCGGCACACAAACCGGCCTTCCAAAACTAATTTAAATTGGAATGTGATATACGCGCGGGCGTCGAGTGCCCGGGGGCATGCTCAGGTGCTTTTAATCACCTAACCCTCTGCTAACTGCTGTTAAACCATTGCCGCGTCGGCAGGCTGGGCAATAGCACCTCTCTCAGCTGCCACAAAGAACGCTGATCTTAAACCCATAGAATATTTCTACCCAATTACGTATACGTAATACGTATATATAAAGATCTCTAAAAATAACGCTAAATACCGTTCTCTCAATTGTACTGTCAGTTCGAAAATTCCCACAAGTGTCTGAATTTATCTGCATAATGAAATATGGCTATTAGTCAATCTTAATACAATATTAAGTTTATGGGAATGTATAAAATTTACAATTGAATTTCTTACTCAATCATTAAGTTGTATAATTATTCATGAAGTGTTAAATAATCTTTTCTAACTTCATAAGGATCTTACAAAACACGGTGTGTTAGTAATTCCAATAAGGTGCTTTTGTCACGCTACAAAAAATGTGAAGTAATTTATTTTAATTTTGCGTAAAATCTCGTCTATACAAAGTATGGTCGTGGACCGTCGATTATTCGCCAGATCGTTTGGTCGCGAATCGATTGGCGCGTCGTCCGTGTCGACACCTTGTCACGGTGCTCTGTAGACAGTTCTCACGCGCCGGCGCCGGCTAGTTCCGTTCTCTTTGGTCACTCTATTTTTTTAAAAATTGACAGGGTAAGAAATTTATACAAAATACAAGACTATAAACTCAAGAACTCCAAAAAACTCCCAACATACACATGCAATGGTAGTAGGAAATCATATTAATATTTTAAATGCGAAAGTTTAGATAGATCGATGGATGTTTGTTAGAATTTGTAGACTAAACGGCTGAAGTATAGATGTAGGAGATAGTCTGGAAGAACACATAGGGTACTCACTTTTGTTTTTTTCAATTCCACTTGGACAGAGTCGCGTGCGAAAGCTAATTTACGGTCTTAATTGTCAAAAAGTATTTGTATAAACTATATTGTCAGTTATTGATGTCTCCTAAATACGCATAGCTGACGCGGTCATGGTCTGGGGGTTCTCACGGCGGCGCCGCGTCGTCAGCTACTTCGCACCGATTCTGCGGTTTCATCGCCAGCCAACGACACCGAGTAACCATGATCGATTGGATTGCTTTTTTATGCTGTTTGAGATATTTTTAGCAATATGAACAGTATTGTTTACGTTTTTTTGTAATAATACATCTAATTTTACCGTTGGCTAGGAGATTTCTGAAATAGGCTTTTTGAAATACAAACACATATGACCCCTATTTTTTCTTCAAATTGATAACTGCATTTTCAATTTCTAAGGTTAATAATCTGTTGATATTAAAACCAAGAAATAGTAATTCATTTGTTTAAACTGTCACCGGAAGATCATAACTCAGTACAGCTGTCATTAATTCGATTTTCAAAAATTAGCAGTTGTTTTTGCTATGAATAAAAAATAAATGTACCCCATAGAAAGATATGGCTCCCTAAACATGCTTCTCATACAGAGTCAGCAAATACGACGGGTATAATTGTCTCGTAAACATTTTCGCGTCCCATTCCCTACTTTTCGGCCTTAATGGTCACGATAAAATGAATTTATGGCAATCGTTACAATAGCTAAAATGACCGTCTCGGCTGTCTTATAGACATATCCTTTTAAGGGTATTTGCTACACTTTTTTAAGTAAAAAATAATGAATAATTTGAACGCATGTCAATGATTCCGTTGATGTCTTTCCAATCAACACTTTTAAATCTTTTTATTTGCAGTGAACAACAAAATTACTTGGTTTAGCTTTTTGTTTTTTGATTGGTTTATAGTTGTATTCTCTTTGCTTTATTTAATTTTAGAGGTCAAATAATTTAAGCAAAATCCTAATTTGATGTTACGAAGATTTGAATTTAATGGACAGGATCATTCAAATTACTTGACCTTTGATAATACAAAAAATGGATCTAGACAGTGTAAAAAATTAGATCCACACAAATTAACTATGACATTTGAGGGAAGAAACAAAGTAATCCAAATTGGATTGTTTTGGAGCTTTGGAGGAAATAACTATTTTTGGTGATTATAATTTTACAAATTAACAGGTTTTAAGGAATCGAATTAAAAAGGAATATCTTATGTGAACAATATCTATCTATATCTTCTATACATATAATAAAATTGGAGTGTCTGTTTGTAATATCTAAAGAAAAATTCCAGATATAACGAAAATGGCATGTAAAATTTTTTGTCTGAATGGCTGTGCTGATTTAGACCGGATTTTCACTGAAGGGTAATATTGCGTGGACGAATTCGCGGGCAACAGCTAGTTTAGTTATACAAATATTGTTCATGATACTGAAGAACTAGTAATCAATTCCCATCACGTAATCTGTCTATATGCGACGTTGCCATTGCGGGGTCAAATCGGATTCGGGTCAGTCGAATTATACTCCCCCACTTCATATCAGCAAACGTTTGCCTTACGCGATGCAATAACAATCTTATTTGTTTGTGCTTGTTTCTGCAGTTCTTGTGAATTAACAATTATTTTCCTAATGATGTTAAAAAATTTATATTTATAAAAACACGTAGTAAGTAACTAATATACGAGTATGTAGTTTTGTGCATCGAAACCCGAAATCATTCAGATATCAAATGCAAGTAAAGCAAATTTTCTTTAATCGATGTTATCCAGTTTCTACTGCACCGAACTGAATGTGGATTTAAAACATTTTATAATTGAATTTAATCTATGTCTACATAAAATCTAGTGAGTTTAATATTTATATTACTTTTATAAGTTAACATAAAGATGGCGTGCGTGTCGCAGTCGAATGAGGCATGAGGCAAGCACCTGTGAGACCAGTCCGATGGTAAAAACCCGCCGACTTAAACATTAACCAGACTTAAATTCTACAACCACGCAACAAAATCGATATGAAAACATTTTACATTTAAAATTTGAAAGATTAACGAACGAACCAAAAGTTCGATTGTAATTCGAAAACTAATTACGTAGTCGCAAATGTTAAAGAAGTAATACAACTTAGAAATGATGTATACCGAAGTATACAACGTGAGTTTAGTAGACAGTGAAGTAATGCACATTTTATTTGCTATGAAGGTTAATAATCAAGAAGTAAACAGGCAAGCTTATAGAAAATATTGTTGGCAGAAGTGCCTTAAGTGAATTAAGTTAATGACATCACGGAAACAAAGCTAAACATTTCCTTATTGTATTCAAAATACTGAATGTTGTATAATCGATAGGAATCGAGACGATCGAGTTTGTTAGTATTAGTTATCGATTATCGATATAATCTATTGTATCTGTATGGAACATCGATACGGCGTCATCGCGAGGCGCAGAGCGGCAGGTGTCCGCGCACCTGTGCTCGATTGTTGCATTCCAAAAGGGATGTTACCAGTGTCGAACGCGTATTTGCGATCTTTTTCAGTATTGCCCGCCAATTATCATTGTTGATGCTTTTAATTAATACTTCAATTCGCTTTTTTAATGTAATCGTTTTATTAGTAATGGCGGAATTCCATGTTAATATAGACTTGATGGGTTGAACGAACTTAGTGTAATTTAAACACTAGTGAAAAACTGCTTCCCTTACTTAATTATCATTTATATATTGCTAAGTGTATTGCTTGTTTATAAACATAAATATTGACATACATGTAGTCATTATTATTTTACACTAAAATAGAATGAACAGAAAATGAATGGTTCAAAATAACATAGGTTTAACGTTTGTATTAAAAATCTTTTGATCTAACAAATGGCACATAATTTTATGAACAAAGTACTAAATCGATTGATGTATCATAGCGTCATACTTTATATTTTCCGCACAAAGCGGTCGCTTTTGAGATTATCCGTGTATACTGCAACGCAACGTTCATAATGCTACATTAACGACATCCTGCTTTTCAACGGGAGTGTACTTAGAGCCGCAATAGCAATGAAATCATCAAGTATTTTACTAGACGCATTTAAACGTTTTGTTAAATGCGAGGGTCAATAGTCGCACTAAAAATGTAAGCCAACTTTGACACCAA
>NW_013527137.1:2197753-2223839 GCF_000836215.1 Papilio polytes
AGAAACCGTTGAGCGTGCCCGCTGCCCACTTCTAGCTGCCCGCTGTTCGCAGCGGTGTTTTTATTAGCAATATTAGTGTTCCGCAATCTGCGTAAAACTCATTATACGCTGTTCTACAACGTTCTTACTGCAGACTAACCATCAGCCTCTCTTCATATTAATCTAACATTGAGACCTGTAACGTAAGATGCTATGATACCCCGTAGTTAATTCTTCTTTGACGACTTCGTTGATTATTTATACTGTGTTATAGTTTAGGTCCAGTTAAGATAAATACTTCGCGTAATCCAGGTCTCTTCAGTTCGATAAAAGCACCAAACCTCGGAGGAATTTGCTTCTAATAGCTTTTGGGATGCGTAAAGTTGTAACTATGTATTTTTCATTTTTGAATATTAACAAAAACAAAAGACGACATCAAGAGCTTAACTTGATTGTTTTAAGTTTGTTTAGTTAAAGCGCGTTATCATGCAAAGGTATTCCCCAGTACGGGTGGGGGGATGTTGCGATGGTTCGACTAGGAAGGCAGTGGCAGGCGCGCGCGGCCGGGCGCGGCTGTTTGAGGTTCCCAGGCGATAGCCGCTATCTCTCGCAAACACCTCCTTGTTTGAGACACAGCCGACATCATTCCATCAAAACTAAAACAACCACTAAAACTTACTTATCACTAACAGAATAGAGTTGGAAATTGCACGTGACTTGTGCATTACCATGTTTGCAAATGCAGATATCACAAACTAAGGTATCTCTGGAGCGACACGCGACGCCAACTTATCTATAGAAATTTTTCAAGTGAAGTCGCGCGTCACTCACTGTTTGAATATCGACAAGTGTCACTGTTATAAGCTTTATATGGCAAATGTTATGTCATAACAAATATACATTTTTTTGATGTTATTCTAGGTTACTTTCAGGTTCGATAATAAACATGATTTAATGAGATTAGCAACGTAGGACACGGGGTAAACAAAAGTGAATCTTATAACAACTGCGTAGAGCGTGATGTATTGGCTTAAAGTGTCCGCCGTGAACACTATGTAAACATGGCCACAATTCTTTAAAGTAGTACCTGGTTACAAAATTAAGTAGACAATAGCAAGCACCTGCGCCCTTATACATTCCTGTGCATTCACACAAGGCCGGACAATAGGGCCGCTACATTCCTGTGCACATTCGCAAGGCCGAGCAATAGGTCACAAGGCCGGGCCGCTAGACGCACGCGCCGGGACCAAGGACCTTAAGTTCACCTGCCGTTTAACAACTACCTTCTAAAGTACAAACTTGTTTCTGTCTCTACAATAACAAGTCTTAAGCGATTTCACATATCGATAGTATAGTTTCTACGTAATGACGTTCTACGTAAGAGATTAATTTAATTATAAGAAAGGGCTTTTACGCGTTTTAAATAGTTCGCAGCAGACTAAGTGATTTCTATCTGTTTCTCACCAATATTACTTAGACTGAAATGTTAAAGTAACACTGTATACAGTGTGTAGTTATAACTACATCGTACAACACCAGACTTCTTTAGTGTAAATATCATAACACCAGTTGTATAGACATCAGTCTAGTCGCGAGTTAAATAAAACATTGCAAGTGTACATGAATTGCGAGTTTGTTATAGCCGACAGTTATTTGTAAAAGGTTTCCTGTCCATAAACTGCTGAAACGACAGAATTAGTGCAGTCAATTCGAAACGCCAGCGCCCGCCGCCGCGAATCCTTTCGGATGAGCGCTTAGTAACAATACGATTAATCGTAATAACATTGGAAATAGCCAATTAAAGGAGAGAACCATGAAAGAGAACACAGTATAAGAGAGATGTATACTACAATTATTTCGTTATTATTACTTAGTTAGGTCATGTGTAATGAAAATTATCTAAACACTAATAAATGCGATTTTAAATAGCAAAAGAAAACTTTAAACATCGTAAACATACAAATAAATATAAAAAAAACATGTCTGTACATTTCTACAAATCTGATTACTAGAATATTACACTTGTTTGGTTAATTTATACCCTTTTATTCTATTTTTTATCATGGAAAGTATTTAGGAATCGCTGACGCTATCCTTGTTAGTATACGCGCTACCTTAGTGCGCTCTCTCAGCGTCTAAATCGGGCGACATCCGCGTCGTCGCCGTCGCATTTCTGTATCCAAATGTTCTCTTTGCTCTTTCTTTCTATACACCGCTTCTTACTTTTTGTTACAAATGTTAATGCAAATTTTAGAATACTAAACTGATTGAAAATAAAATAAAGGTTGATTATTTACATTTAAAAAGTAAAATGATCAATAGCTTTGATAATAACAATAAGTATAATGCAAAATAACGACATAGTTCTAAATGACTAGCTGTTGCTCGTGAATTCGTCCGCTTGAATTTAAAAAAAATATTAAAAAGACAGCCTATGTTACTCATTGATAAATCACCTTTTCAATGTTGAAACAATTATTAAAATCGGCCTAATACTTTTTGAGTTATTTCAATACATACCAAAAATACAAAAATACATATCTCTCCTCTTTATAACATTAGTATAGATGAAAAATAAGAAAAAATAATAACAAGTACGAAAAAATTAAAACTCTGCTAAGAAAGCTCTTGAAAAAGTAAAAACACTAAACCACGGCGCTTTTAAATATAACTACATATTCGAAAGCTCTTGGTGTAATACGTATATCATTGACATTGTTTCAAAGCGTCCGAGTGTAGGCCAGGGACAGTGACATTACAAGCGGCCGCAACTGAACCGAAATAACGTGCACCTCACTGTATCGTAATTACAAATGAATCAATACTCGCGTAAACTGTAGACATTGTGGCGCTACCGTATGCATCGAACGCTACCATTTTATTAAACCTCAGTTCTAAATTATATAAAGCAAATAAATAGTTAATTTTCACCAAGTTTATTAGGTTTCAAATGTCTGCTAAAAAAAGTAAAAGTCTGAAAGTCGTTCAAAATTAATAACACTATTAACCAACTCAATTGCTTTTTCAGACTTTGTTAAACTTACTTCTTACGAAAGTTATAAATGCAAATGTTTAGATGGATGATGGAGAATTTGTTCGAATTTGTAGCCTAAACGGGTGAATGGATATCGATGAAATTTGGCATAGACGTAGAGGATAGTCTGGAAGAACACATAGGCTACTTTCGTTTTTTTTAATTCCACAGGGATGATGTCGTGGGCGAAAGGTAGTTAAAAAAAGTCATCTTAACGTTTTCCATATTTAATCTAATTAACGTAAATAAATATGTCTCACTATTTATTTGAACTTTAAGCAATTGCAATGCACGAAATTGTAATTCATCGTGAATAACTCACGATTGAAATATTCACCGCTTGACATTATTCCCGGTAAGGCTAAAATACGGGAATGTGGGGTCAGGTTGGGGTTACGTTGCCGAAAGTAGCTGTGAGCGATCAAAGTGAGCGATGTAAAGCGGTTACAAGTAGCGTGCGTAGCGTGATTGCCCAGCCCCTTGCTACTGCTAAATTAAACCCAATTGGGTAAAATACTGAATGTTGGTGAATTATGATTTTGATGTAAAGTACAACAACTGAAAACCAAATCGTATAAATTATCAATGACGCTCAGACTCAGGGTTGGACAGACGCTTTGGGAAGTAACTTGATTTAAATACCTGAAGTAGTAATGTTAGAAACATTACAAATATACATTATTTGAATCTCTTTGTGAAGGTTCACTCGTGAGAGAAGTTACCTCATTTAATAAATAAAAGTACGATAAAGAGCTCATTTTATTAGCAAAGTATTCTTGTCTATCTTGTCTTGTGTTATCTACTTTTAAACCAATACCATCTTTTTTCATTTTGATGATCACGATAGAGATAACAGAGTTTACAAATTGCGATTAAAATGTCCCTAACAAGATTTATGGCGCGAGTGACACATTTATAGTGTGGACATAATGATCGTGTGATATCCAATATAAACATGGACGATAAACATCAATATTCTCTACAGAAGAGCGCGCTTAGCAACGACCAACGACAGTCCAAGTGGGTCAAGCGACAAATAACAATTAGTTTTTATTTTTCAGGTTAGACTTAAAAAAAATGTTGTTATTAAGCCTTGCAATATCAATTGCTCTACTTAAAAAATCAATGGTATTTCAATTTTCCATTATTAAGTCACTTTACATAATTTTTTTTCAAAATATTTGAAAAACTCAGAATATTATCATCACCAGCTCACCATACGTCTCCACTGAGGGGCTTCGAGCCTACTCTGAGTTAGGGTTTAGTCATCAGCGCCAATTTAAGTTTAGTTTAGTTAAGTCAGAACTTTTTTTTTTTAATCATGATTTTACGAGTACATCCTCAAACCCAGTAGTAATAGAGCGTCGATTCAAGGAAAATAGAGTTCTTCGTACTTCTTGCAAACAATTTCGCTACAAAATGGTATTATTAAAGTGTTTCACATTCGTAACATGAATGCAATCCACAAAGACGAGCTCGATTCCCAGGCCGCCTACGCAGTAAATGCATAATTATTGTACGATTGCGGCACTCCAATCTAGCATTGTTCGATGTAATGTCTCTTCTAAATCAGACCTCTGTGCATCATCGTATGCGTCCTATTGTCGTGTTATTTCACACGCGCTCACTAAAATGATCCCACGGATATGCCCGCATTTGTCCAACTGTGTAAGGAAATTTCTTCAGCCTGTTTACAATTGTTGGACAAGAGGAAAACAACATGATTGACAATCTGTGCTTTAACTATTGCATTGTAGACATGACGTTCTTTTACAATTAATTCTATAATGACATGCTTTATAGTTTGATCTGATAGATATAGTCAGAATAGGTAGCGAGTGATAATAGTAACGAAGCAGCAATCGCCAACATTTCCCGTTAAGATGTGGCAAATAAGTATGGAGTTTAATAAACCTAACATGTGAATTCCTCCCATGTACTTTACCACTTGGAGAAAAGAGTGTTTGGCGTTCTCGCCTCTGTGAGTGCTCTGCTGTACCCAGATGGTATTAAAGTTCACATATTTATGCATGCATTGTATGGTTCCTTAACACTATCAATGTGGCATAGTTATGCTTAGAAAGCGTAACAAATGCTGCCTAATTGCTTCCATAGGCGACGTAATTGTGGGTTCAGTAAAATGCTTTTCATGTTCAATCACTGCATTTCCGCCGTCTTTACTTTGTAAAATTTTATGTAAATAACTAATATTAAAAATCATAGGTTTATATTTAGTTTTTGTTTTGCAAGACATCGAAGGGCTTTAACCCTACCCTATGTTAATGATGACTAGGACATATTCAACTATGCTGGTTCAGTGTGGGTAGGTTAATTTTAAACACGTCTATTTCTTCACCGAAATCGGCAGATCTCATTTTATCCTTTTTGATGTGAAATCGAATATCGGCGCATATTTTATATTATCTTCAATTGCAAGTACGATGAAATGAAGGAATGAATTCTTGGACCGAAATTATTAAGTAAAAAGGCGTCCATCCTGGTAGCGGTAGCGGCAGCGTGTTGCGTTTCTTGCGTGACTGTGCGCACGCGTCGTTGTCTCCCGTTCAGTGTGATACCGCGAGACGTAAAGATGCGACGGCGCGGGAGACGCGCGGGACGCGGCGGCTGCAGGCAGGTGCTCAATGTGCATTGACATTCAACACGCACACAACTTACCACTTTTTCACGTTTCCTGTCCGAATGGACGCCATATAGATGCCTGAGATGAACACTGCGTTATGCGCGATAAAAAATAACTCATGCAGCTGCAGCTCTTAAAGATCAAGCCTAGAATTTGTAGAATGTAAAGACATATCCTACCACTTTGTAAGGGAAAAGTTGAAATTTTCTCCAATTTAGGAAATTATTGGAATACAAAGGGTAATTGGAATATAAATTTAATAGTTATAACGTTTTAGTGCTGCTTCTTAATACTTCAATTATCTCTTAATGTGTTGCTTTGTAACGAATTATAAATGCGTAAACATACATATATTTATTTACATAATTATCGTAAATTAAACCACATATTTGGTCTACAACAATTTTTCTTTTGGTGATATGTAATGTCTAATCTAATCTTGTAAGAAAATGTCAACATTTTTGTGGTCCCATATCACGTTATTTAACTGGAAAAACTTGATGTCGATTTCCAACTGATTTTCACGTGGTTATCAAAACTATAAGCAACATTCTCCATTGTCTATATTTAACTCAAAATACTATTCTGAGGAGAACTCCCGCTGCAATAAATTGTGACGTTATAGGTTTTAGAAAAGGAAGATTCGTTTCCTTTATGTTTCGCAATAGTTGTAGCTCGATGAAAAAAACTGGATTATAATGATCTGCAATCGAATACCAACAAGATGTTTTGTTTATGATATTCTTATGAATTTTAAGTTTTTACGGATAATTTTCATTTGACAAAAACTGACGGAGAAACTAAGCTTTTATTTAATTTATGTCAGCTCCTCAATTAAGTTGCTATTTCTTAGATCCATCTTCTATTTTCGTTTGGAAAATTATCTTCATATAAACCAAACAAAAACAAAACCTTACACAATTTTTAAGGCAACGGATTAAGGTCGTTGAACTTGGAACTTACGAAGTCTGTTGTTTGTCAATAAAATGTGAGCCTGATTAAGAAAGACATTAAAATAAAAGCTTTTATCATTGCGTTGCGGCGCGGGCGGCGTCGCGGCGCGTTGTCCGCGAATCTCGATTGTTCTGTTAAACAAATGATGTCAAAAAACGGTACGCCACTAGAAACGTGATATAATGGCATTGCGGTATTGTGATGCAGCCGTTTTGTGTTTACTTTCTTTAGTAAGAGAACTCCCACGATTTCCTTTATCGGAAGCTTTCTCTGTCAGATAACACCTTATTGACTATAATGGTTTGTTTACAAAGAAAGTTTTGGTTCTGTAACGGTATTTCTTAAAGTTACATGCAAAATTGTTTGCACATTTTAAATAAAATTAAAACGAAGTACATTTTTGTTTTGGAATTAGGTTACCACTATACCTATAAGGTCTAGTACAAATTAAGAGTTAAACCAAGATAATTACATAAGTTATTACTAAGTTAGAAGCATGGTTAGATTTCTAATCGATCGCTAATTTGATAGTCGTTCCTGTTTTCTATTAATTGCAAGACAATACGGTGTTTTGTACAATAAATTGCATATTTCCGTCATGAAACCCGTATGACTTTAGTCTCTTATCCGGACTATTTATGTGACCACCATAGTCATTATTAAAATGCCTTCCTTCCTATCTTTAACACGTATTTGTTTAAAAAGGAAACAGATAAGTAATTACATAGACTTTTATTGCTGTTTTAAAACAGGACTTTTAATTCGTCTTACAAACTCATTATTTACTCGTAGTACTAACGTGTACACAGTATAATTTGAAATACAATTAAAATTATTCCATTCCATCTTGTTACTGTTGATAGACAACTGTAGTCATAAAATCAAGTAACATTCATATATTTTTTTTTATGAAAAAAGAGGCCCAACGAGCGGAGGGAACACAGAGGTGGTCAACGACGCCAATAGGCATCCACAACACCAAGGAACTATAGATGCTTTGCCGGCCTGTCTGTATACAAAACAGTTAGTACGTGTTAAGTCAGTACTGTATAACAAAAAGTTCTAAAATAAATAACAGCTATAAAAGCAAGGGGACCGAAGTAAAAGATTAGGCGAGTATTATTATAAAAATAATATAAGGCTTTGACGTTTGCTTATCGTGTCTTGGATAAGCTACCGTTGAACAGAACGTTGACCGCCCTGGCCTCGCTGCCTTAATGATATTTTCACAGGAATGTAGAACAGAGAGCAGTAGACAGTCCAGTGTAACTTGAACGCAAACTTAATGTAAAAATACTGTTCTGTTACGTATAAGTGCGTTTACATAATAACAGTACTGCTCTCTACTACTATTCTGCGTCCACTACCCTCGTGTGAAAATAATAAACTAGCCGCCCTAGCCAGCCGCCCCGCCGTCCACGTCTCGAAAATATGGGCCGCCGTAAACCGCTCGTTTCAGAACATGCAAACAGTTATTTGAGGTCATGATACGTTTAACGCGGTAGGCATTTTATTTTCGTTGCGGAAATATCGATTTTTCTTCATTCTGGTCGGTAGAACGAGTTATAATGATGCGTGAAATGTTTCACATGTAATGTATGTACATTTTCATATATAAACACTTTAATGTATAACAAAATAATCTCAAATAGTTAGTTAATATTTGTAACTTTTTCGCCTTACAAAGATTTCAACAGAAACATATGGATTACAAAGTGTTTTAGATCATTATTTCCACACATAAACGGACAGATTAAAAGTGTACGTACTTCCCGCATGGCGGTAACTTACAATGCGGCATTGAGTATCGAATTGCAATAAATTTGGTAGGGGAAGGAAATCTAGGGGAAGACTACAAACGCCTTCCGTCGTTGACGGGCTTCTTTATGGATCGGTCGGGTCACGTGTTTTAAATATATTCCTAGACCCGCCGCCGCCGCCGCCGTCGGCCGCGCCACCGTCTCGCCAAGTAATTTTTGTTAATGGCCCTCGTAAGTCTCGCCAAGAAAGCCCACTATACTGTGTGTAACTTTGTTACCATATCATGTTTATACATATCTAAGTTATACATAGTGTTTTTTGCAGAAACTTTTAGATGTTCTGTCTGTATATGTAAGCGACTGCCAAATGTACGTTTGAATATATAGTTATAATACTTTATACTTTGTTGGTGTTTCTTTAGTTTAATATTTATAAAGATAGCAAAAAGATTTGACAAAAATAGTTCTAGTCAAACGTTTACCCTAATTGTAATGTTAGAAACATAAAAACTCCCAAACGTAATTTGGATTTCCAAAAAAAATGCATATTTTTAAGACAATAAATAAGTTTTCGTTAAACGTAAAATAATAAATAAAGTCCGATGTTCCAATTGATATTTATCAATCATCAAAGTATGCAGACGCCATAAGGGAATGCATAACTTTTGCGAAGAGCTTTAAACATTTCAAGCAAAACCCTTTTTCTTATTCATACGACGTCAATAATTTGATATCAAGATACCAATCTTTCAGATTTATTGCTGATAATTACATTTTAATGATTTGTTTGATCATTTATTTGGCGGCAAGCTTATTAATATGATTTATTAATTAAAAACTAGCTACTTAAATGGTAATTTTTGTTATGATGACATGTTAAATATGTATGTCAAATTCATTAGAGATTTAGATCCTCAGAAACGATATCATAATAGGTTTTTATTGCAAATAGCCGTTTTATCTTAGTCGATAGATATCTTGCTAATTTGTTGCACAAGAAATCATGTTTTGTTTTAATAGTCATAGTCCTAATTCGAAGTAAAAATATAGGAGATTTTAACACTTTTTTTATTCAGCATCATCTCCCTTCCTTATCCTACTTCAGTAGTTTCGGCTTACCAGGTTTTTGTCTTCACTTCCTTCTTAATCATTTCACCTTACATGCAATCCATCCCTTTTTATGCCTACCTCTGCCGGTGCCCTTCCACACTTATAGTTTTATTATTGTTTTACCAAATTGCTCGCTCCCCTATTCCTTTGCAATACGGTCCGCTCGACATAATTCAGTCCTTGCCCCCTCCTTACTATTTACGACTGCCGCGTCATGGGGTTTCACGGCGACCGATCATTCTGCTTGATGGAATCTCTCTTGTTCGGCACAATGTGATGTAAGTGCTTTTTTATTTGTTTGTTATGCTTTGAAATCATTACACATTATGTATTTGGAGTAGTTAATGTATATATGTATATTTGCTTAATTATTTATGTATACTTGTAGTATAATTGCCCAAAATTGTGATCTACGCAAAATGATATCAGCATTTAAATAATAAATAAATAATTCTTAGATTAACAAACTTAACAAATATTAAACCAACCAAATGTCGTTCTTACTCATTTTTATGCTGTCCTTATGGATTATCCCAAGGGAGAAAGATATCTGAACAAAGATTACTATAGTATGCATAAAACAGGGTGCATTCGAAGTTGCAACTATAACACGTGGTCGGTACACATTGCCAAATCACGGCCGAGCGGCCGAACACCTTGTCCTATCCAAATTGGCAGTAGCACATGTCTTAGAAAAAAATACATTAACACCCGGCTAATGCCCCAGATTGATTCCACCCCTTATTGTTACACCCTAAGAGCTTTTACATGTGCGTTGTGAACTTAAATTATTTTTGTATCGCAATAGATATAGCGTCAGATAAAATCGAGAACAGATCGCGTTCCGAGTTCCGTTTTCAAGTTTTTATTACAAGCAAACGATTCCCGGTTAACCGATGTTTGATTATTACTGCTACAAACATTTTTTTTTTAAATAAAATGTTAGTAGATTTTTTGTAAATCTACTAATATTTCGTTTAACCATTCCAACTAAGCTCTAGGCTTTTGCTAGAATATAGTTCACGACAATAGTCTAATGGCGGGATTCGAATCCTACTAGACCTCGAAATCAGTAGTCCGTACCCCAAGCCATTAGGATATTGGCGCTTTAATATTATTACTGACGTTAGGTAACAAGTTAGTCAATTTTAACCTACTTGTTTTATTTAAACTAAAGATAAATTCAATAACGTAATCTATTACATTTAGAATCGATTTAACATCAAATTGGACAGTGTTGAAGCATTAATACAGTATTTTTAGTGGAGCATGTCAATAGCAATAAGTCTGTACGCTGCCACCTTGCCGACCTTGCGACAGATGTTATCTTGCACCAAATACAAAATGCATTGATTGATTTGCTGCCTGCGCTATTACAACCATTTATTGCAATTTTATGATAAATTATGTAACATTTTTAATATTTATGCTAAGTTCAATTTAATAATGTTAAACGATTTTTTAGAATTCCAACACTCATATAACATTTTACTCTTTAAACGATCAGTCTTCTCTTTCATACCCAATAGACTATTTAAAAAAAGAACCTTTTTTTTTCTTTATTTTTCCCTTGATGTTCAATTTAACTACTACCCGTTTCAATTTAGTGTATTTAAAAAATCATTCATTTAAGGGTTAATTTCGAATAAAAGTGTGTCAAAAACTAACTAACGATATGAAATGTAATAATGAAATACATCTCGTAGTATTCAAATTCACGTAATAATTATGAATGTCTTTTGAAGCTTTGTATAAATGTGATGTGATAAGGTTATCCAAATGTCCATCTTGTTTACAATAAGCGTACTAGATTTACAAACCGGATAAGCAATAACAAAAACATGCAACAAACATAAAGGCGTCCACAGGAGACCATAGATAAAATCATAAACACTCGATTAGATAGCTCTATCGAATTACGTATTCGAAAATCGAATGTAAAACGGATAAGTGGATATAGATAAGAGAGTTCGCTTGGGCTTTGTATAGGTATCAAGGACAATACGATGATGTGGCTAACACAATGGATCATAGTTGTTCGAGGCGCGTTAAGAGCTTAATCTTATTTCACGTGAGCCTCCGATATTGTAATAGGATTACATGGCGCTTCTACATAATGCTGATCTTTGTGCTACGTTGACGATTTTAAAACCGACCCTGTAATATGACCTTGATAAGAACTTAATTCAATTGTGTAAAATAGATATCGGCGTGTGACTTTATTAAGAGTACCTTTATTGGTAATTACGAGTAGTTTACTGTCCCCAAAAATTAAAAATATGTCTTTATATTACTTTACTCTATGGATGTTTCTCAAATAATTAATGGAGTTAAAATGTGAAATACTTATTGTATTATTTAATAATCTATCTGTTCAAATACTATCAGTCTTAAATAAAAAAAATCTAAACCATAAGCTGTTAAAACAGTTTCATCAACAAACATTGACTTTAACACAAGCCCTTTTCTGTAAACTTAGCAAATATAAATAAAACAATTACAAAGCAATTTATATTTAGTAACTTTCTAAATGTTTTGATATCTGTTAATGGTTGATAGTAAGCACGTGCACCAAACGCGTAAGACGAAAACCAGTAACCGTGGTTTTCTGCTACCGAAACATTTGTACGAATACACATTGTCCTCTCTTTCATCCTGTCTTAATAACCTGAGATAACATATATTCTTGTAGCGATATTCCGACAGTATAAGCTTACTGTAAAACAAATAAATGCGCTTATAATCCCGTTTACGGAAGCGTATTCAGCTATTGTGCAATTAGTGTGTGAAGTTATGCAGCCAACGATTCTATTTGCCAGATGCTCCTGTAACGTCCGGTGCTTGGAAACTGTAACTAATGTATGTTTTACTACTGGATGAAGACTTACCTACTAGAAAAGGAACTGTAAATACGGTCAACTCAAACGCCTAACACCATATCATATCGTTCTAAAGTATGTAAGTAAATAATACTTCAGGGCGTGTACGGAATGTGTCCTGTTTTCTGTAAAAAAAAATAATGTAAACTAGCACTATGTATTAAAGGATGTGATTTTTATATAAATTAATTTTGAATGCAACTCGTGATGGACATTGGACATATTCCTCGGGCACCGGAAGCAAAGGTGGAAAAAAGTTGCGCGGCCGCGAGCTTTTTGTTGGTGAAATGATGCGTTGCAAGGTTTCATCGACAGATGTGAACTATCTCGAATGTAGTTGAATAATCGAATTGGTTTTTATGAAGATTTTCGAATTTTGCACTATTTGTATTTTATTCACACCCACCCTTGTTCGAGACCAGAGAATAGCAAACGTACAGCTCTGTAAATCTATAGCCCACTAAAGACGTTTAGTTTTATTTAACAATCGTATGTAGTTAGTTTCAAAAATTAAACAATCGTCGAGATCTAGGAAAGTCTAGCGGCTTTATTAGAGACTTCCGGCTAATGTTTAAAGTTCATAAACTATTCTTAATTAGATTTCCTCCGCTCGGAATGTGTTTAATTAACTAGAAAATACGAAAGATGAGAGGAACCGTCCGTCATCACATCGCAGAGAAAATGATCACTTTTTAAAGTTGCATCATAAAATGTACAGAAATAAATTTTGTGATCATAAAGAAAGTGGCTAACATGAAATGATTTCCGGCATTTTGAAGCGACACGAATAGTTATATTCCTTTGCTATCAAAGTGTCTATGATATTGAAGAAATGTATATACAAACAAGCGAAAGACCCACATTTGCGGCCTATATGAAACTTTTTATGTACTTAATCCTGCAAATTACCTCCAACTAATTAACTTTCATATTATCCAATAGACGGAAATCTATTTGCGTTTGCGTATTAATGTTTTTTTCAACTTTGCTTTGTAATAAATAGAAATAAAAAAGTATATCCCTTCAACACTTCAGATATATTGCATAAACACACGTGTATTTGATACGAATGGGAGATACCTTCTAGTTAAAAATAACATGTACTTTTTTGTTGCATTTCTATTTTAATATCTTCCAAATTTAAACTTCGCACATGGTGCTCGAAAATGGTATAGACATAATTCAACGCTTTATTATTTTTGTAAGCATTTTTTATATTGATCTAATTCAAAATGCATGTTTTACTTTTCTTGTTTGTATGAAACCCTATAAATTCATCACGAGACATCCATGTCCGTTCGTATTCACGCAACAATTTCTTTCGTCAAGTAAAAAGTGGACATTGTGTAATTAAGTGAAAGGTTCAAAGTTTACGTTTTGTTTTTTGATGCGGTTTTTTCACGATAGGAAGACGTAAATATGTTTTCAGCGTATAATACGGCTTCGTATAATTTTTCGGTTCCCTACTGTAATATCGCCTGAACATGTAGTTGTAAAATAGAATCAGTTTAAAAATTTGTAATTAAATCCGTAACCAGTTAAAAAGCACAAACTTTTTCTTTAATATTGAACTTCTCAACTTAACTAATAAAATTTTTAAACAGCTACCTTCCAGTTTTTTAGACGCGTGTTCAGACTTTTCAGTTCAATAACTAAGTTACTCTCGAATTAAAAGATTTTTTAGATTAGTATTGCGATTATACGTCATGATTATATTAACTAGTAAATTCAGTTTTGTTTGTTGGTAAACATCTGTAAGTAAAATGTAATTTAACTACTTTCAGGCACTCAATCAATCAATAGAAATGTTGGTAAACAATGATTCCATCTTAGTTTTAGCAATCTTGCGTTTGGTGGTGCGAGACGGAAGTGAGCTATTAGCCGGCAGATGGCGCTCGCAGCTGCTGCCGAATACCGCGAGATCGCGCGCCTTCCGCTTCCGGCCGATTGTGCTGCCACCGCTCGCGGAGGGTGGACGCGGATTGACATTGCAAATGTGCGCCAGAAGTGGATGTCGTTTTTTATAACGTAACATATTTTTATATTAGTATATATTTATTAATTGCAAAGAAAAATGGAAAGGCAGAACAATATAAAAAGTATAATAACCCAATGGGCATTTATACCGAATAATCATGTTTTATTTGCATAGTTATTACTTATTACTTAGCCTTCTTAACCGCATACTACGTTGTACGTGTTCAAGATCAAACTACCGCCATCTCAAGCCGATATTAAAGCATAGGCGTTCTGACTTTAATCATATTATCAAAAGCTACCGCTGGAAACAACCCAATGCACACATGCCCATGCCAAAAGTAGATCAAAAACTCATAAATAACTATCGATGTATGTTAGCCTCGAAAACCTTTAAACTTGTAGAGAGGTTACCCAAAGTTGTATTTTTAATTGTTATTGTGTAAAGCGGTTGCAATTCTATAATATGAGACATTAAGCAGATCATGTACAGGTTCAGTATCAAGTGTCATACGAGAGTGACACGCAACCTGCCGCAGGCCGCAGTCTTGCGAAGCGTTGTCGCTTACCATTGTTTAACTCACGCTTTAGTAGCGTACCGTAACAAGGGTTATCGACTATTTTTTATATGAATATGTGGTGGTATAATGGTCTAGAAATGTCCAAAAATGGTAAAATACATCTTAAAAAAATGTAATAAGTAATAGCCATAAGGTGTGGACTAATTATATTTTAATTACTTCATAATCCAATCATTTAAAACCCAATGCTTACTGCTAAAGATAGACATTTCTAATAACAGACTAATCCATGTTTTTACAAATTTAAAAGTTTTCTTAAAAATAGTTTATTTTTATTCATGTGGCAACCCTAAACGAGTGGCATACAATAAAAGAAATAGTTGAGCGACAGAGGCACGCGTACAATTTGAATTGAGTCTATGTGCTCCATCATCTCCGTAACGACCGGACATAAGCCATTGTAATTCTAAATCTCATTGCAAGCGGAGCGTTAAATATTTGTAAAGCAGGTGCAATTCGAGTACGACTCGATTCCTTTACGATTTGTTGATTATTCGGTTCATTGGAAAGCTACAGTTGTTAAAGTACATAATTATTATGACTTGTAATAACGTAGTTATCTTATAGACCAATGTAAAACAGTTAAGGACTCTAAACTTAGCTAAGTATACAGAAAAGCTATAATCATAGATGAAAGTTAGTATAAAAAGATTAAAGTATATTCACAGGTGTCCTAAATTGAGAGGTGTTATCTGCTCTTTGTTACCGTGACGTGTATAATTTGGAAAGTTAAATTTACATTAGTTTAATCCACATGCTGGAGGTTCCGGCGAAAGCTGCGACGCACGTGCGTCCTCGCACCTGCCTCCACCCCGCCAGAGGGCGTGACGGGATGCGAAGCGCCAACAACGTACTTGTATGGTTTACCTAGTTTTGATCAGAAAAAATAACAAAGAAACTAACAATGCACTTACATTGTCAAGAGGAAAAGCTCTTCAAGTAATTTGTGATTACGAACCAACAAGAAAAAATACAGCATTTGCTCTATATGTAATTTTGAACGTAACTCGAGGTAGTTACCTATTTACTTATTTTATGATAAACTAGCTTTCGCCCGCGACTCCGTCCGCGTGGAATTAAAAAAAAAACAATAGTGAGTAGCCTATGTGTTCATCTAGACTATCCTCTACATCTATACCAAATTTAATCTGTTAACTCTAACAAACATCCATCGATCCATCCATTCATCTAAACTTTCGCATTTATAATATTAGTATCATAGTATGATTAGTATGATAACGTTTATTATATTACAATACATCAGTTGTACTTAAAAGCTTCTAGGGCACTTTTACAAAACAAAGCCAAACAAAAAGCTAACTATAAAGTCTATCAAGGGAAAAAGTCGTTAAACGTCGACCTCCTGCTTCCTAATGAAGGTAATTAACAATAAAATGCCGTACTAGTGTGTGTAATCATATCAATGTAGTGAGATTAAAAGTACTACGTCATTTATAGCGGAACGCGTATTCGATCGGCGGTGGCGTAGCATCCGGCGGACACGACTTCCGTCCTCCCATTGTGGTGCGCCCTCCTGCTAACCAACTCACCAATGAGCCCTACGGCGTTCGGACCAAACGGAACCGATGCTATCCGTTCGAGCTTTTCGAACAAAAAAAAATATTCACATTTTTAAAGGCGTACGTGCTACGCGTATATGAATTGGGTACATCCGGTTTTTAGGAATTCAAGCATTGTGGTATTTTTTTTATATTGGACCATTAATCTATTATATGTTTACAAAAGCATGATTTAGTTAAAAATACTACGATAACAAATTACAGAAACACATTAAAATATTTACTTCACAAATTTAAATGAAAATTGGTTATTAAAGTAAAAAAAAATACTTACCTTATATCCTGGTGGAAATAAAACATTACATAAAAAAGTAAGCTAACATTTTGGCAGATTTAAAGATACTTCAAAGTTTAAAGTGGATTTTAATGAATTACAATTGTCCCTTAACAGCTGTTTAAATGCTCGTAAAAACAACTTAATCGCTGCATCGGACGATTAAGCGAAATGCTCACGAACCAAATTATCAAAGACTTTTAGTTAAGCTTTGCGTGTAATTGCCGACGGTAAAGTGATACGGTTATCACTATTATAAATTGGTTGACAATTATTTATTTGCGTTAACACTTCATACTGATTAAGAGAGATGCTTACTTGATTTCGTAATGCATAATTCAGGTTAATAAAAGCTTTCCCTATTTTATAGGGGAAAAGATATTATAGATTTAAATTTAAGTCGGTTATATCAACAAACCCGCTTCGTTTTACATTGATTCACTTATTTTTTGTGTTTCGCTTTAAATATGTAAGTATCACCGATTTATGCAAATCTAATTTTTAAATTGATTTATTTAAATATGTTAGGAAAACAAAAACTATTAAACAGAGAGGTTCACACAGAAGCGAGTTAATAAGGCTTACGTTAGTTAGCTTTTGTAAAATCATTTCTCTTAATTAATTGCAGTCACGTAAGGTAATAGGCGGCCATCCGTTATCACATCAGCATATATTACCATAGTAATCGTTGCCGCCGAACATAACGCGGTCATCACTCTATTATTAAACACAATCGGGCTACGTTCGTTAGATCCCCTACAGTTTTAGGCACGCTAACAGGAAGTGTAACAAAGAGTAGAGGCTCTGAAATGCTTTCCCACGGCCACCGCAATTATTCTTTAATTGCCTTCACTTGCTTAAAAACCATTGACGTGATTATACCCAAGTCAGGCAGCTTAGGGCGTCCGATGGAAATGGTTTACGACACCTTTACATCCACCGCCCACACAATAAAACTATGAAATTTCGTCCGTCTTTGTAGTAGACACGTAGGGTACGTACCTCCGGGATAAAGTTAGTTTAGAGAGATATTCTCACGTTTTGTTTCCATTGTAAACATTACAACCGGTGACACTAGTTACGCTACGTTTTCTGCCTCTATTGTTCTATTCTGCGCTATGCAAACAACGGAATTGTATTTTGTTTGTTAAGTGAATGACGTTTCATTGTGTACGTGTAAGAGTTGTAACAACAAAAAATTAAACGAGATTTTTCGAAAACTGGACGTGTAAGTTGTGAATGAAGAGGCATCGCGGAGTTCGGTCACGTCGGGCGACCGGTCGCCGGCGATTCATTCACTTGTCGCCGGTCGTCATTCATCACTGCAGGTTATTAACTCTGTGCCTTTGATCGGCGGTGGGCAATGCGTATGACTTCCGATACTACTCATTTAGTATTGTAAATATAAATACATTGAACAATAAGAAGTTAGAACTGGCTACTTAAGTGTTCACATGTTGTAATCACATTGCTTGTTGTTTACCAAGATAAAACATTTAGCATAAACTAAAAGTATTTTTTATCACGCTTCCCAATTTTAGCCAAATACTTATTAAAATACATAGAGTAAATTTTAAGAACATATTTGAGTGCTTATCGTTGTCGTGCTTTTAGAAATTCTGTGACGTCAGTTGAGGTGTATTGCGGCGACGTTGCAACTGGTATAATGCAGCACGTACAGGCAGTATGCACACGGCATTGTACGTCATGGATGTCCGCCGCGGCCTTCCGGCGAACTGCGGCACGCCCGAAGGCATTTCCGCTTCGCGACTCAATGACTAATCAGAGAAATTTCAACCTTACCATCTCCATACATCACATTCCGACTGATGACTCATACTGAATTAAAATTTATGCATTAAAAGTGGTAGTTATAACAACGTATGCTTTCTTCTTCTTCTTCTTGGCAATGTCACATTTTGATATAAATTGTTATTTTTATCTATTACCAATATGGGATGTTGTTCTATAATAGATAATAATGCTAAAAAACCGATCATGATAAGAATCCCCTTACTTTCCTTTACACATAGTTATTGATACAAACGGAATGCTTTTGAAGCACTCGTAATAATAGTGAAAGTTTTAAAATCCATAAAAAAGCAAATCTTAGCGTAAACTTTAAACTGATGATATGTTTGTAGCTTATCTATTATTGTGTCATTGATCAACATCCCGTAGCCTGTTTCGTTGTCTGTGCACGTACCGTGTCCTCGGGTCGAGGTTGTCACATTTTTGGTGCACAATGCATCGGTCTTTGTCACTCGTCCAATGTTTTGATGTGCAGCCATTGACGCCCGCGCCTCGTGCGCTACGGAAGTCATTAGTGAGATCCGCTTTATGAAGCACGTTACGTAAGCGGGACGGATAAGAGACGACTTTTAAAATAGATTCTAATACGTGATGTGCAAGTTACATTCGTGTATAATGATAGCTAATTACTTACCTTTTACAATGAACACTAAAAATCATATATTTCTATTACATTTCTCTCTTAAGGTTATTTACTTAATCAAACAACTGATGCATTTTCTTTTTATTAATAAATTTTGTTAAAGAGCTTATTAAAGTCACAAGATTTTTTACACGAAATCACACAATTGCAGAGTCAATGAACTTTTAGTTAAGATAATAAATAATTTAAATGAGGCAATAAAAAAATAAATTCAAGTAAAATACAGTATTGTAATGACCTCATGGATAGTTGTCATAAAATGTTCGAAGTAGTCTGTCTACTAATTTTTGTATCGGTTGATTAAAAACTTCGGTCGTCTGCAAGCACAGAAATCAAAAGATACAACTAAGTTATATTAGCCGTAGTTTGTTTATGACGATTACTTCATGTGATTATGTTATACGGTAACATTGGATAGCAAAAAAAATGCTATTTGAACCTAAGGGTTTTATGTAAATTAAAAATGATTAATGGGTAATGAATGCGTTAAACTGCGACCCATATCTGAAGTCAATGTAAGCGAATAAATATTCAAACCATTCAGCGCGTACCCTAACAGAACGATGCAACTCCTTCACAAGCAAACGGAGAAAACAGAAAAAGTTCCCTCCCACAACCCAACACCAATCATCAAACATGCCTTCGCCTCTCGTTAAATCCAAACATAATGTCAAATAGCGCGGCGTTCGGTTGTCCGTTCGTAGTTTCCCATAAACTTGAAAAATAGTCCGTGTATTTGTTGTGAGCGGCAAACTGTTAGTGCAAACACTCGTGGTCAAATCTTTTAAGTAGGCAGCGGGTCAATATTTTTGTTAATAATTTAGTGAGCGTTGATTCCCACGGCCGGTAATGGAGAGGGCTCGGTTACAGATCACACCCCACACCCCGCGGGACCCATAGCCCTGTTGACACAGGGGTGCTCTGATGTTTGCATAACTCAAATTTCTCCAACACAAAATAAAACATCAATTAAAACAGCTACGATATAATTAAGTCTTGAATATTTAGGATTTTAATATCTAGTTCTAAGTTAATTAAAAACTGTACAACAACAAATAAATTTTGTTTTTCCTTATCTGTTTAACAGATTAAAAATATCGCATATTATAATTACTGTAGGATTTTTGCATGTAACTCAATGCACGTTACATACTGAGGTTTTATTAAATGCTGCAAAAAGTCGGTCAATGGACCAATTAACAATACAAGACGCAAACAAAAGATAATTAAGTCGTGTTGCAATGGATAGTACGTTAGAGCTGTCAGAGAACAAAGAGTTTTAAAAAAACTATATTTAACACATAATACTGTTGAAAATTCCGTGAGGAAATTTCTTAGTTTCACGGATAAGGTTGAGTAAAACATGTTTAAAATGTTAAATTAAAAATTGGTAGCGCAATTAATATTATTTATTGGGGAAAATTAGCATTTTAAAATATTATGGAAGTATTTTAATATACGAATAATAGAGACGATTTTAATGAGGTTCGATAAATTAACGGTGGAAATTGAAATAAAATTCAGTTATGAAGAATGTTAATTCCATAACTATCTATTCTAATTCAGTTATAAGTGTTAATGCTTTATACAAAAAATAGTGAATGTGGATACTATTGATTTGTGTACAAGAGCCGCGGTTCACAGAAATGAGAGCAGGGTGTGAAGTGACCGGCGCCGGCGTGCGAATTGCAAATACCTCAGCCTCGGCCCTACACTCAAATGTTTCTTTTGCCGCTGCGTTCTCACACAAATTAACGATAGTGAATTATATTAGTATCTGTTAACATTCGCTAACTTATGATTTGATTTCTAAGTTCTTTAGACAAATTGTTACAAGTTACAACTTAAATAATAGGAACATATTAGAATATAGAAATACCCTTGCCATAAGAAATATAATTGTTGGTTTGTTTAAGGCGCTAGTGCTTACTATTTTTTCTTCCTTGTTTTTCTTTATTAGGAAAGAGTTTTTTTTTACTTTCCAAAGGCAAAATGACAATTTTCACAAGTTTGTGATTGAAGGGAGCTTCGGTTGTCAACATTTCTGGATTTTTATTCAATGTTTTATAAACCTATGTTTAACAGAGCACGTACTAAATTAGAATTTAAAATTATGTTTGACCTTTTCGTTGGCGCCGGGACAGCGATCCGTGAATTTAGATCCGAACTCTACGACCATCAAAATGCATATAATTACTAAAGTAATACAAACCTTATCAATCATTAGTTTGATTTCCTGTTTTTTTAACAAGCTCAATAATTTATTTTAGCAAAATTATATTTTGGAAATAACATCCGTATCTACTAGAAATATCAACAAACCAAATTATATTTTGTTTATTGAATTAACCAATTACGAAATAAACAGGGGAACGTGTACCAGGAACACATAAATGGCGCGTAGCTATGACAAGCTCGGGTAATCATTCAATCAGGCAATTGATTCAGAACGCCACAGGATTGCCTCATTATCCAATAAACACTGGCGCTGGCGCCCGTCGGTTCTCCAATAACATTGATACGACATGCTTACGATATTTTCTATTCAAAACAACCAATATTAACATCATTATTTGTCATTATACTCGAGTATAAGAAAATCACGTTTTCATTCAACTGATTCGCATGTACGGAACTTTAATAGAAATTTGTTACCTTATCCCTACTTCTTTTAGACAAAATAGTATACCTATTGATTTTATCTTGTGCCCTAAATACAATTTATTCTAAATACTTTAATGGCAATAGAATTTCTAAAATATTTGATCGTGGTTCTCGTAGACCAGTGTAGAGCAACAATGTGAGACGATTGTATGAATTGGCAGTTGAGGCATTTCCTTGCGCACGCGCACGTTTCTTTTTGTCTCCATCGTCACTTGCATTACAAATGAGTATCCTCTTTATTTTTTAATAGCCCGTGTCTTTGATCGTCACAAGTACGTAGCATCAAAAGAAACTTTATACGGGCCGATTTTAAGGCACATAAACATCGTTTGTTTTGAAGTCGAAGGCTTATTGGAAATTTACTCTTTGTTATCACGTTCAATACTGTCCTACTTTTTAATAACTAGAATTGACGTAACTACTAACGTAACTATGGCCTAGTTGTTTGTTTCAAACCAGTTTGTTCGTAATTTTCTTGTAGATTGTCAACATCAATGTTCTAGAATAAATTAAACATTAATAAAACACTATCTTTGGACCTTGTTAAATAGTTTTACCAACTATGTTACTAAAATTGTTGAAGGTATGACAACACTAATAAATATAAAGAGATTTCTGTTGCATGCTATCTTCCTTTATCAAGATTTGCACAAAATTATATCAAGAACAAAACAGATCGGTTGCATAACGCAGTAACGAGTGGCGCCGCCGCGCGCCGTGTGGGCCGGGACAGCACTTTACTCTCATTACCTGCATCCTGTCCTGCCTCCTACAGACGATCTAACAATGACCTACATTTGATCCAGCTCAGTTCGCTGGAGCTCAATCGGCAATTTAAACATGATACGATATCATGTTATAGATACTTTAAGAGTCACAAAAATTCTTGCTATTTCTTCTATTAAAAAATATGTACCACGGCATCAATGAATATTCAAACAAGATTATGCTTATTTATAACATGGGGTAGACCACCCAATATTGTAAATAAAAGTGGTTGTGACCTCAGAATCTGGAATACAGCATATCAATTCCACTTCGCCCAAAATCATTGACTTCTTGAACTAGATTATAAATGAGGTGTAAAATTGAATTGGCCAGCAGAACAGCGATATGCCCACCATCTGTTATACAAAGATTAATAATAGTATGTGTCCTACCGTATTCATATTACAACAGGTTTAAATTAAGTTAATGTATTGACTGTTTGCTTTACAAAATCCTAAATTTTAAACATTTGTATTACTTGCTTTTAGGAAATGTAAAACTTATTTAGGATGTTGCTAAAATATCATATTTATGGAACATATAATCCGGAAAAGTAAACATTTGCAGAAGAAATCGTTAAAATCAGATAATAATGTAATTCATTGACATAAAAGCGTATTGTTGTGCCGCGGTGCCGGGGCCGGGGCAGCCGCGAACATTAAAATGGAAATTGCATGAATTTTTACCTTTGAGTTGGTAGCTTAACTGTACGCTTACAAACCAATAATCCTTATTTTTTTCCGGACGATGTAGCCTTATTTGTCGAGTTGCATCGGCATCGCTAAATACAAGGGACGCAAAGTGAGCTTTTTTTTGCCGTACCATTGAATCAATTTGGCGTTTTTTGCGCGCTTATTCGGAAGCCACAGGTAGAGGGCCTAGATCCGGGTCCGTCTTTGTGTTATCCTATTCTTCTGAATTACTAATGTTTACAAATTCGTAATTTGGACGGCAATAAATGTCGGAACGCATCAGCTGCCAATATTGGCAATCGCGTATGCCCAATCTGCCGTACAATGACGGTATTATTTTTATTTACTTACACCACAACGCTAACAACCGAAAGCTTCGGCAACGGTTTGTTTAACACAGCAAATACATCGAAAAATAAACCAAATAACATCACTCGTAAGCAAACATCGGAAGTATATTTTTATTTCTACAGTCACTGCAGCGTTTCGAATGTAATCATTTATCTCGTTTCCCGCTCATCGACGTTGTTAGTTATGAGTTGCAACAAGGCAAATTCTGATTTTACATGCAACACTTAGTTTAACGTGGACCGATTACGACATTCAAAGAATGTTCATTTGACCGTGAAGCGATTTAATAATCAGAGGGTTTCGTGTCGTGTGCGTACAAAGATAATCTTGTAATGCATGTGATTTGTTAATGTTTAAGGCTGTCGTTCTGTGCTGTCGACCGCGACCGTCGTATGAATCGGAGCGGGCAGCGGGCTACGGACTCCCGCGCTACTTGGCGGAACTAAATATTCCTATTAACATTTACCGTATTCACCGTAACGCATACAATCACGCACCTACGCAATACTCGTATACTATTTTATCAAATCGAAAAAAAAATTTTAAATTCAAAGCGTGGTCATCTAATGTTAAGTATTTAAGCCACCATTAAACCAAAATTTCTTGTATTACTTCAGAAGTTAGTTCTTTGCTTTGCTACATTAAAACTAAGGTAAGGATGATTGTAAAGATTTTACTAACAGAAATAGAAAAACTTTACATTTAATTATATAAAAGTAAAGGGAAGCAATTCATTGGGTAATTAGTGCAACTGTAAATTAAAAAGATGAGTTCATTCTTCTGTTGTTACAGTTTCGAGAGGCGTGTGAACGAACGCGTATTCTTAATTAAATTTGCGCAATAATTAAAGTTAGTGCACGTTTGTGTAATGCTGACGATTATGCTACGTTAATACGTTTCCCAGTTTATCAGCATTTCGTGGGAGTCGGTATGTAATGAACAGTTCATTTGCCCCACTTAATTCGTTGATTGATTATGGAGTTGGCATCGTAAGTAGGTCGGATATAAACAAATAACTTGGCTGCGAGGAAACAACTAGATTATGTAGATGGCACTACGTGACGAAATTCAAGCTTTACGCAATTTCTTTTTCTTATCAAGATTCAAATGAGCGCGATAAGGACGTAGTATAGTGACAGCAAGCACTTCAGAGATTGACTGCAAAGAGAATTACATACAGATGAGAGTAAAGATTTTTTTTTTTCATAAAAGATTTTTCTTAGCATAGTAGAAAAAAGTTGTAATCTCTGGATAAAAGATTTGAAAAAAAAAGTACCACTAGGTAAAGGACATTTACATACATTCAACATGGACTGTTCAAAATTACTTTCAATACAAAAAGTAGGTACTCATTATAACATCACAGTAACGAAAAACGATTAACAGTGATTAATCATAACTATGAAATGAAATTACAATCGCAGACAATCTTGTTCTTCCATACAACCAAACTACACGTACAATTAAATAAAAACAAATAGTGAAATATCATTTTGGGTGCATCGCTAACCGCAGCTAGAGTAGATGATTGCTCAATTACGAGGACCTCCTTAGTGGAAAGCAGTAAGCATTACGACATTCTCGACTTAATTGCCATACAAATAAGAGTGTTGTTACCTCGATGGACAAGTAAAGTCGATCGGCATAATACAAAAGGTGGCTCTGAATCCGCGCCTTGTCATTAAGGTACAATCAAACAATGTGTTTGGGTATCGCCGACAGCTCTACCGAGGTTTTTCGTCCGCTTTGTAATTTGTTGTTTTGGATCAGCCATAGTGGCGCGTGGTGCAACACAAAGTAAACATTAGCGGCTGCCGGCGGCGGCGCAGGCGCGCTAACAAAACATAACGATGTATCATAATTGGATGCGTTTTTTTGCATAGCAATAAGAGACTCGCCTTTATTTGTAATAAATATTGGAACAATGAAAGAACACATTAGGTTTTATAATCTAAAGACAATTTGAACACAAACATTGCTATAAACTTTGGCAAATTAAATTAATCAACTATTTGACTACTGTATTTTAAAGTGGCTATTAATATCAGGCATTATTGCTTATCCTTCGATTAATTATTCGAAATGGCAATACAGATAAATCGAGTTCTCTATCAGCAATTAGTAGGTGGACCGCCGACGTAGACCCGGCACGTGGGCGATGTGAAGCCAGACAATCGGCATCGTAGACAAACACGCACACAAATGATTACTCTAACTAATACAAAAAATTAATAAAATCTGTGCTCAATTGCATAAATCATACAAGTTTTTCTTTAGTACATACTACATTAACCAAAAATCATATAACTAATTTACGCAATTATGATTATAATTTACGCCATTTAAATATTATCTAGATTGGGTGATTGCACTTTGCGAAGTATGAA
>NW_013527137.1:2223867-2229550 GCF_000836215.1 Papilio polytes
CCTTGCGCCGATCTCACCGGACTTAACTCCGCGCCGCGCCGCTCTGATTCACGATCACATGAATTAATTCGAACACTAAAACCTTAATAGTTGCGAAAATAACACTGTTGATATATTAAACAAACGACTCAATGTAAACATCAAAGAAAGTATCAACGGCCGTGTGACTAATCCAAGCGAAGCGCAAGATTAACGCCAGGAAATCTGACAACAGGATACGTCAATTCAAAGTAGACGAAATCGAGAACAAAAACGATAGGAGAAGCGGGATAATTCTATTGTACTAACATCGTGAATCGCAAGTTGCACGATATACGTTACTTTTTTAGCTACGCGTGTTATTAATAGTAGCGTGCAAAGACAGAATCGGACGTTGTGCTGCGCTCGATTTTAGTGTTGGTACGTGGCGTATTGAAGTGGCAGGACGTGAGCGAGTAACAAAGGAGCTCGTCTAAACAGGCCATTAATAAGGAGGCGGCTCGCGAGTCTCCGCCCGGGACTTCCGCCGCATTCCGGGAACTGCTAACCCGGGACAAGACAGGAATAGCAGCTCGCTGCGCTCAACAACTAAATGGCAATGCACATCCACTGCAATTAAAGAACATACAAAAGTTCATGTAAGTAAATTTACAGATAAGATACACGTCAGATCTTATACTATATTATATTATAATAGTTTAGATCAAAATTTAAAGTGCGATATTTAAAAATGCTATGTTCGATCTATGTATTTAAAAAAGAATTAAAATAGTCAAAGAGACAGAATTAAGATTAATCTATAGAAAATGTATATGGCAAAGGACACCTTGTGTATCGTTGCGGTTTGCAAAACAAAGCAAAGAGAGTGTATTTCGTGCTAACAGCGAGAAATGTGAGGCTGCCAGCGGACCACCTTGTTAGCTGTAATCGGTTTAAGGACCTTGTCAAAAAATTAACTTATTATAAATTATAAATGGTCTCGATGCGGTACAGCTGCGAACTTTTATATCGACAAAATATTTGGATATCGTATCGATACATTTTTCATCACATGTTTTTTTGTGAATTCGTCTACTAAATATCCTTTTAGCCAGTAGAGTTAATAATACTACATACTATGGATTAATAATGTCTGAAAACATCATTATAATTATTATCGAGCAACTATTCTATTAAGTAAATGTTCTAAACATATGAATTAAAATAAAGAATTACCATAACATTGTAAATTAGGTAATTTTATTTTAAGTATAACAAGGCAGCGCTTTTATCGATATAAAAATTTCCAACAGTCACATCACTAGTTACGCTACCTGATTTTTATTTTGTGATTTATCAGAATTCAAAAGCTTTCGCACTGCATGCTGATGCACCGTGAATAAGATGTTTGACTTGTTTTTTATTTATACAATCCGACTGACACTCTTTACCGGGTGGGTAAAATATTCTTGTGCTATGAGCGCGCATTTTATGGAATACGAAATCGATTGCATAGCGCACGATTTTAAAAATCGATTTTTTGGTAATAAACGTGACCGAGAAGTTCGTGGGCCGAGTTTGAACTGGAATCGATTCATTGTGATATAATCGATGGATGCAATGAATATGGTCCCGAAGCGTGTCGTCGGTTCCCGCGCACCTGTCACGACAGACGACAGTAGATCACATCGTTTGACCGATGACGAATTGATTTGGTTTCTGATGACTTCATCGGAATTATGTCCACATTCCAATTGGAGTTTTCCCTGATTCATTGCAACTTAATTTGGTTATCAGTTTTTAACCAGATGTGACTCCTAATACAAGCCCCATATCCAACCCTTGGGTAGTCTAATATTTAGAATCTAAATCGTGTTGTTCATACAAAAAAGTTTTCAATAATAGGTACTACCAGTGTGGTGTCAATTTAAGAAAGCATGTCTATAAGCGGTAAAACTTTAAAGTAACATATTTTAAGATCCCCAGCCTACAGTATAAAACCATTTGAATGCCTTTTACTAAAAAAGAAAACCAAATTCAATACAGGAGTATTTGTATAGCTTAATATTTTGTTTATTCACAAAATTTTAAGGGTCCAATAGATTATCGTGTCGTATAAAAAAGGATAAATGACTAAATAGGCGTCCGTAACTATCGCAAGTTGTTTATTTATTCAAGTATACGGTGATATATCACAAGCGAGCCCACCGGAGCCGCTCGACACCGAGCCGGCGCACTTTATTGAGACGTGCACCGCGCCACTAGCCCGCTTGTCTTGTGTACAAGTGACAAATAAACCTGCGCTAGTGCAACACAACGTCCAAATGGACAGTCACCGACGCAAGTGAATTTGAACTCTGTTACATGTTCACAAGGCGAAAAATAGTTTTAAACGTACTTACAGCCTCTACCAAATGTAAGTTAGAGTAATTTTTCACGTAAGTGGGAGATGTGAGCAACGGGGGGCGCCGACAAAGCCCCCGGGGGTGCGGCCACCGATTCCGACTCCCTCCAACTGTGATATAGTGGCAATTCGAAGGTATCAGATATAAATATTTAATTGAATACTTTATTACATTAATTAGATTACACAAGAATTGGACGTCCCTAAAAAAACAAACTGAAACAGTTATATATGACATTTGAAATAAACAATGCACATTCTGTTATTTTTGTTGTTGTCCCAGTAAGTATTTATTTAGCCATTTTAATCTTATTAGTATGAATCTATTTTAACAGTGAGAGGAGAGTTCGGAACGTGAGGGGGGACAGAGGGGGCATCTTAGAGCGTAGGCTCGGCTTTTGGCCGCCGCCTCCTACATCCTAACCTATTGTCTGCCCACGTTACCCGGTGAACTCGTGATGTCACTTTATCAAAACACACGTGTAATTAACTACCACTTTATATGTCAATAATGTGATACAATCGTTCTCGACAACCTCCACGTTGGATGCGAATCTGCCGCGATGGAAATGCATACATCACATTGTTGCGCATAGCAGGTCTAAAGTCTACATACGATTTAGAGATCTAAAGACTTCTTATATCATAGCAAAGTTTTTTTTTATGAAAAATATTAGTAGATCTTGTTAACTTACTAATATTTAACCATTCCAACTAAGCTCTAGGCTCGTGCTAGGATATGGTTCACGACAATAGTCGAATATCGGGGTTCGAACCCTCGACCGCAAAATCGGTAGTCCGTACTGCAAACCATTAGGCTATTGGCGCTTCAATAAGTTAGAATAACATATTTTATTTTTCATTTCGTATGTAGAACTCAAATAATAAAAGTCGGCATGCTAAAGCCAAGTATTCAATTATTATAAAAATATGAAACCGTCCTGAGAGCCGTCAGATTTATCGGATTAATTCGTCGACAGACCGCCGCAGAGTTCTTTAGCTTTAAAGCCTTTACAAATTGCCATTATTGCCATTGAAAATGTCGGACAAAAGCTTGCTATAACTAAGGGGCGAGTAATGTTAAATAAACAACACATTAACGGTGTTTAAAGACTGTGGACCTCCGGTCGTCCGATTTACGCCGGATTTATTGTAATTTCTTAGTAAAGAAGGATAAAGAGACATCCTGTGTGGTGGAATGCTTTAAACTCAGTTCCATCGGAAATAAAGAAGATATACTTACCTTTCACATTTGCGGATTAAACATTCAATAGATATTTTCAATAGGATACCATCACCGATTAGGTATTTTTATAATCTCCGATTGTGTGGCAAATATTATTAACATCACTATTAAAAACAAACAGTTGAAAAACTCAACATTTATAAAAATCAATATTTACAGCTTTAATATACAGAACAATTAGAAATCGAAGTTTAAAATGAATCAATAGTATGATTAAGAGCTACGAGATTGTGGAACAATGGCGTTTCGACTTTCGAGGCATAGGAATGGAAGAAAGGCGGGCGTAGGCGTGGGCGTGGGAAATGAATTCGCGCTAATGCCTCGCGCAAACACCGTCTGCCTCTACTCTGAGCACTACCAGCGATACGCTTTCTGTACACATTGTCTATACATAGGCATTTATGCATGTCGTCTATCGTATTTCAATGTGAAAAATGTTCGGAAATAATACTTGCATAGCATCAAATCGCATACTATTAGCTTGAATAACCAACGGTTTGGTATAAGACCTATTTGGTACAATACTTTCGTTACCAGCCTACATAAAAGTTCGTGAGAAGCTACAGCAAGCACGTGAGGTGTGTCCGACTCCCAGCGCTCAATGTGGCAACACAGATCCTTATCAGCACACTGGCAACTCTCACGTACCAGTGACTAATTGCCCGTGTTCATACGCCATGAAATTATACCATTTAAATATGTATATATTTTAAAACAATAATCTACAACACTAATTTTTCAACGATGTGAATCTCTTCGCTAAGTAATCGGCAATTTTTCTTAATTATTCTATTCTAATGTCTGTTAATCAGACCGTGACTAGTGATGTTCTAGCGTCACTCAATTTTAATATAATTTTTACATTTATTAATTATATGTACAACGGTACTTTATCTTTAAAGCTTGAAGCGAGTGCTTAAATAATTTTTCAAATTAAAAGCTTAATAAATTGGTCAAATATCTTATGTTGTTAGTTATGGAATTATAAGTTATGTTGGTAGATGATCAAAACTGTAGTTACGAGAATACGATCTATGGGTCCTTATTTTTAACATTATTTCACAGATTATTATAACATACCCATTACATTTCTATCGTCTATATTTTTTTTAGATTTTAATTATAATAAAAGCACCTAATTAGAAATTATTACCCACATTAAGATTTGTATAATACAAAAATAAAAATAATTATTTCTAAAGACATAGCTGAGAGCAATTAATGTTATGACTAGTAAGATGCTAAAATGGATTTATGAACAATTGCGTACACTTTTACGGTTGAAGCGAGGTCCGAGTGAGCGTGACCAATAATTGCCGGCCTCTTGATTTCATAGCACAGCAATCAACAACTACGAGAGCTCCCGACTTCTGGGTACTCGCCTTTTACGATTGTCAGCTGCCATACCAAGTTAATATTCGATCGACACTAACTTGTGTTATTATGCGAAGAGCGAATGTTTAGCATCTGTCTAGAAGTTTATATTTAACTCTATTAAAAGAACAGTAATTACGCTTGTTATCCGTAATAGCATATTGACATTATTTGTTTTTTCTTCTTGACATTTACGTTGATTACATTCCATACTTTTAGTTTATATCTGTTTGATAATAAGTGCACTATTTAAATTGAAACATATGAAACTGTGATTATTCTACACAATAGTGGATTATGTGTATTGAGGAGGCGTGTGTAACACAAACGCCTGAAGCTGTATGACGAAGCCAATTAACAGCACTAACGAATGCTGTCGGACGTCCACTATTTATGTTTCCTCGCAGTTGTTCTGTAAATATTTAGCCGCGGCCGCGTCTGGTAATGCCCTTGTGTTATCTCTTTATCGTTCGAATAGCTCTATGGGCATCCCCGCGCAACTCCGCGCCGACAACGTACAGGATACAGATTAGTAAATAATGATTAGACAGTGGCACCTGACGGTACTTACAAGTTCCCGCAATGGTGTTTATTTTGGTATCGGATGTTTGATGTGTATCCAGTACAGTAGGCGCGTGGCACATAGCATCACAGCGACGGACAGACAGTCGTAAATCAGTATCGGCTGCTGTGAAGTCCGC
>NW_013527137.1:2229799-2236610 GCF_000836215.1 Papilio polytes
ATTATGAAGGGGCCCGTTTTGGAAACATTACGACCAACACCTCCACATGATTTTCGCGGCGTTCATTCACCGTCAGACGTTTGTTTATATCAGAACTTAGTTATGTATCAAGTTGGATACGACTAATCTGTGACTTGCAAATTCATGTGCCAAACATAGGCCGTCCCAATCTACTCTAATGTCATTAACCTTTTTTCTAAAAAGCATGTTAACAATTACAGCTTTCAAATATTTTACCTTCGTGCTGTGATTCATCTTTACTAATATTTTAATAACTCAAAAACTACTGGGCCGATTTAAAAAATTCTTCCACCATTTAAAAACTACGTAACTACTGAGTAATACGCTATGTTTTTTACAATTAATTAATTTCACGCGGGCGAAGTCGCGAGCAACAACTAATTGTAAACACTACTAATTTTAAAATCGATATTACTTTTCAACAATTTATGAGTTACTTTTCCAAGGTCGATTATTGTCCCGTGTTAAAAACCAGGTGACGCTCATTTTGTATTCATTAATGCTGTCGTCAAACAAAAACGGCCTATATTATGATATCATAGACAGTACGAATGAAGATTTCTATACCTTATATAGTGGTCAAGGTTGAAATGTATATATGGCGTGTATATAATGTAAATGTTATCTAATAGATAAATCGAACATAACTATAGCAAAATATGATTGGGTTTTCGGTTAAAGTAGACTTTACTGCCAACCTTAAAGTCGGTGAGAGACAGGAAGATAATCTAGAGTAAACATTTTAACAGATCTACAAAACACTCTACGCTTTATTCTCTTATGCTGGGTTTCTGATGTTACCATTTGCTGGTGCTTCATTAATTGTAGGTTAACCGATGTTTCAACAGAGTAAAAATCAAGTTACGTACTTCGGAAACACTTTTCATTAAGTTATCGAATCAAAGACACTGACGAATGCTTAAATGTATCTAGGAAAGCGGCCATTAGTAAGTAAACATTCAAGCGTGCCTACACTTCATTTAAACAGATGTTTGTAAGCACGTCGCGCGTGAAATTACAGTAAATTTGCGTCGGTGTGGTCTTGAGGAAAAAAATATGTATTTGAAGATTACACAAACCATCAACCCCTGGTCGCGATTCGACACGGAACCTCCGGAGGCCATCATCATTTGTCCCTCCGTTTCATTATCGTAGAAGGGATGCCGCCCTTTTTTGTCTTATATGAATTTATCAACACATCTAAAATAATACACTAAACTTCACATCGCTTTATAACTTGCGGGTCTCAGAGAGCAAGCGCGAAGTTTTTACAAGATTCGTTCAGAGGCGCCATCTTTGATCGCTTTATATCGTACGAAAACATTAGAAGTGATATAAACGATTTTATTTAACTTTGTGTTATAATGTTTATTGTGAAGGTCAACTTTGATTGAAGAAAGGCGAAAATCGGGACGACTTAAATACTAACCATTGTACTCTGAGAAACAATGGGTGATAATAAGATAGCGTTCGCGTATTGACAACTAATAAAATGCTTTATTGAAATTTTTATCGATTTGATAATGCAATTTTTAAAACCTAAAAAGTCTTGCTGACTTGTAAAACATGACACGGAACGATATAAATATCGAATTGCATAAAAAGGCCCTAATAAACATCACAACACTAAAAACAATGATAATACTGTAGCGATTTTAAAGGATTAAACGTGTCCAGATGTTTTTCGTGCTTTAGTGTTTTGATCAAACTAACAAATAATTAAATTACTGATTTAATTGGTCACTAAATGAAAGGTAATCTTTATGATAACATTCAACGTGTATTGGAGTAAAGAGTGAAATTAGACGGAGGGCAAATTACAGAGTAAACTTATTTTAATATCGTGATTAAACAATAAATCGAATAACAAAATGTCGTTAACACCTACTCATATATATTTGTCCATATCTAGCAATATACATCATTGTGTACATTAAAATAAAAAAATCTGGACTTCAAATTTTAAGGAGTACGGTCCAGTTGTACTTTTTTTGACGCCCAAAACATGGAGGGTGTGTAGACGTGAAGAAGGTTCGGCGGGCGCCAAGATCGCAACGATATCGTCGCTAGAACAGTAATCGTCAATAAAATCTCAATTTAGATGGTGCCGATAGCACGTGAGTTACGGACGGACAGTCCGACCGAACACGAAAACCTACTCGGCGGTGGAATGCACCCCGCGACAGGATCCGCTAACGAATTACGTACTTCAAATTGGATGTTACGGACACATCATTTTTACTTTTTTATACCCTGACGAGTCGATAGGGTTAAGTTTGAAAACTGAAGGAAGGTTACTCATTAATTTAACTGAAAATGTAATCAATATTTCCATTTCACTGTAAGGTGTCGTATTATTTTCAAGAGTGCTACAAGTGAACAAGTCTCTTACCAAGTGTGAAACAATTGGTAAGAGATCTGTACGGAAGCCATTGGGGTATAATTGTAGGGACTAGGGAGTGTGTTCTGATGGTGAGGTACTTATGAAACTCATTGAAGTTCCAAGCGGACGTTCCGACAGCAATTATGGAGTACTTGACGCTTCGCCAGCTCGCCTACGTATATTTATAACGTAACTTTTTTTTTTGCCTCCATCCCCTACCCCGCTGGTCAGTCACAGATAAGGATTTCGAAGTGGGCATTTAAAAATAAATTTGTCGAAAGTGATAAATGATGCATATAACTTTTATTATTTCAAATTAAATTAACGACCCGGCCCCGGCGTCTACCTTTTCTCACATTAGAGGTATCTTATCTGGAATGATTGCTTCCATTACCTTAGAGAATGGACACGTTGTTTTGTAGGTGAGGAAAGATAAAGAGATTAATGCGTAAAGCAATTAATTTTGATTGAGGTGTGTTTTATTAAGTAATTGTTTTTGTTTTCGGTGCGGATTCGAGACGCTCTGTGAAGCTCTCATTGTGTCGAACTGTGCGATGGACGTAGTCGGTGCCGCCTTTTTTATTTACTGGCCATTGTCTTTTGTTTTCAACATTTTATTTAATTAAATTTTATTAACAGTGTGCGATTAACGATTGTGTATCGCATCAGTGTAACATTAGATCTCCATCTTTGAAGAATACAAGTTTTTTTTAATCTTATACAATCTACATAGATATAATCTAGCGCCATATTAATGATTTTGGCGTAGATTATCCTAGGCAATTTTTTTTTACGAATCCTCATCTGACATTAAACTCTATGCACATAGTGATCAAGAAAAAACCTTAATTTTCTTAAAAGCACTATCGTTATAAAGAAACAAATTAGTTGCAAATACATATAAAGATTAAAAGTAATATGTAATGAAGTAATGTTTAAGATAATAATGTAAACAAACATCATCTAAGACAGAGAGGTGTCGTAAGGGTTTGATGGTCGCGTGAACGTTCCCACACCAGGCTTTAATACATTTTCCGTGTTCCAGTTAGCGCACCATAAATTGATTAAGGGTCTTCGGCGACGCTCAAAAGTTTTTTGTGCCTTACAACAGGTAACTCAGGCAATGCGTGGCAACACTCGTATGCTCTACCCGTCTGATGACTGGAAGGTTTTAGGTTCGACTCTGTTAGTCTATTATGATTTATTGATGTTCACTACAGGTCAATTTATACAAACAAATTATTCAAATATTTAGTATAATATAGGACTTTATATAGTTGGACTTAATGTAAAAAAAATGCAGAATAGCCATTCTTGGCTGTGCCGCCAGAACGCAATTATAATATTCTAGGACTATTACGGCATTAAACAAAAGCGTATAAAACGGCCAATCTTTGGCCATTTGGCGGCAACAGCGACGTAATGGAGTGAACTAATTTCCTCCCAGGAAATTGCCTTCCTGCCCAAGTGAGTGCCATTTCCCTAAAAGCGACAGCTTAAGTCGAGAACTCGTCATCAATCATTTATATTTGCAATTGCAGGGACGCATTTCTATTATTAAACTCAACTTGAATTTTAATAAATGATATTTTTATGCAAAAAGAGGTTTAGGGCGAGAACTTAAATGCATTTTATCAAATACTACTACCAGTAATTTTTTTATTCGTATATGTATAAGAAGTTCAAACATATAACATGAATGATATGTGGCAAACGGTAAAAACAAAGGCTTTTAACCTTGATTATAAACTTGAGAAAGTCGATCGAGTTTTCCTATTCGAGTATTTTCGGAGACAAAAAAAAACAAATAACTACTATAAATTATTTATTTGACTCACCTAATACTGGCTGATGATATTTATTATTTCACACACATGCGAATATATTTGGCGAACAACATGAAAAGTTCAATGATCTCCAAACAATACCATACGAATATGCAAAAAGTCGACAAAGAATTTCTAACAAAACAACCTACTGGAGGTTGATATTACGTAGGTTTTCAAGTAAGTAATTTAGCCAGGTTTTTGTTGAGGTCGAGTAAAAAAAATAAGAGGTGACAATATAAATAACAATTTGGCCCACCCCGTTCGAATGTGGTTCGCCTGGATTAGCATAAGAATGCAGCATCACGAACGCCCACGAGCCCGCACTGTCCCTTGTCGTCTCTTTATGTCTCGAATTTAATTTTGATTTACGTCTGTCTATACAATCGTACGCGAATGTATGAGGATAATGCTAACGCAGTCGACACTTATGACTTTACTTTTCATGTTTGATATCCAATACCGCCAAAATTTAACGGCAAAACGAAATCCGATGTGGGGTCCTAAATTTTTATATTTAATTTATGTAAGCACTTAGATTTTTATGTGCGCGCGAGTCATTTATAAAAATAACTTGGACATCTTTATTCCGTTTCGTATGACAATACACTTTCGGAACTAAGTTGTCTGGATTACTAAAAACTTTTTGACGTATCAAATTACACAAACAATGTTACTTTTCGATTGTTGAACCTAACTATAATATATAATTTCTCTACTTAGTTATGTAATGATTTTTATAATAAAACACTTTGACATATATAAATAAAAAACGCATCCCTAATCACTTTTAAAATTCAATTACTGACTGGTGCGACATTTTATTAGGACTTATAAATCTGCAAAGAAACGTTAAAAGCCACTTAATTTGCAAACAAATAAAATTTTAAGTACCATAAGGACGTAATATTCGGTCGTATAACTTATTATAACTTAACCCTTTTAAGTAATAACTTAATTATTAAAGAGGGACGACGAGCGTGCTATAATTCACTGCCCACGTTGAGTTGACATAATCGAGGGCTTCTTAAGTATCTTTTATGTTAATGTTGCCAAAAGTGTACCTTCTCAGCGGTAATTAATTGAAGGTGAGGGGTCTTTTGACGTTAAGGTGATGTATAAGGGGTAATCTCGTCGCCTAATTATTTTAAAACGCCACTTAAAAAATAATGCTTCGCTTTAAATTTGTTTACGTTTATATTTAAAATATTAGCTGTGAAATCAACAGTTAATGCAAAGTGATAACCAGAGTAAACGGTTTTGATTTGCTTCATGCATTTTTATATGTTGATTTCTTAGCGATTTTTATATAATGAGGTGTATTATATATTCAAGTATTAATTACAATTATATTATATGTAAAACAAAACGTAGATACATTTTCTTTTAATACAAAAACCTTATCTTAAAAGTATGTTGTATATTATAATCTGTGTGTGTCTTAAATTAAATGTATTTTTTAAAATTAAAATAGATAAGAAATTTATAAGATCTTTAAAATAAAGCGGTGTGAAACGATTAAAATAAAACAAATGACGGTGCTCAGTGTTAATACGCATTTAAGATAATATATTTTACTATACAAAAATAAATGTCCACCTAATAAATCGTGGCGGTCCTTATCGTATCCCGAGGCAGGACAGTAAGAATCCGATAAGGATGTGGGTCCTTTTCGACCATACAGTTTTATCGCTCTTAACTTTTTCGTTTGCGTTTGGATTCACAAAGTCCTAAAAGGGCTGAACTTTTGTCCGTCTCGAATCGTGTTTAGTGACTCGTGAAGAGGGAACGCGCGAGACCGGCGTAATCGGTGTCGCATCTTAATTTAGTTGTCTTGTATCGGGGGACGGCGGCCGCCATGGGGTTTATATTAAACTATATGCAACCTACGGGGACGTTTAAGAATGCCGCCATTAGACTAATGATCCTATTCGTCTGGAAAAATACCCGGCGCTGCGGCATTGAGTGGTGTAATAAATATTTGACGTACTTACCACGTTAACGAACTCCTGAAATGTGATCGCATCGGATGTAGCGCTGCGAGCTTTGTCCAACAGTATCTGAGGGATACATAAACATATTTTAGATGTTTTTTTTTATTGTTGTAGAGCGTCATGAAAGTATAATTGAACTTAGTCTTTAACCTTGAATCAATTTATAGCTAGCAACGATCAGATTTACCAAAATCTTCAACTTATTAGGATATGTCAAAGAATGAATTGCTTTTATTTATTTAGTACCTTAAAGAATGCTAATGTTTTATAATACTAGTTATTTTTGATTGGTCTTTTGATGTGGTCAATGTTCATCCAATATGATTTTTGATATCTTATTAGATTCCAGAGAGCAACATGTTCCGCCTTTTTGGAGAATTATAATTAATTTTAGCTATGGTTAAAGGCCATTTAAATGTATTTAATAAAAATAATGCTAAGTTTATAACAGTGTAAAGTTATGTTTACCTCATGTTTGTGAGGTGGCACCTGAGAAATAAAATCTGGGTTTTGTAGCGTCTGCAGGAAGTCGGGCCACGGGATCTCGCCAAAGCCCTCCGGATCGAACTGCAACAACCGCCACATTG
>NW_013527137.1:2236669-2244753 GCF_000836215.1 Papilio polytes
GCCATCATTATGTGTAAATTCTGTTATAATCATTGCGACCATTTCCAAAAAGGAGTCGACAAAAAAGAGCCCAAGCGCCCCCTATCTTCAGAGCCGCTTATCTGAATGTTTGGTACGTGATGAGGTATCGTTTGTGCCGCGGCGCTACCGCCTCTTTATCTGCCTATAAAACCTCCTTTTTTTACTCCATACCGCTTCTGTACATTTTAATCAGTCAGAAACAAAAGAATATTCCGTGAAATTTGTTTCGAAGTCGTAAACGACATTTCTGTAAATTATGCGGCACTCCTTGAATATTTTACTTTGGGTCGGCAAAATAAACCACGTGTTTATTTCCTTATTTTTTTTAAACAAGAGAAAAGCTGCTGAATATTTAAAAATTTTAAACACTCCTCAACTAGTTGCTGGTTTTGGGTAAGACTGTATTAAGGTAGCAGTAATTTTATCTGGAAGGTTTGGACAAATGACTATACCAATGAGAGGAGTTGTTCTTGCTTCTATTTTTTTCTTTCATTAATTATATGTAAGGGAAAACAAGGAATGAAGAATGTTATTTTTATAATATGAAAAATTAAATATCGCCCCGCAAGTCGCAACTTAAGATAAACTCGTCAACAAAATAAATTATCGTTTTTGACACGTCACGTAGTATGAAAACTTTTGTTCCCAAACTCCGTATTTATCATCACATATCATCTTAACGGTAATATCATAACCATTTGAGATTATAGTTGGCACCTATTTCTTAAAATTTATATTTTAAATTCATATCTAACTGTTTTTTTTTGTTAAGCCATTATTAACACACAAGATTCTATCGCTATTGTATATATAAATATATAGGTATAAATTAAGTATTATATCAGGTTTAAAATCTATGTCAAAAGATTATTAAAAATTATATAGAAATTTTACCTTACTTTGTACATTGTACGATTTTTGTTGCTGTAAGCTTAGCTCAATTTGTTATCGCTTGATGTCAACATGTTAATAAATTCATCTCTTTTTTCGAATCTAGTTATGTGACGAAATCTCTCTACTTAATCTCGATGACATCTTTCGGGCTGCAAGTTATTTTTGCGCCCTAAATTAAGAAAACTACAGAAATATAAAAGCACTGATGTGTACAATATATTTAACTACTTAGTAGTTGCATGAACTTTGAGGTTATCTTTTGATGATTTAAAAATCAAATCCATTACTAAAATTCTACCAAATGTTCTACTTACACGATCGAAGAGGAGACGCCATTTCTGAAACCAATTAAAAAATGTTACTTGAAACGTTTTACTACTTTTTAATCCTTTAAATATTGATTCATTACAATTTATAAAACGCTATCAATCTAGATGATGACCAATGTTTTCTGAATACCCTCGCCTCCTGTCAAATGATATGCGATCATTTTAACTGAAGGAAAAAAACGTAGTGAAATAAATATAACATTTATACAACTTACATCATGCATCAACTCCCTTCTAATCTCCGCCTCGTCAAGTTCCGAGCCGAGATCCGTATGATCTGTGTCGTACAGCTGTTCCGCGGCCCGGGACAGCGAGCCCAACGAGTCCCGGGCGGAGGCGAGCGAGCCCGTGACTGTCGGCAGAACCCCTGCTTCGATCCCGGACTCCATGGAGGTGTTGGCCGACATGACGGTCGTGGTCGGCCGCACTTCTCCATTGCCCCCGCCGCCCACCCACAACGACATCTTGCCGACAAAACCATCCACACAACTCCGCTCTTCGATTTACGTCTTCAAACAACTATTGACATATCGCTTCTATATCTAAATAAATTTATATGAATGGTTCATATACGATGCTTTCTCTTCTTAATCTTGTAACATTTAAAATAGCATCAAAAATTTGGACAGGCACTTGGACCGATGTATTTTGACTTATTTACGTGTATATATGAATAATATTGATAAAGTTAAAATACGCTTGTGTGATTTGCCATTAACAAGTGCAAAAGGCAAATGGAGGAAGATATTAAGGCACGATTGTAGATTTTTATCCTGGTTCCGGTGTACCTGAAACGTAAAGGGGATAATTATAATATAGTGTAATAAAACAAAAGACAACCAAGGTCATAATATGGCAACTGATGGCAAATCTCAGTCAAAACTTATAAGGAGATAGCGCGAATAATAAAAATAGGAAATGTTTTGCTTTCAAAATTCGACTGGATCATTTCAAACCCTAAACAAACCCGAGGGTATAACAGAATTGTAAATAACAGCCAATCACTAAGATCCCCTAGCTTTGTATCGGATTCAACCCCCAGCTGTTGCTATGGCAACGATCTATTGAATATTGTTCAACTCCCTCTAAGGACGAACAGTGTCTTGTTTAGACACGCGCCTAAACTTTTTACCCGTTTTCAGTGCAAACCTAGAACTTGAATTGAGTTTCCTTCTAAGTGAAGCTTACGTAATTTAATTTACGCAAATTTAATTTGTTCCTGTACTATTTACGTAACATCTTGCATTTACATTAAAACAATTTAAAGCAGTCGAAGCCATAATATACAGGTTTATTGATTGTTTACGAATGCAGAATTCGACAGATTAGTTTAGAATTTAGATTAATTTAAAAACACTTGCATCAAAACACTTGTTTTGTTTTCAACTTTAAAAACGCAAGATTTCAAAAGTAATAACGAACAATAATATTAAAAAATGTAATAAAAGCGCGAATCAAATCCGTGGTTATAACTAATTATTAAACTTTTTACTTTAATTCAATCAGATTATGTTTAAGCGAATCATAACATAACCTTACCTTACTTTGACTATGACTTCAATATCATAAGGGTAACTTCACACTAGATTTCATTTCCACTAATAAATTATGAAACATTTCGTGTCAAATACACATTAGGCCGTACTGTGTTCAACATAATTGTTAACGTCAAAACATGTCTTGTTGCAATGAGTGAGAATGGCGTCAGATTCTTCGCACATGCGCAGTGGTTTACATCTCTCCCTCGGCCCTCGGCGAGACCCTTGCATTGTATATTGTATAAGAACTCTGCAGTTATGCAACCTCAATAAGAGGACCCATCGCTTTATAAGTGTATTGTCTAGTTTGTTCATCAAAAGTTTATTTTTAATAATTTCCTATCCTTTCCTTATAGCGTCTGTTTCAGTGACTTATCACTTTATAACACTTAAGTGATGCAAGTGCTCCTACAAAAATCGGATAGCAATAATTTTTTTTATGATATTCTACATTTAAAAGGCGCATATGAGTTATGAATTCAGAGTCCTATATCCTCTGACATGTAAAGAGATTAAAAGAATATTTTTTATAAACCAGAAAAGTTATTACTGAATGAAACATGCAAATTAATGATAATAAAATTGTATGTTCATACACATTCGATATTCAAGTCAGTAACCATTTTATTGTCTGTAGCGACCTGAGTACTTTACTTAGCTTGTACCTTTTTTTAACATTTCTGGCGCGTAAACCCGGGTTATATGAGCCTGTGTGATTAGCAGACTTGTGGCGCGCCTTTCGGTCCAGCGCCCTGGGCGGTCAAAAGTATAAGTAATCAGTATATCGGTATAAAATGATCACTTTAAAGGTTGTCTAGTTTTGTGTTCTGTTCTATAGGCAATGATTCTTTATGATATTTAGCCAAGATGTATTGACTTTTGGGGTCTCGGATGTTTGTTATCTTGTTTATTATGTTTAAATTACCATGCTGAACAACAACGTTATTGTAAGTTACAACTAATATTTATGCATAAATAAGTTAGCAAGTATTTTGGTATAAATAATTCTTCGAGATTTTTGTTTTAATGGTTTTATCTGTGCCGTTGTTATTTTTATATAATCTGGCAACTTCAGAAACGTCATTATTATTTTGTTTTTGTATTTTGTCAATTTTATCAAATTAGTGCGATAAATTCATGTTATAAAATACTTTCAGGCTTACTGCGCCAAACAGTATCCTTAAAAACTGTTCTTTATTATGCCTAATGGTCGTGCCGTATTGTTGTTACGACGTTTGTCGACGGGTGATAATAAATTAAAGAATCTAAATTTGAATCAAAGCACAAATAAAGAACCTCTGCTTTGCCACAACAGAGATTTCAGCTCGAATAAAAGGTAATTTTATGATGTTTGTAATTATATAAAGTGTTTTTTTGCATACATTTAGGCTAGTTAGATAATACATGTAAATGCTGTAAATTGACCTTGTATTGATTGTCGTATACAAGTGTACAAATCAAGGAAGTGATAAAGTGAATAAACTAGTTTTATGGATCGGTTTGTGATCAAAAAAAAAAAGCTCACTAACCGAAAAGTAAAATTGTTCAGAAAGAAACCTAAACACTCCTATTAACATTACAGATACAAATCAATAAGGGATTAGGAGTCTGAAATTATATTCTATTATTATGATTTATAAATATCAGCCCCAATTGGTTAAAATATTTTCTTTTACAGATTGGCAACATTTGGTCATAATTTGTGCACTGTTAAACTCACTAGAAGCTACAGTGATAATATAATTAAAATGTCTAATACAAATATTGAATCTGCAACAGCAGAAAAACCTAAATACACTAATCAGCTTATTACTGAAAAGTCACCATACTTACTGCAACATGCACACAATCCTGTGCAATGGTATCCTTGGGGAGATGAAGCTATTGAAAAAGCTAAAAAAGAGAATAAACTCATATTTCTCTCTGTTGGTTACTCTACTTGCCATTGGTGCCATGTTATGGAAAAAGAATCATTTGAAAACGAAGATGTGGCTAAAGTAATGAATGAAAATTTTGTCAACATCAAGGTTGATAGAGAGGAGAGGCCGGACATAGACCGTGTGTATATGTTGTTTGTTATGGCCACAACAGGCAGTGGCGGCTGGCCAATGTCCGTTTTCTTAACACCAGATTTAAAACCAATAACAGGAGGCACCTATTTTCCTCCTGAAGACCGTTGGGGGCGCCCTAGCTTTAAGAGTGTTTTACTATCATTGGCTAAGAAATGGAAAGAGAACACTGCCCAATTTGTTGATGCCAGTCACAATATAATGGAAGCACTGCAAAAAATATCTCTGGTTAATGTTGATTCAACTGTGGCGGTACCCGGAGAGGCTACATGGAATAAATGTGTCCAAAGATATATTTCTATTTATGAACCACATTTTGGAGGTTTTGGTTTAGCACCAAAGTTTCCACAAGCGTCTATATTTAACTTCCTATTTCATTTTTATGCTCGCGATAAATCTGACTCTGAAGGTAAAAAATGTCTTGATATGTGCCTTCATACTTTGACGAAAATAGCCAATGGTGGCATTCATGATCATGTATCAAGTGGATTTGCTCGATATTCAGTGGATAATGATTGGCATGTGCCACATTTTGAGAAAATGCTGTATGACCAAGCTCAATTGATGGTGGCATACACTGATGCATATTTAGCTACTAAGGAAGAATTTTATGCTGATGTAGTTCGTGATATAATCAAGTATGTGAATAGAGATCTGAGACATGAATCTGGTGGTTATTATAGCGCAGAAGATGCTGATTCCTATCCTTTTGAAGGTGCTCAACATAAGAAAGAAGGAGCATTCTGTGTCTGGGAATTCGATGAACTTAAATCACTTCTTGATGATAAGAAAGTAAATGAGACATCTTACTTTGACATATTCTGCGAATACTACAGTGTGGAAGAAGATGGGAACATTTCATTGGAAAGTGATCCTCATGGTGAATTGAAAAATAAAAATGTGCTGATTGTGTACAGCGGTAAAGAAGAAACTATGACCAAGTTTAAACTCACTTCAGAACAATTTGAGGAAGCAATTTCTTATTGTATTAATATATTGTATGAGGAACGTCAAAAAAGACCTCGACCCCATTTGGACACTAAAATGCTTTGTTCATGGAATGGGTTGATTATAGCTGGTTTAGCTCAAGCAGGCCAGGGGCTAGGGGAGAAGAGCTATGTGGATGATGCTATTAAAACAGCAAACTTCATAAAGGAACATTTGTATGATCCATCCAAGAAGACTTTATTACATTCTTGTTACAGAGGTGAAGATGGAGCCATTGCTCAAACGTAAGTATATTTGTATTATATATCCATTGCAGATTTATTCAGGTAATGGAGTTTTATTTTTTATTTTATGTTTCAGTAAAGAACCAATACAAGGATTTTTAGATGATTATGCATTCCTAATTAAAGGTTTGCTTGATTTATATGAAGCTTCTCTCGATCTTTACTGGCTGAATTGGGCGCGTGAATTGCAGTACAAACAGAATGAACTCTTCTGGGATAATACAAACGGTGGTTACTTTACTTGTTCTACTGATGACGATACTGTGGTACTAAGGCTTAAAGAAGGTAATTACCATTCATCTATCTGTGCATTAACAATGCCATATTATTGATAAACATTTCTAATTTATTTATTGTTAATAGCTTTCGCCCGCGACTCCGTTCGCGTAGTTTTAAAAAAAAAATAAGTAACCTATGTGTTCTTCCAGACTATGCTCTACATATATACCAAATTTCAACCAGATCGTTTCAGCTGTTTAGGCTACAAACTCTATCAAACATCCTTCCATCCATCTAAACTCTCGAATTTATGATACTTGATTTCAAATTGTTTAACCATAAAGAAGCTAAGTTATCAGTAACATAGGCTATATTGTTATTGTTATTGTTTAATTTCACGCAGACAAAGTCGCAAGCAACAATTTACTTATAAATGAAGTATTATGGTTTCTATCTTTGTTTAAAGATCAAGATGGCGCTGAGCCTTCAGGTAACAGCGTGTCGTGTCACAACCTGCAGCGTGTGGCGGCGTACGCGGACAAGAGCGAAGCCCCCGAGGGCGGGGACGTGGAGCGCGACATGGCCAAGCGCCTGCTCGCCGCCTTCGCCAAGCGACTGAACGCCACGCCCACAGCACTGCCGGAGATGATGTCCGCACTCATGTTCTACAATGATTCACCCACACAGGTACGATCGTCTCCCTTACCTTATCCTACTCCCATAGGTTCCTATAGGTTAGGTGCATCAGGTTTTTGTACTTCAATTAACTATCATCCGTCATCTCAGTCATCACTCCCTTCTTGATCATTGGGCTATTTTTAGTCCTCGTTTTACTATACATCCATGGTATCTATACAAAAATTGCAAATTTTAACGGTTCTGTCGCTGGCTATATTAATTTTTGTGAGGCGTATGTATTAATCCGGATGTGTAGGTGTTGATAAGCGGCGCGTGCTCGGACCCGCGCACGCTGGCGCTGGTGCGCGCGGTGCGCTCGCGGCTGGTGGCGGGCCGCGTGCTCGCCGTCGCCGAGCCGGACTCGCCCGCCGGTATGTCCGACATACGTGAGTGTGCAACACTTTGTACTACGCACATTCATATTATCCTATCATTTTTTTATTATAGTTTTATAATACCCAATTCGAGAAGCGAGCCTACCATTTCTTGAAAGACCGGCAACACATCTGTAGTTCCTCTGGTATTGCGGGTGTCCATGACCGTCGTTGACCACCTCTGTGTTCTCGCTGTTCATTAGCCTCTTTTTATAAAGAAAATTGGACAGACTTCTATATTTGTATCTATTTCATTAAAGCATTAAATCATTTTTGTGACGGCAGTTTATTATGCTCATTCGTATTTAAGTTTGCGAATCACTGGGACATTGTATAAGAAATATAAAAGATGTTGCACGCTTCTTAAAGGGAAAGAGGTACTTCATTATTGTAAACCTTTATGTTACTCATTTAGTCCCATTGATATATTTATACAAGAGCCGATGCTAACCTCACCATTTCTTACCAGTAGTTCTATTATTATATGCTAAAAAGTAATATTATAAATCCGAAAGTTTAGATAGATGGATGGATGTTTGTTGTATGTAGCCTAAACTGCTGAACGGATCTCACACACAAAGGCTCCTTTTTTTAATTCCGCGCAGACTAAGTCGCTGACGCTAGTTTTTTTATTAAAATTTTATTTGATATGTAAATTGTCAGTGCTAAGCCGCATCAAGTGCAGCGAGGTGCCGACGGCGTACGTGTGCCGGCGCTACGCCTGCTCGCT
>NW_013527137.1:2244847-2248592 GCF_000836215.1 Papilio polytes
TAGAAGTAGAAATAAAAACCGCAATAAAATGTTATTTATTACTGTAATATTTTAAACTAAACCGAGACTTTAGACAGTTAGGAATCTCAATGTACTCACAAATGCAAAGAAATATGTTTGAAATGTTCGCAATTTGTAGAGATATGAAAATATAGATCTTAGAATAGAAGTTCTTGTTGGTAGAGGTTCTTTATTATCTCTTAATTAAGAATGTTTAGCCAAACATTAATTATTTTTTTTATTCTTAATTTACCATTTTCATGGTATATTATTACTAACAGCAACAATAACCATATTATCGCAGTTAATTAATTGTTTGCTTTATTTATATTCTGGTGTTATATTTTCGAAGAAAGAACACAGTTAAACAAACTCAATAGTTTTAAATTATTAATGTATTTTACTATAAATTATGCTTTATTAATATTTTTAGTCATTAAAATATAGTCATTGATAAGTTTGACGCAAAATAATAATAAAGTTACTTCAAAATTATTACAATTTTAAAATTTAAACATTCACCACAAAGTGGCCAAAATAATTTAGCCTGAATGTATTGTGATAGAATTATGTAAACCTTTATGAAGCTCATAATATTTGATTTATTTATAGTTAAATGCGAAGCAATACTCGAAATTTTATTTCATGTTATTTTTTGAAAAAAAAAAAATTGCCGCCTAAAATCTTTAATTACCCAAACTAGATTTGGTAGGAATCGAATAGAAACATGAATTCGATAAGTTTTTATCGAGGTTGGTACGTTTTTTTGCTTGTTATATTTTTGTTATGGCAACTTTTTTGTGTATAACGTTCAGAAATTGCTAGAAGCAGCCAATTTAAATTATTTGTGATAATTATATGAAATAAATGTTTAGAAATGAAATACTTGTTTCACTTGGTTATATTTGTATATTTTCTATATGTCGATGACATCTATTACAAGGACACCAATTAGAACAGCATAGTAAACATCAATTATAGTCTGACCAGAAATATAAAAAGCTTCGCCATATTGCGGAAAAACATGGAACTACGTACATGTACGTAAAGTGACAGTAATGAAATCTATTGAAGCGCCCCCAGGCTACCATTTTTATATTATTGGTTAGGCTTTACAATCTGATATGGAAATGTCTTTAATATTTAATTTCATTATCATATTGAATATTCATACAATCTTATAAATTAATGACGCTTATTAAAATATTTCCTGTATAACATACGTCAACATCGCTAAAACTAAATTCATCGACCAAATGGTATTAAAAGATCTGTTGTCAAGATTAAAAACATTGAAATAAAATGAATACCATTTATCTATCACATAATTTAACACTATGATCTAATAGTAAGTCGATTTAGGCGCGGATCTAATTAAATATTAAATGCAAATAAAACACTACTTTCATACATTAGCAAATAGTACATACCAAAGATAGAAACCTTTACCATATTGCGTGAAAATACGGAACTAATATATTTGCGTATATTAGCCGAATTAAGCGTCCATTGGCTAATTTTTACAATCTTGGCTTATACATAATATACAGTTAAAATTCAATTAAAAAAAAATTACATTTTGTTACAGTGTGCTGAACCCTTAATTCGATAGGAAATAAGGGCAAGTTTTTTTAAATATAGGTTTTTATACCAAGGACCATGTAAATGAATAAAAAAACAGATTTCTTTACAATCATGTTCTATGTAGCGGCCAATATAAAATTAAGGATTTTTTTTTAATAAAATAAGGTAGCAAACGAGCAAGCGGGCACCTAAATCCGCCAAAATGGCGAAGCGACCGCTGCCCATAGACATCCGCAATTGCAGTTGCGTTGCTTACCCTTATCCGAAGGAAGGGGACACACATAAAGCGGATATTTCCTTTTCCTATGCATCTCCTCCACTGTCAAATGCACTTCCCCTTCCCATTCTCTCCTTATAAGAAAAGGGCGGTAAAGAGAAAGGGACTTAAATTAGGATTAAACTGCTTTTGTCATACATTCGCTTTGAAAATGTTTTTTGTAGTTAAAGCAATGAAAGCTTACAGTTACAAACTGCACTTTTGCTAATGTACAAAGTATTTGTTTAAAAACTAATTGCAGGGAGACATACAACTAATTTATACACACATAAATATATCACATTAAGCTAAATCAGTCATATTAACAAGGATATGACGCACGTGCCATCTAAATTGATCGTTTTATACAAGTCTTGCTGACTTTGGTTTATAACTAATAGATTATTTACTGAATCTGCACAAATATCGACAACATTTAATATTTTATGCATTTTACATTTTATAAACTTGAATAAGCATATTACAAAGCTATTCAAATTCAACCACATTTTGTATAAATCTAAGTAAAATGCAAGAGATAGGCGAGGTAGATTTAAGAGTTTGTTCAGTAAATACCAGATTGAAAAACTACACAATCATTAGGTACATTTTTTTTCATTATTTTTCATATTTATAGATTTGATACATTTCAAAATTCAACATAAGAATACAATGTCAATAATTTTACAATATCAATGTCAAAGTAATAAAATATAAGCAGAAACGCAATACAAAGCGTAACATTAAGATTTTGAGAATTCTTTCAGTCGTTATACAAGATGTATATATTTTTAGACATAATTTACAATACATTAAAGCTTAGCGCTAATCGTCACCAACACAACTCTACTTCGGGAGCGATTTTGATAGTTTAAACACTAATATCACTTTATCTCATACATTTAGGAATAACTGGGTATCGACCAGTATTACAAATTGATTCAGACACGACATTAATTATTTACGAATTATCGTAAAACTGTTTCCCAAAAGTCCCATAATTTATGAAGATAATTTATGACACATCACATTCATATTCCAGGACGGTTTTGTGATAGAAGAGAAGATACCTGTAATATAAAATAATTCAATTAATAAGTACTTAATTAATAACAAGTAAGTAGAGAGTATCATTTTAGAGTTTTTTCCACATCTATGCATAATTTAACTGAGATGTGTTAAGCCTTTTTTAGACTGCAATTCCTTGACTTTCTCCTTCTGTCTTTCCCTGTTACACTATCCTATTGCCGGTACTGCTTTCTCTATTGCAATATTAGTATGTTTTTTTAAATTGTATTTTACTATTAATGCGATAGTTTAGATGGATGGATGGATGTTTGTTAGAGTTTTTAGTCTAAACGCCGAAATAAGCGTCCATTGAAATTTGGAATAAATGTAGACGATAGATAGCAAGAACACAGGCTACTTGCTTTTTTTCATTCAACGCGAAGGAGTCATGGGCGAAATCTAGTATTAGTTAAAGTTTGAAATACATACCCCTCACTATCCAGGACTTCCCGTAGCGAGGCTCTTGTGATCATGTGGTCATCACACTTGAACCAGCTGCCCTTCATCTGTCGCACATAAGCAGTATAATGTCCAGCATCCAGCGACCCAAGGTGGTTCACAACCGCGAACAACGAATACCGATTATCTTCAAAAATACCTTGCGGGGCATTATTATTCTCTGATCCCCCCATGTCTACTGCACGACGATGTGATGACATAAAAGGAGTCATATCCAACTCAGCAGGAAAAGATATAAATGCTGATATCTTCCTATCTATCTGCGAGGAGTGTTCGAAGCGTTTAAGATGGAAACTTGCTACAATCGGTAACGTTTCTAATGTCAGCTGTTTAGTAGATTCCCTGTACGCTCGACAATTGGAGCATTTAATTTTGGCC
>NW_013527137.1:2248647-2250103 GCF_000836215.1 Papilio polytes
ACCGGAACAAGATGTGCACACCACATCACTCTGTAAGCCACCGGTGAAGATCTGATCTATGATACAGTTGCAGCGACCGTTCTCTTTCTTCTCTATATCTTCGACACCGTTCATGCAATGCCTGTAATAATAAAATAATACTTTAATACCATAGACAACTATATCTTTGGCTCACCATTTTAGAGGATTGACTAAAGTGCATTACTGAGATGTACATCACTAAATTGTATATAACTGAAGCGGACATCACTAAATTGTACAGTGGCGGAAATCCGCGATGTTTCACTTTAGGAAAAATTGCCTTGTTCATTGCAATGAGACAAACTAAGTAGATATCAGTTACTGGTACAAACGAAGAAGTATAATAAGGTGAAACTAGCCATTTATCACTAACCGACTTTTTTCCTTAGACTCATTTATAAGCTATGTTGATTTAATTTTTAGTCCGTGTCTCGGTTTAAAATGTTTAAACGATTGTCGCTTTTAAAGTAGAACACCACTAGTATCCCCAACTGTACATCACTAAGGTGTACATTACCTGTGCAGTACATCGAGCGTGGCGATGAAGAACTCATGCGCGTCTTGCTGCTCGTAGCCCGCCAGGTGCCGCGCGTGTGTCCAGATTAAGTGCAGAAGTCTGTGCAGGGTCAAAGGAGTCTTCGCGCCGGAATAAAACTCCTGGAAAACGTAGTAAACAAATGTTGAAATTAAAAGTAAATAACGGTTTCGTCTATTACAGGAGATAGTACCAAATATTTCTATCCCCTTGGAATGCCTATATTGTGACTCTCATAACCTTATACATATTGAAATATAGTCTATTGAATGTAAAAAAAAAAACAAACTTTAAGCAATAAAAAGAAGAATCTGATCACGTTACCTGGAATAACTTTGAGACTTCGCATACGAGGCATTTGCTGGAACTTTGCGCTTTGCATTTATGTTTCTCAGCCAGAAAGTAATCTCGCAGTAAGGGCGTGTGAATGAGCGCCTAAAACATACCAATACATAGTTTATTACAAAGCCCAATCGCGGGCGCTACGGACCACCGCATCTTAGAGCGATAGTCGACTCAAATTTGTGGAAAGTAACTAGATACAATTAGAATGGCATCGTATTTCTTAGTCATATTCATAGATGTATATAATCAATTACAGTATAGTTTGATTTTAAAAATTGTAAAATACTTCTTATCTTACTAATTATTAATGCGAAAGTTTAGACGGATGGCTCTTTGTTAGAGTTTGTAGCCTAAACGGAAGAACGGATCTCGATGAAATTCGGCATAGATGTAGAGGAAAGTTTGGAAGAACACATAGGTTACTTGCTTTTGATTTTTTGACAGAGTTGCGGGCGAAAGCTAGATTATAATACTTTCGTACAATTCAGGCACCCGTTTATTCAATCAAGGAATAATTATCGAATTATAAAATCTTGAATTCAATAGCCACGATGT
>NW_013527137.1:2251289-2305017 GCF_000836215.1 Papilio polytes
GGGTCAAAAAATGTTTTAAAAACACACCTGTACAATGCAGTTCATAAAGCAAGTGGATCCCAGATTCTGTAGCCCCCGCAGGCCTATTGTTGTATGTGGGCTGATGAGTCTTCTCTTGCGCAGACGACGGAGGGCCATCGCCTCATTGTTGTTAGGCAACCATGGAGTGTATGGCACATGTAATCCTAAAGATCTGTATACAACATTATTAATATTGTAAATGTGCAAAATGACACCTCTACAGATTCCTTGATCGAACTTGATACAATTTACAAAAATTAATTACTCTTAAAATTTGTATTGTAAAATCCATGTTACAACATTAATTTGTTATTAGTCATGATAAAAATCTGCTTTGGTAATTAACTGCAAACATTTATACAAAATGAAAATAAAGGAAATCATCTTTTTTGGTAATTTTCAAGTAACCTTGTAGTTTATGTGTAAATCAATAAGTATATTGTTACATCAAGTTCAAAACAGCGAAAGGTTGCAATTGCAATAGATAAAACAGTTATGTAATTAATGGAAGGTCATTCAAGGTGGCAAAATAACATATATGGAAGATTTGCTTTTATTGTAACTATTTTTATAATGACAAATCAAGAATAATGACATTCTAGAGGTCAATGAACTTAGTGTACTAAATGCACTTACTTTGCTTCTTTTAATCTGTGTGTAACAGCAATATCAGTGAGTTCTCTATCATAAATGTAGTCTTGGCATTGTGCACAAAATATGTTGCCATGGCTCAAGTCAACATATAGAAAGTGTTTCTTTGTCTTTGAATGATCTTGTATGTGGCCGGCGTAGCATCCGAAGAAAATGCAATGCAAACACGAGTGCATACGCGGTCCCGGTTTACCACATGTAAAACACAAACAAGACGTCGCCTACGAAAAAAATATGTTTTAAATTCACTGTGATAAAAAATTGATTTATTAAAAAAACAGTGGCATAAAATATTTCTTTTGGCACTAGCCAACTTCGCAAAAATCCACATAGCAAGTAAGTGTAGTTCAAAACAGCTGTTTGAGGTCAAAGATTACTAATCAGCTGATTGCTAAATTATACGAGAAACAAAGGTGTTATCAAAGTTATATTGCAATAGTTCACATTATTATAATACAATTAGCTATGAAATCACTCGCTAGCTTCATTGTCATGTAATAAAAAACTACGAAACATATGCGTAGCGACATAAGTATAGTATTCCATTTACCTTGTATTTCCTTGCCTCGTATGAAGTGCATGATACGAAAAATGCGTGGACTATTTTGTAAGGATGTGTACCCTTGGCGGCCTTAAAATTATTCAAGTGAATGCAACCATTGTCATTCATTATTTTGTTTGTAAAATAGGAGTGCCGGCTACGCCAATTACGTCGTTCAAATTCTACACGGCTAGAAAGAAAACTTTATATATGCTTCACATTTTTTAAATCACATTAAATAATCACAAAGAATCCATAAAGTTAATTACAATCACAAATAACAAAAACCACTACATAGGGCGTGTTCCTTTTCTCACCCTCAAGCCAACCTCGTAACGCTTCTTCGTCAAATAATAAGCGAGGAGATACTGCGGCGAGCAAAAGCAATCTATGATCATCTGTGATCTGTGCTATGTCTATGCTGTGCATTTTAGGGATGGACATTGAGCGTTGATTCAACGAACTAGTTCAATCCACCGTTGGTACGTTGATACTCCTTCAATGTTATTCCATTAGCCAAAGCGTGTTTCATTCACGTATAGTTTTCTTAGACTTATTCTTCCAATCTTCAATTACTTATTTGTTGAACATAAGATTAAATAGTTCATACAACAACTAGTTAATCGACTAGTTCTAACGATTACCAAAAAGCGATTCGTATTGTTGGTGCCAAAACCGTCAACGACCTACGACCTGATACATCCCTAGTGTCTGGTTCTTCGGTCAGTGTTACTAGGTTGAAAAACTTTCTTCCATATGCTGCCATCACGTCTAGTGTGCTTCCATTTATCATCGGGATCTGCGAGACCTATAGTCTAGACTTTTCTTCGTCATGATTCTACTGTAAGTGATAAATCTCGTTACATCTAATCACACTCAGTGCGCAAAGAAAGGTTCTGAATATTTGCCAAATAATTTTCCAATTTTCCGCTTTTTCTGACTGTTTCTAGTGTTGCCAGAGACTTAAAAATAACACGAAGCTTAACTTTCAGGTTCGATTTAAAATAAACAGCGGGATTTAAAATTTTATCAAGTAATTGTCTTACAATTTTTTCTATCAAATAAACTTGAAGGCATGTTTATTTAAAACTAGCTCCCTTACAAAAATTGCATAAGTCAATTCCTCAAACTTTAGTGAACGCGACTTAACAGACTGCTGACTGAAGAGTTTCCGAGTAGTAAATAAATATGGCCGTCAGTCAGATAATAACGATGTAAACTTTTGTTTACTGTTTTTACTAATTCTAAGACATGATAAGTGAATTTGAAAATTTGTCTCTTGGAGGAAATAATACTGCTAGTAATCATGCAGATCCTTTTACGCACACCGGTAACATCAATATCTATTTTAACGCTTTACTTTCCTAATATGACCTCAATGTATAGGCTTCTATGTTTATACAAAATACTGTATCAATGACATATTTTTTCAGAGTTAACTCCTGAACAACAAAAAACCTTAATAGAAATAAGACGACGTAAGACAGAATTGCTGTTGGAAATCCAGGTAAGTAGTGGATCAGCCCATAGATAAGTTTAGCAAACGAGTTCAAGACAAAAACTCTTTTAATAATAATAACATTTACATTAAACTATATCATTGGGTATTTGCATCTTATTTCTTAAGTAAATATAACAAATGTGACACGTTTCGCCTTTCAAAATAATTGTTTATATGTTAACAAAACTATGATTTAGCAAACTTTGGTAAATGCATGTTATTTGTCTTATAATTCATAAGAAGTAAATCTAAGTAAATGATAACCAAACACTAGAAACATAAGCACCCTTTTTTCATATAAGAAACAAACTATAAAAACTTACATGTTGGTGAAAAATAACATGTGAATTAGTAAAAAGAAATAACAGCTTCATGTAAGAATGTTTACTCCTAAACAGTGTAGTGCTATACTCATAGTTGTTGGTTACTTAGACAACCGTTAAGTATAGATTTCTTTGAATAATTAAGATGCACTTAGGGAGTTTATTGACTGACTAATGTCTTTGGGTGTGGCAGTGACAGTCAAGCAAAAAGATCACTTATAATAGTAGGAATGTGTCACAATTGTTTACACATGTTTTGTGTTACTGAAACTTCAATATTTATAATTTAAATAACTGCTTGGATGTTATGAACAAAAAGCTTAATAAAATTTGCTGATACTTATGGTATTTGCAGTATAGCTACCATATGGTTCTAACTAGGTCAAGCAACCCACTGATTTCTTGTTACGCATGAAGTCATGTTCTGAATTTAAAGAAAATACAGAAAAACACTTAAAAAAGATACATTATTCAGCGATATGTTGTATTGTTTACAGTTATAATATGCTTAATTATTTAACAGCAGATTTATACAAACTAGTTTTATTTTAAGATAATTTATGTTAAACGAGCTGTTGCCCACGACTTTGTACGCGTGGTATTAGAAAACATACAAACTATAAAAATTACAAAAGCTACGTACCCCTCGGGAACCGGACATTTTTTCAGGGATGAAGCTTATCCCATGTGTACTCCAGACTTTGTTTTATATCTGTGCCAAATTTGAATAAGATATGTTGCACCATTGCTGAATGATCGAGTAAACATTAAAAAACTAAATCAATGAATCCCATGGGAACCGTAACTATTCCAGGGATAAAAAGTAGCCTATGTGTTCTTCCAGACTATGCTCTAAACCTGTGCCAAATTTCATAGAGATCCGATCAGCCGTTTAGACTACAGACGCTAACAAACATCCATCCATCCATCCACCAATCCACCCATCCATCTAAACATTCTCATTTATAATATTAGTAAGATTAATGTGATTTCAAGAAAACAAAAGAAATTAAGACTAGCTGGTGCAGGGTATTCAATTATTTGTGGTTACTGAATCCTATGACTCAAGCTGCCAGTAGTTATAATATCTTAATAGTGTTAATACATATTTTGTAATATTACATCAAATACTAAAAATTATAATGTCTGTTTCTATTTTATCGTAGTTAACATCGCTGCACTTCTTTTTAAATGTATCTATAGCCTGTCTGCGATTTTATTAACTATTTAGATTCATACATTTTTTCTAACTCTTCTGAAGCAGTTTTATACAATCTGCCCTGTTTGGTTTTAAAATAATAATGATATTATATTTATTTAACAAAAGTGCTGATATACACGTAGATATCTTTTATAGCCATGAAAAAAGTACCTTTTTTATTTGAACCTGTTAAACTAGATTAATTTGGTTAGTCCAAGTTGCGGACCCGGTTGTTTCATTCAAAGCGACCCGGGCAAGTTTGTGACGTAAGCCGTCAATGCTCCGTTTACTACGACCGAGCGAGAGGCATGTAGTACACAGAAAGCGGTAAATCGCGCCCCGTCGCAATGTCAGTTGCTGTCAGAACGCGGCGCAAGCGTGACGTATCGCCGCGTTCGACATTTCGTTTTACCGGTTCTTTATTATCAGTATCGCATACCGTGACCAGTGTTTCAAAGAAAACTATGTAAAGTGAATAGTTATAAAACTTCTACATCGGTTATCGGTATAGTGAATTCATCTAATCGAGTGCTATTATAATAAAGCAGTGAGTGGTAATTTAGGTTCCTTAGTCGGACGCCAATATTTTGCGAGGTCTTAAACATAGGTGAAGTTAAACGAATTGGATGTTTTGGGTTCTCATGACATGTAATTGTTAGTTCTTACAAATATTAGAAATTTTATTTAGTTTTAACGTATTATAAACATAAAAATGTTAACTTTAGGATTAGTTGAAATGTTAATTGTTAATGTTGAAGATGTCATACATTGTGTAAATGTAGTTATTTGTAAGATCATTAGATGTAATGGTTGTTAATTCATTGTTATTTAACGTTAACAGTGGCCGTTAACTAGTTAGGTATTTGTCACGTCGTGATTCATTGAATGATTGAACATTCCATTGTTATTGTTACATTTGAATTTTATTTTTTTGTTAAAAATATGCAATCAAAATGTGAATTGTAAGATAAATTTAATCTAAATCATTCTTGTTGGCTTGTAAAGTATTATTCGATTCTATTAGATTTTAAAAATATAAATCAGTGCTGTTAGTCCGTAAATTTTTTCGTTTATGTATTATGTATGTTGGTACCTATAAAGATGAAAAAACCCCTGTCAGTGGACAACGGCCGCGTTTCATAGTTTATCACACTTCCGTTGCTGTTTCCGCAAAACGATATGTAACTTTGATAACACGAAACTGCGCCAATGGTTTATATTTTTGCTAAATGTTGAGAGAATATAACATTTGCAAAGAATAATTGGTTATTAAATACACCCAATCGCTCTATACTTTTTCTAAATATCTGCATTTGATAAAAATTGATTAGATTCAGTTGATTTTCAAATCACATATGTAATTGAAACAGCGTAAGATCTCTACGACAATAATAAACGTACGTATGATAAGCGTGAATGCAAGAAGTATGTCGTAGGCGTAATGCGTAGAGATAAGAGATATGTAAGTAAACGTATAGGTGTATATTTGTCACGGTGCCAAAGTGAGGCGACGTTTGCGATTGTCAGTCGGGTCTGGCGCGCTCGTTAGGGGGCAGTGTGCGCCGAGCGCGATGTGTTTGCACGTGCGGCTGCTGTGCGGCGCCCTGTGGTGGCCGCTGCTGCTCCGCTGCGCCCGCCGCACCTACGACGACGACTACGATCAGGTGTGTGCAGCAAACAGCTTCCACCGCATAACGAAACCGAAATATATGTCGTTCAGCTTCACCTTACATTGTTTGGCAAAAATCCGACTCAGGCACCGGCGCGTGCTCGACGTTTACCACTTATTTGCTTTATTATATTTGCAAGTTTTGTTTACATTGTGAGCTTGTAGGTATCGCGGTTTGTAGCTTCACTAATATCGTGAGGTAGTGCCTAAATATTGCCAGTGTGTGATGTGCAGTGTGCGTTAGCACTCGCTCGGAGTTATGTTTATCAAAGCTGGCCCTGGGACCGGCGAAGAGGAGAGACGCGGATCCGTATCTAATTGGTTTTCCTCGTTGAGACGAGGCGGGAGACGGAGACGTGAAGATACCACCGTCCCGTCCGGCTATGGCTCTCTGGGCCGAAGAAAAGATGGTACACAAGGTCGAGGGAAGACAAGATCCGCCTGGGACCTCACCACCGTTACCAGAATGGTCTGTATTTACTAGCTATCGCTTTCTCACGGAATATTCACGTATTGCAATGTCCTCTGGAGTTTTAGTCTTGGCAGTAATCCAAATGCGCTGCTTGGATGACGCTTTTTGAGTCTACGTGTTAAATTATGACTATACATAGTTCATTGCTTATTATTGAATTGGAAACAAAATATTATTCTTAGTTACCATGTTGTGATTAATTAAAATCATTTCAATATTGTACCCACTTAAATTCTTACAAATGCAGGGTAGTGAACGAAATGACGGAGCGCTTCATTGTCTCGTAATTAAAAAGGCATTGGCCCTGCGGGCAATTGCTACGACAGTGGCGTGGTGCTTATATTAATATTTACATAAAGTAATATATCGGTTTCATCTTTCTATTAGTAAAACGTTACCAATAAACTATTTTGTTGTAAATAAATAGCATGACGTCATTTGTGTTTTGCAACCAAACGACATCCTGATAAGATAAAATTTCAAACATATTCCTAATATAATATAACTTCTGCACCTGGTTACCTAGTTTGTTTATAGATTTATCAGTGATACCCGAGATAATAAGTACTTGTTTTATCAATGCTGCGAATACTGTGAAATCCGTAGAGCGAATCAATTCATTCACATTTCACAACACGAAATATCAAAGGTGATACAATATCGAAATTAATTTCAAAAAAAAATAAATATTGTGCCAGAAACATACCTATCAATTCATAAGATCTTAAACTCAGATCTCCCTTAGTAAACTGATTGATCCTTGATAATTTTTATTTATTAGGGATTACCACTAATTTAGTAATAACAGAAATAAAAGTTTAAGGAAAAAGATAAAAGAAAATATTACTTTTTTTACAACTAATTACTTTCCTACAATAACACGTCAAAACGGCTCTGCCATTGTTAAAATAAGTAAATATCGTTTATTCTTTTACAATGACAAAATATCAGATTTTGTTTATTTAAATTGTTGTTTTGTATTCGTGGAATAAATTTATCCATCATACCTATTCGTAGAATACTAAAATGTACAGTAAACAGTCTCTTGGAAATAAGAAAATTAGGACGTTTTCATGCTTTCTTTTCGGCTTTCGAGATTTTATTATTCTGTAAGCGATGTTCGCTTTCCACCGGAGAAACAAATGATGTTACTGCGTGCTTTTCCCCTGTCCTTTTCATATTGAATACAGTATATTTTTTAATGTCGATCTTCATAATATCACTCGTTATTTTATCAGGAAAATAGACTATCTCACTATGTTTTACTAGGATAAACAACGATTAAATTAAAGCTATATCTATTGTCTATTTAGTATTGAATGAATGATTTTAAGCCCAATTCATTGGAATGGTATTTTTTTTAGTAAAAAACGCATGATATTAAATACATTTACGACACATTTTGAACGTTACGAAAACTATTTTGTTATATAAAGGCGTTTGAAATTTATGTTAAGAAATTTGTATGTAATCGAATTAAATGTTGTATTAACGTCAACATTAAAGCTTGGTTATAAATTGATTTCGTAAAACTTTTTACCAAACTTATATTTCAATTAGTAAATATTTACTATACACATTTACAAATCGCTTTTCTTTGAAAATTCTGATCCAAGACTGTTGATCGCATTTTATCTCCACGAAAAGCGTGTAGTGAAAAGTATACGGCCGAGAATTCAAGGTTCAGTGTTTTGCGATACTAAACTTCGCGTGCCCTTTGTTTATATGTAGATGAGGACAAACTCGTCATGTTTTTGTATGTAAATTACACTAAGTATATGTGTCGGTTTGTTTATAGGCTGGTACACATAAATAGATGGTTTAGTCATGCAAAAGTAAGTGCTAAGATCAAGTGTTGTGTTTTCTGATGGCATCTTTTATTTGTAAACGTACTGCGAGTACAAAATCAATCTATAATTAGTAATGTATAGTTCCCTAGGTTGACGTTTATGAGTTTTAGTTTTGCTTACTTGTAAGATTGTAGACATCTTTGATATTCGAGTAGTAATCAAAGGTTTAGGATTTTTTGTTGTTGTTTGTCAATATTAAAGTTTTGTATTGTTAGAGCATGCGTTTTTATTGAATATTGACGCTTCAATACTGCAGGCACATTTGCATGTTTCAATATACTTTTGCACCGAAGGTTGCCTGCATCCGCTCCCAGCCGCCAGTGAGTCAGGCTGTCATTTTTGTATGCGGATGTCTGATCCATTGAAGAATAATTGACGCATTAAAATGTTAATAATATTAACATTACACATTTAGTACGCATTAGGCTAAAAACTAAATTTGAACTTGATAGTTTATTTCCTTAACTTAATTATTGCGTGGGACGTAATTGAGTTTAGGCAAACAACATAATTAATCATCTCATTTACTAAAACTTTTAGGTCAAAGGTTCTCGAGGTCCTATTATTATTTCACTTTGTTTATGAGTTACCTTACATAAAACGCCCATGTCATATGAATCAGAAACTATATGTTTTTTTATCACTGATGTGTGTTTAGCAGCTGTTACTTTGAGGTTTATTAAAATGTCTTGGAACACTTTTACGTTAGCTGTATTCTTCATTTCAGTGTATGTAAGCACAAAGCCTGTACACACAAAAGGGCCAGACAGGGCGCGATGTGACGCGTCACTACACAATATGGTGCGGTCGCTGCATATAGTACAACTTGCCCTCATACATTGCCCTCGCACAATTACTCTGTACACAGGCCTTTTAATCTGTGCGTAGTCATAGATCATTATCGTGGGATTTAGCTGTTAACACTCTTGTTCGTTGTTTTATTTATCATTGTACAAATGTTTTGAAGCACTATTTAAACTAGCTTAGCTATTTTAATGTTCTTATCAGGAAATGTTCTGTACATTGTATTGTTTCTCGTTATTTCTTTCATTATTAAAATTGTGTCTATGGTGTAGTAAATTGTCGGCTTCGAGTCTAAACATAAATAGTGAAAGATTTGTTGTATCCCATTTGAAGTAAACTTTCTATATTTTACATTCAATAAAAATAATGGGTTGGCAGAATACCAAGCCGACGAGAGTGAAGGATTTTCTCTAGCGAGAGTTTCTGTTGGAATTATCAGCCTTCATTCGATATAAATTAGGCTGACAAACTTCGACCTTCATCGAAGCCTTAAAAGTTGCGTATAATCCACAATGACGTAACGGATTAAGTCTGGTGCCAAATGTATTTTATTGCCAAAATGTGAATTTTCAAACCATTCCTATATGGAATGTTTATTCTTACATTGACGTCATTGATACAACTTTCAAGGCAAACGGCGTGACTATAAACAATCTAAAAATATGTATTATCTAACTACATAAATGTAAAAAACATATACTAACTGAAGTCTATGACAATTGACCGTGTGTTGTTTGATTTTTAGCACTTGCCTGTACTAAGTAGATTCTAGTTCGCTAACTTTTTAGCCCTTGGTCCTAAAAGTCGTGTCACTTATTTAGATATATGTCATTTAGTTATAGTCTCTATTCAAATTAAAAACTTGCAAGTTATTTCTGAGTTAAGACTCTGGTTTTCATTAAATGAACAATTTATTATATTAACGAAACAACGATAGCTGTGTAAGATTGATTACACACTAATATATTTACAAGTTAATTAATCTAACGTTACTTGACAGTAATTAACCTTAATGATTTGACACTCCTTATCTGTTAAATGATGAATACTCGTATAATATTAACACACGTTTTTGACAAAGGTTCTCGTAATATTTAATCGTATTTTTTTTTCGCTAATTGATCAACGGAATGTACAAATGTATTTCATACATCAATGTTTACTGGTGTAATGTAGTTACCTACAACTTAAATTCTTGGACTTTTGTTTGTCATTTTCTGAGTCATACTATCTCACAAAACCATTGCCGTTTGCGAAGAAATCTGCGAAAACGTTTTCTTTGAATTGCGCTCATTGAGTGAAATATGAATGCTGTATAGCAAAAATGAATACAGATGCCCTTTTCATCTTGAAACGGTTATTTTAAATTGCACGGGGCCGACTGAGATGCATTATTCTTATGAGCATAACCGTCATTGTTGCGGACGCCCAGAATAGCCCTGGTGGCGGGGAGGTGCCTTGACCTTGCCGGGGGTGAAAGGGGCGCGGGGCGGGCAGGTACGGTCACCGACTTGCGCGACCGGTTCGTACCCTAGTGCATTCTATGCCGACACACTTAGACTTTATCTTATGACACATTATTAATGGCATTTGGCGCCATGATTCGTTTTACCTTTACAAAACTCTATATTTCTGATGTTATATTTTTCTTTTAAAATATTGATATCTCTGTCACGTATGTATCTGAACGGATTTTTGTTTTTTAGTAAGTCACTGAAAACGGTTCAGTACAAAGTAATAGTCTTTTGGAAACAGTTATTATGGATTATTAAAAACTCTGATGATAATAATGAGGAAAATAATGCCTCGTTTGCATATTTTATACTATTCTTTCCCTCTTCGATACGTAACATTCCTTTTTGTTATGAAATCCGTATTTATAGCGTATCGTGAGTTGAATACTATCGTAGTAACGTTGACTTCTCTATAAATAAAATTCGTTGTGAAGATGTAAAGCATTGCTGGTAAACAATCAATAGCACGTTACCATGGCGACGTGACGCAATGTCAGAGCTCAGCTTCAGCCGATAGACGTTCAATTTGTACGTGACACGAACACGAATCCCGGCGGCCGCAGGGGACCGACAGCTTCGTCAGAAAACTAATAAACATTTACCACTCAACGTGTCCATTCGTTCGGCCTTAAAATGCCCAGATTATGACATTTCGCTGACCTATTCCACTTTTTATTTTAAATATGACATGTCGAAATATCTCAATAAACAATACCAATGCTAATTTACTTGCAATGTGAAGATGTCTGAAATTATTGTGGCGTAAATATAATCTTGTGTTTTCAAGAAAGCTTTCAACTGTTTTTTTTTTTATTATTATTGACAGTATAGTGTTTGCTATTTATTACGTTTAATATGAAACATTGTGAAAATATAATTGTTTATTTCAAAAGTGAAATGAAAATGTTATAACTTAAGCCTTTCTTTTCTATTGAATAAGAAATGTTATTTTATCAGTAATACTTGTTGCATAATAATTTTAACAAAACACGCCGGCAAACGTTGGCATTGTTAAAGATTTCAATATTCAAGCAAGCCTTTGTATTGTAACGTTATACAAGACTAACTGGTACCTTCTCTCGTTCGATTTTTTGCTCCTTTCAATTTGAATGGTGCAGTTAGTGTTTATCTCACGAGGCACTTGTCGGCATCGGAATCAGATGGACACGATTGCCCTTTGTCGACCGCCTTGTCCTTCAAATTTTTTACAAGGTATGTGTTTTTTTGGGCCACTTAGAACGAAATTCAACATTTCTGTAAAACATGATTATCGACATAATTGAGTATAGTTATGTTTTAATGTCTTTGTCCAAATGTCTCTCAAGTAATCTATTTTCACACGAAACATTTCGAATTAGACTATTTTACAGTGTTTTACCACAGACTTGAAAAACTATTCAGTAGGAACAAACACGTAATGGGGTGTGAATCTATACAATGCAGTTCAACTTGCATAGAGTATTAAAAAACAAGCTGAATAAATATGGTGACTGCCTTATTTTACATTGCACTATTTATTATGTACATATTGATATTGTATGAAAACACTCTGTTCTCGTCATTCGTCGTTTTAATTCACTTTGTTTTCAACATAATCCGTCAATATTTTAACGATTGGCTGCTGTAAACATTTAAGTAGGTGACCGTTTTACAGGCGCTTTGACTGTCGCATAAAATCTAGAACAAACGTATAAGTTACTTTAAATTTATCCCCCACGGCTCAATTTTATTATCCAGCATGTGGTAACAACGTTTACAGAGTATGTAGTTATTGTTTATGTAATCCTAATGGCAGTTACTAAAGTAGTAAGCTAAAGAGTTGAGTAAAGACCCAGGTTTATAAAATAAACAATACAAATGGCTGCTGAACAAAAGTTTGTTCTGCTGTAAAGCTATAAGGGTACATTAAAGGAAACACAATCAACTTTAACTTGTTTGTTAGCTTACTTTGAAATTTTTAAGTACTTTCATGATACACATAAAAGCTAAAAGCCGAAAACTTGAGACGGATGGAACGACACCTTTCATCTTAAAAATGTTATTGATAATATGTTTTTGAACTTTTTGGTAAAGATTTATGCGTAAAACACAATGACTGTGGATTATTATAGTTCAGACTATTATAGTAATATCATGATTCTGTCTTCTTTGTGAACATTATAAATAGAATATTGCAAAATGCATTATATTTGAACGCATAAGTTGTGATAACGCTGCGAATCAAAGTGCAAACTATGCTTTGTCCGTGCAGCTCTCGTCTTGCTCTATTATTAAACTCAGATCTGTTATCTTTTTAAATAACCTTGTATGAATACTGAGATTAATTACCATAGTTTGTTGAAAAAAAAACTGATTTAATCGTTTCGAGAGTGCATTGTTGAGAAGGACGTAAATCATCTTACGTGCAGGCGAATATTACAATAATTACTAAATTGGTCGGTATATGGTGCTTCATATCAGGTTCAGGGTCACGGCTGCTATGATGCGAAGAGCACAATGTTACACAACACACGCCCCGCCATGTGGCGTTTACCGTACCACTTGAATACCGCACACGATTGCGTTTTATCTATAACAAGAACTGGAAGTTTGACTGATACGGTTAGTTGGTTTTTCAGATACTGTAAAATGTTACTTAGTTTCTGTATGTGGCAATTGAAAGTACAACTTGGTGTGTTAAAAATTTTTAAACACGATTACGTTTGAAGTTTTAATCAGTTAGATTATGCTCGCCTGAACCAAATTGTCTTCGGGGACTATGATTTCAATGAAATTCTATGTCAAGTGTGTATTTATTGTTATGATTTTTTTTTAAATAAACAATCTAACTTCTGTTTGTTTATGAGTTGTATAGTTTCATATATTTGTTTCTGTTTTGTTGTGCAATTTGCATTACTTTTCATATGTATCATCTTTGTTATTTATACCTGGCATTATCAATAATGTTGCGGATGTTTGTCGGCATAATCACTACAGTTTTTTTGTTGCTGAAATCGTAATTTACCAGTCATTAATCTCAATGTAGAAACGTTTGCGCAAATGTAACTCCGCGGAAACGGTAGCTCTCGACACATTTGTATGTACTGATCTGGGTACAGTTGCAAATTCTGCAATGTCATAATACAGTTTGTAAGTTCTCACGGTCACGAGCTGTGAGAAATGTAACGAAGGAGCCGTTTACGCCACAATTAGTTTCGCTATTACGGGTATAGAAGGCTGATTTAACGCTAAACAACAGAGTTAGGTATGCGGATTAACTGATCGTGTATTGAACGATCGATTATAAACAAACTCTTCCTTTCTATATTCTTAATTTCCATAGTCGAAGGATGTTTGCATTCCTCTCACTCTCTTTGTACGGAGAGAGACTTCATTTGAGTTCATTTTATTGCTTTTAATGCAATACTGAACAGATTTCCGTATATCTTTAATTTTATTAATCCTTTAATAAAAATATCTCGCTGTATAATCTTATCTTTGGAACGTAATCTTCTACGTAACAGTTTTTAATGTTGACGACGAACAGAAATTCAATTACACAAAAGTATAGCTTACATACCTGTTTAAAATTTTAACTTCGAACTGATGTTTGAAATGAGACAGTGGATTTTATTGTGATAAAGAAAATAATTGAATGACACTATATGTTACGATACAGGATTTTTTTTCACTGTAGGTATACTTGAGATAACAAACTTGGATAAAAATAAAAAGTCAATAAAAAAATCCACCGTATTCATGTTATAACATAAAATTCAATATCACCAAAAATATTAACAAGCTTCCGATGAGATGAGATTGTGAGTTTAATTTCATTAGAGTTTCGAATTTCATTAAAGCCAAGCGCAGTTTGAGTTTAGAGGGGGCGTTGGCGTCGGCTCGGCGAGTTTGCATGTGTCGGCTTCGCTCCCATACGAGCTCTCATTAGCCCCCTCTAAATGTTTTTGCTCGCTTTGCGTCCTTTTTGCCCTTGTTCAATTGGCGTGTTGTCGGCGACAAAGGGTCGGCGGGTTGGCTTTCAATTTTACACTTTACATTGATTGCATTGAAGTCAAAACATAATTTATATCACTATTTTGGTCAAGGATTGTTAGATTCAGATAGCCCTCAAATTAACAGCCGGTTATGACTATGGATAATATGATATGTCCGAACATGTAACATAATCGTAATGTTTACTTTTGGGTTTCGAGATACGAAGAATATTTAAGTATTAAATGATCAGTATGTACAAAATTGTTATCGCATAATATCAAAACATTCGTTCAACTCGAAATGTTGCTATAACAGCCTCTTTATATAATCTTCGAAGAATAAGCATTAAAGTTATAATAAAATTAGTTACACGCAAAGGATGTGAAAACCATAACCATTAGCTTTGCGAGTGGTAGGAAGTTTGTATTCGGGCATTTTGCCAGTTTAATAAAGTCTTAAATTAAGCGCATTGTAAGAGACTGAATGGAGCGAATGAATCTGGGACCCGCGCAGTGTTCGCTCCGTGACCGCGGACCGGAAATATGAACCCATTGTGCGCACTCTTGTCTTTTTGTCTGCAGTCCACAGTCCGCTCTCGGTTCGATTTTTTTCATTATAATGTATATTTTTACTTTGTTTTCATAATTTCATAGAATCTGGCAGATATCGTTGCAAACTTGTGGTATTATCACATGAGCTATAAAAAAATTAATAAAAAGTAGACAAACTAGTCAATTTATTTTGAGGTCAAACTTAATAGTAATCAAATTTTATTAAATCTTTTACCATGGTAAAATTCATTTTACCCATGTCTCAGTCCATTCTACAATTTAAAAAATATTTAACGAGAGTTTTAACACTATGTAATGGCTTACTGGAACCGTGGAATTCGATTTGCTATAAAACTGTGAAGAGATTTATATCGTAGTTTGGCTAAAATCTGTTGTTGGTAAACCTCGTTAAAGTAGATTTATTATTCTGAATCACCAATGTGTACCGTACTGTTTTCAATATTCACTATTCAAATGGAGTCCATAGTACGAATTTAAATAAATATTTCGCCGCAGAATTTTGTTGGGGCGCTTACAAGGTGCCTCATGTTTAAATTCAATACACGCTAAATAAATATTACATATTTGTTTTACAGTTTTAGCATACTAATAATGTTCTAACAGGTATTTTGGTATATCATATTACTTGATCGATTTATAGACAACCTGCCAAGCAATTGTAAAAATGAGACAGTTATTTAATTTTACAAGTGCAGTGAATGAACGACCGACTTTCGATTTGTTGGTCAGTGGTTCGATTTCTAGTTGACTTGTATCAGTTTCTATTTTTTAATAGCTCGTAGATTATCCATGTCAAAATATCATAACATATTCGATAACTAAAAAGTTATCTAAAAAATTATATGTTAAAATTTAACAAGCAATATGAACATTGACCTTCAAGACTTCTCATTCCAATTTTAATCACATTATTTCATCTTTTTAAGTCTGTATCATCATTATTACCGCCTTACGTATCCATTGAGGGGTTCTGAGCCTACCCAATAGAGATAGTAACGACTGTATACGTAGATATGAGTTAATGCTAACACTATACAATCTTTCTCACAGGAGAGTTCGTATGTTGGTCTGATTCACTGGCGCATTGCAGGATTGATGCAGATTTTGCTCGCTAAGTGTTTCTTTGACCACTGAATATTAAACCAGCAATTAATAATTTTATTGGAAACGCCACTGGTGAACCGTAACAAATTAGTGGCTGTTTATAACTTAATTTATTTATGCGGAAGCCGTTACCACTGCTGTTAAAATATACATATTTAATTTGTTATAAGCGGTTGGATATGGTATATTCTTAGGAAACATCTGAGCTATTTGTTGTTTTAGAGGACACCTTGCGGTTTACCTGAATATTCAAAACGTACTTCTATTTATTAAGTAAAGTACCTTTGTAAAATTGGAACCCTTAAAACGTTTCATAAAGTAAGGAACGAACAATGCCGTTCGCGGAACTAAATGTTACCCGAAGGTTACACGTTGTTGTCACAATGATGTTTGTCTTAGAAAATTCTTAAACGATTACTTCATCGTGTGCGGTATATAAATAGTTAGATGCCGCTGCCTAGCCTCACATGCATTCTGTGGTCATTAGTGACGAATATTAATGGCAATACTGTGAACTTTGTTACCTGTCCTTGTAATACAGGAGTGTTATTTTTATAATATACGCTTTGCTACAATAACTAACAAGAATTTCTTAAGATAACATGTCACTGTTTCATTGTGTAATGAATGCAGGATCATAACTTCTTTTTCCTAGTTAGTGGTTATTATTTTCTTTATATTGTGCGTGCTCTAAAACAAGTTTGTTTTAGAATGTCTCTAGGAAGTGGAGGTCGAGACAGGTTGATATAATCTGTCCAATGTAGTTTTCTGTAAACATTTGTTTAAATATATCAAGTATTCAAATTTGTTCGGCAAGTCACGTGGTCTAGTTTTAACACCGTTAGGATTTTTCGATTCGCAGAACAATCTATACATTTTAAGACCTGTATATTGAGTGATATTTGTTTTTATAATGTAGGTTTCTTTACCCGACTATAAATATGAATTGTTAAGCAGTGCTTTTGCACCTTGTTTTCAAGGCATGTGGCGTATTCTATTAAACAAAGTTTATCAGTCGCTGTAGATATTGCAAAAGTTATTACTGGACATAATCTCGAGCAGGCACGACTCAACTTCTTGATTAAGTTTCTCTATCAGTTCAACTATACTTCGGAATATTTACCGGTCACCAATAATCAAAACATATTACGATCTATAGATAGGTGTTCTGCCTAAATTAATATTGCAGCTTTACTATGATTAAAAATCGAAACTGTTATGATGATTCTTCGCTGTAATGTGCCGATATTCAGTTATCTGTGATTTCTCTCATATAACGTCTCAGACAATGATCTTGATACGCGATCTAAAGATGGCTATTAATTTTTATATGACCTATGCCCTATAATGGCTTATTGGCATTGAGTATAGTGCTTTGTCATGACAACGACAAGTGGAAGCGAACATTATCTCTATCAATATTGGTTTATATACTTTCATATTTAAATTTCCTCTATAACACTTAAATATTTATAACGCTTCTGTTAAATAGTGCTATTTAGTTTATTGTAACATGGTGTAGAGTATCACGGATGTTATAGTAAACTCTTCGTTGTTGTGAAACACGTTCAAAATGTAAACAGAAGTGTCATCTTGTTTACTATGTTTATTGTTTTACTGCCATCAATGTTTTCATTTCGGATAACATTACCGGTTCGTGCGTAAACAAGCGAAGTTCAAGCAACAGATAATAAATAGCACCTAGCTTCAGTTTTCACATTAGATAAAAATTACCGTTACCATGGTAACCTTGTTTCCTTGATGTTAGCAGCTTGAAGTTTATGGTCCTTTTCCCACATGAGGATTTTTTCCAAGTGGTTTACCCCATAAGTTAATAATATATAGCCCCAATTGTTTCGTAAGTGTAGGGTTTTTTATTAAAGACAATAATATCAAAAATATGCTGACATTACGCCACGAAGTAGAGTGCGTTTACGCTTTGTTATATTAGTATAAATGTATATGCTAGTCGATTGTTAATGATGGTAAATCTAGAACAATGTGTACAGAAAATGTTTTATGAAAATAAATCATGGCTGATTGTCTCCAGAAAGATTCGTTGCGCGGTAATTACTACCGCAAACTGGAGTACCTACGGCCGTTCACGTCCATCCTTTCACTACGCGGCTTCCATAATGCGCTATATCAACTGTTCTTGGCCTCTTTTTTAGAGGATGCTATGAATGCGAATTTTTATATGCACATTATGTTCTACGCGAAGCTTAAATTTGTCTGTGCTTTTTTGATAGTTGGTGACTTCAATACGCACATCTGCTGAATAGCGTGCAAAAGAAAACATGGTAAATATTTAAACATACTGGTGTAAACTGTATTGGAGGTTAGAAAGTCATCAACTAAATATTCAACTCAAAAGAAATTGTTTACAAATGTACTAAACGTCTGTTTACTGTCGTAGTTGTCTCTTGATATTTCTTATGAATATCATAGTTCACCCTAAAATGGCCGATGGGATAATTTTAGAGTTGGCAGTTAGGCAGAAATGCCGTCGCCGCAGTCGAAATATCACTGGGCCAATAGAAAGTGCCTACCGAAAGTATGCGTCGATTTGCTAGACCTTGACAGATAAAAACTTTTGTCTGATACCTAACGTAATAAATTTTTATGTGGACAAAATTGTGAGCTAAATCTATTACCCCACTTTCTTTATATTTTTGAGTCTAGTAATGTTGCATTAACTGTTTAGCTCGTTTAAATTTCAGTTTTTTTTTCTATTCTTCCAAGTAACTACTGTGATGTAAGTGATATGGTATAAACTTGTGAAAGATAAATAGAACGTCGATAAACTATTAAACAAGAATTTAAATTTATATAGGTATGTATGTGAAAAGACGTAATATTACTTTATAAGGTTCTTTCTGCAAATGATTTGTAATTGATGTGGATGTTGTTACTGCGTTACTACACGGAAGCCTCGTACCCATATTTCCGTCATCAAATGCGCAAAGCATGTATTCAATTTGAATATAATTAGAACAGTCATGTACTAGCTCACGTAGGTAAAGTGTGATTTTATTGTTGACTTTAGAGTTTACACCGTTTATAGCATCGGCCGTCTTGGTTATCTCAATCATGTGATGTCAGCGCTTATTTGTTTGTACACTGTTGTACTAAACTCTATGTAGTCTTAAAGGTTTAATCTTTGCCTTTGGGTAAAGACATCACCGTTATGTAAACTTAGATCCCATGAGGTCATGTATATAACAATTACGTCGAATTCATAAGTCGTAATCAAAAGTAAGATACGTTTAGTTGCAAATCTCTAGTAACCAGAAATAATCGGTCGACCATGAGATGCTGCAATTATTTTTGATACCTGTAATGAAGGTTAACCATATCTTCATCAGATTACATCTGATTTGTAAATCTGTAAGGTTGATCTTTTCATTAAAAAGCACCTACGACTTTTTTAAAAATAGATGGATGAGATGGGTTTTGTGATATTGAAGTTATATTATAGTGATATAGATTTTAGGATAAAAATTTCCTAACATTCAGCCTTTTAGTGTTAGACAAATAAATTTAAATGTATAGTGTACCGTGTAATAAGATATATTGCATGGTTTCAAGGGAGTCGCGTAGTAGTTGGTAAATGTACGGCCCTTTAGAAATAGGTTACAATATTTATAGACTGGCATACATTAGCCCGCCCATTAGCCTGATGGACTATCGTAAACGTTGACTAATAGATTTAATACGTGGTTTTATTATGTTATTTCGTATTATACAATTTATTTAATTAATAGGCTGACTATTTTATAAACATCATAGAGAGTTTGTGAAAACATTTTAGTACTAATGTTATGGTTTCGTAGAGATAGTTATTAAAAATATAACATGTTTAATAGAATATTTGCTTTATTTGCTAAATTATAATATGTAAATCTTTAGATTATTTGATGTTAAATTCAATAAACAATCTTATTGTTATAAAATTACTTTATGGTTTAATATAAGGTATCACCTTAGAATCACGATGTTGTATTTTTATACTGTATTGATTTAATGAATATGGTAATATTTAATCAGCACCAGAAAGTGAATTCCATCCTCTATTTACATATAGGAGCGATTGCCTCAGCGCAGGATAGGATTCATTACGATAAGTTAATGGCTAGTAACGGACGCTACTGTTTGCTCACGTGGACCGTACCTTTGTAACTGAATCTAATGTGCACTCATTAAGACTTCCCCTCGTTATCTACGATACTAAACTTCGGAGGGAGTCTACGTCCTTGTGCCGGCGATATAAAATTAATTACAAGCGCATAAATAGGTAGTTATTCTCGTACTTTTATTACTTAATTAATTTGTTTGGACTGGAATAAACCGTTACGTCAATAACGTCGAAATTTGTACTCTATTTTTTATCTTTGATAAATAAAAGTAATAAGTACAACATTTCTATTATTTCGAATTGTTATTTAAACTGTAGCAAGTAATCGTAATGTTCTAAATATTAACTCATGTTAATATTTAGGTCATTTTAGAACATATTTACAAAATTGCCTCATATTAATAATATTATGTGAAGCTAAAAAGAATACTATATGCTATATAAAACTAAAAAAAATCACTATATTAACACGTTTTTATGTTAAAAAATTACAAATGACGTTATGAAGCAATCATAACGTCATTTACACACTTATGTATGTCTTGATTAATGTTTCTCTTTGTTTCGTAATTTCTTTTACAAATCAAAAAGATTTATGCAATGTTTCAAAAATCTTAAAGAATAAAACATCATGTTTACTCCACTTTTGTCTAATTTAACATTGATATAGATCTTACGTTACAAATAACTTAGATAATAACATCTGATAACAGTGAGCAAGTTATTAGCATCTTTTAAATATTTCCACGTCAATATAATCGAAATTTATGCAACCATATCAATGTACCGTGCGCATCCGGTTTCGGAAGTCGCTAAACACAGGGAAAGTGAATTAATAGGGGAAAGTCTAAGGATTCGGATGATTGCCCACTCAAACGTTGTCTCATCGCAACACGATATTTATCACGTTGTTTACATAAGAATTAAATATCATTTTCAAAAGAAATGACAATGATTTTTTTTTTCAGTAGTTTATATCACGTTTTTATTGAGCTAACTAAGATGACTTAATTTGAATATGCACCTTCTGAAAATATCAGATGAGACGACCACAAAACGACTTTGATTGCGCCAGGTTTGAAATCATTTTTAGTTTGATTTTATACGTGCATATTTATATAAAATAATTATTACAACGGTGCACGTATGCATATGGAATTAACGCAATAAAGCTGGCAAAGCGTCGGCTGAAGCAGCCGCGCATACAAATCGTATCTTAATTAAATAACAAGTTTAAAGTTGTTAACCAATAGACGTACAGTGCGATATTATATTGCAAAGGATCCATCTTGTGTCATTGCATCATAACACTTGATATAGATTGATGGCATGCTATTATTCACTCTTCAAAATTTTCTCTTTATACTCTGGCAATTGTATTCCACATTTATTTCGCACGTTTCCTCGCTGTAAGAATAAAACAAAAGTCCTTTCTTCTTATTTATAAAGGTCTATGTCAATTTGAAAAACAATGCCTTTGATACGAGTTAGATTTTAATTTTTATAAGTTTTTATTCGTCCATTAGTATAGACACATCGGGGTGCAAGACGGTGTTTTGTGGGTTATAGTGACACTTACCAAGGACTTAGAAATAAATCAAAATGAACAAAATAACAAAACAAATTAATTTAGAAATTAAAACTATTAACATTAAAGTCTTTACCAATTTATTTTTGAACAACAAGATACGGGTGAGTCCAAAATTTGATTTAGTTTGATGCAAGTTTTTAGTACCTGCAGAGTTAATTTTAGTTCGAAAAAGATTGTTCTTGTAAAAAATTCGTTCTCCAAGATTTATAAATAAAGAGGTTGAACGTATTTCGCAATCATTCGTTTTAAAATCAATTTGTTCCCGTTGTTTTAATTCGTTTCAGAATTGCCGCGGTTTTTATTGCTGTTTTCTAATCGATGCTTGTAATGATTTAAGTGACATTCTTATAGAAACAGTCTTATGACTTTTTTGCATCACTTCGTATACAGTGTACAGGAATTAAGTGAAAATATTTACCCTTTGTATATTCTTGTAACAAGTTTTGATAAAATAATCATCACATCAAATAATATTAAGGCAAAGATTCACAGTAATTTGCGGCAATCTATTTATTAGTTTAGATATCGCCAAAGATAACCCTTTATTTAATTTTGAACACTTTATTGAGCGAGACCGAAATGCTGTTGTCGATTGCGAAATTCGACGAAAGTGTAGCTAAATGATTACATAATAATTCTCTAGACCTCGGGGTCACACTTTTACCGCAATTCAATTGTTTATAAGTACGCATATGGCGCAGTGCGTTTTACCGTAATGGCCATTATTTCCACATTACACCAGACACTGAGATTAGAGACTTACGAATGTCTAATACGATCTGTTCGGTTATTAGCGAGAGAAATTTTTCTATACGGTACACGAAATCGTTGTTGTGAAAGCAATTAGCATAACAGATTTACATTGATATAATGTTTATAGTCGATCAGATGGAAAGTTTTGATGTTATACAAAATCGTCGTATTATAGCTGGCTTCTGATATTTATACTGGACTAATCTGCATCGAACATTACTGGTCAGAGTCGCTTTTAAACGACGCGCACCCAACAAATTACCGATAGGGCGTTCCGCGTCGACTGCTGCAGTCTGAACGTATGGATCGATGTCTGGATCAGCTCTGGTTAAATCTAGGGATGTGATTGATATCGTATGCGTGCTTTAGTCTAATGGTTATCAGAATATCATATGTGTACACTCATTTTTAGTCACTAGTTGGAGTGAAAGAATCCTCACTAAACGAACTTTGTTGCCTCGCTTCGAAATTGATATTAATAGATGGAAAATTATTGAAATAAGTTCTGTTACAATTTTTCTTTAGAAGAGTATTATACTAGACGATGATGGTATTTCTAATTACATCTCAAAATTCTATCCCTCCTCACATAACAAGATTTCCATCGGCAAAACATTGTCAGTCCTACCTAATAGTAAATTATATGATAACAAACGAATGTGTAAAATGATTGATGGAAATATCGGATTTTATTCCCTTATGTGACAGTGACGTCATTTGCAAACTATCTGAGCCTCTATCAGCCAGTGCTGGGACAGGCCCTTATACAACACATATGATTAACATAACTAGTCTAGACTATCCTTTGATAATGATGCTTATGATTAATGTCCGTGTTGTTGGCGCCCCTGTACTTAACGCACTTCATTCACACAAAGCACTCGAGTGCGGGACGTGTATGAACTAAGTAATTTCTCTCTTAATTGAAAGTCAGATGGACGCACCGTCTACAGGATGTAAGCTGTACAATAAAATTACTAAACCCGCAGTACAATGTTCTTTTCTGTTTGAAAATAAAAAAAAAACAACGGTAAACGGGAACTCTTAAATTTCTTTCTTGTGTACTGTGTCCAGTACCATTAATATTTTTAATACGATAAGACTTTTTTTGTAGACTAAACCAGCACGTTTTTACTTTTTAATGATGAAATTACGTAAAATAACATTCTGTTAAAAAATTAAAAATGAAATTATTATAATGAAATGATAGCACGTAACCATAACATGTTACGAGTAAGCGAAGTAATAAGTAATGCAATAAAATGGTTATATGTATTAAGCAATAAAGTTGTTCGACACATTCACTTTTATCGGTGAAAGGTTCACTTGCTGTCAAGAATTATTCCAACATTCTCAATAAACATATTCCAATTTACGGAGAAACTGTATCCTATCAACAAGACGTATGAAATTTGTATTTTGATATATTTGGTTTGAGTTAGTTAAAGTTGACGAATTGTTTGGATTTAACAAGTTCTTTATACACAGGATAATTTGAAGAAAAGTGTCCTTTGGATTGTTTCAGCTATAAAATATTTGTTACTAAGTTATACGGGATCGGCATTTTGTTCCTTTTTGGACTTTATTACGACTATCGAGGAAGCTGTATAAAACGAATTTGTATTAATCAACTCAATTGCAGCAATGCAATACAGGCAATGTTTAATTTCAATTAAACAGAGCACAGTCTGCAAAAGGAATAACAGCTACTTCAATCGCTTCATTTCATTTGAATTTCTAAAGAGACATGTAAACTTAATTATACTTGTCCCTTTCAAGAAAGATTTCTAAACCACTTTTCATGCAGGCACCTGATGCTCCAGTAAAAACCTGTCTAGACGGGGGGTTAATAAAAACACAGCTCTTATAGGCCTCAACGAATGCAGATAGGCAATACTAGAGTGCGAATGTTCAAGTTATTGTCAACCTTCGGAAAGCAATAGGCTTTAGAATCTATATCTAATATTTATATGGTAGATACTGCTTTGGGTATTAAGAATTCATGATTTAATTAAAAATTCTCTTCTATTAACGAATACAATATCCAAAATACATTTTCCTGTGCAAGCTTTTAGCTTTCCTGCAATAATGAATAGAAATTTAATGCGTATTCATAATAGGAACGTTTTTAAAAATATAGTACACAAAAATTATGAGTATTTTTTAACATTTTAAGGTTTTTAAATAAAAACTGTTTTTGATTCGTGAAACTTTTGTTCCAGTTGCAACAATAATATTTTTTGTAAGATATAGAAACTCAAACATGCCAGGAAATAAAAAATATATTATTTTAGTCTTACGTATTTCTAATTATAGACTGTTAAAATGACGACTAACATTTTATAACAAAGTGGACCGTTTTATGTCTTTCCCTAACCACGATGTTGTATTATATTCAGATTTCTATTGGTATAAAGCGGTAGGGTTTTTAGTATTATTTTATCGTCTAGACGAGTAGGACCCACGTGTCCCGAGGGAGTGGGTTGCCGACCGCAAATTATGTTATGCTAGTTTCACACAGGGGCCGAATATTTGGTTGAACAGTAGGGTAGTGCAGTACTGCTATTGTTTGAGCGTTAAAATTAACGTCATTATGGTACTGATCTATCCTACTGTTCTGCCTCACTGTGTTGCCCTCGTGTAAAACTAGCAACATTGCGACGCAGCCAGAGCGTAGCGGTGGAACGCTCGGTACATTGTGAGCTTGTTTGATTTATTTCAAATGCCTTATCGTATGACTGACAATGAGTCATTTTATCGTACAATATTTTTTAAAGTCATACTTCCTGTAGAGCGATCCTGATTTCGGTAATGTCCCCAAATCATGCGGGAACTTTGTCTATCAAAACTTGTTGTATTTTGTGTAACATCCATTACGTAATATATCAAGTAAGTTTTAATGTACGAATTAAATTCTGATATAAATATTGTAGAGCATGCATCAAATTAAACCCAAGGTGGTGGCTAAGCTAGGCTATGCCGTAGTCTGCAATGTATGTACAACCTAATTAAACCGTTTAAAGGTGTGTTTTCAAATTAAATGATAACAGGTTGGCGTTATATTCTATTACTGTAATATCATTTACGTTTTCATTATACATGTAAATTATAATTTTATTCAACGTTAAACATGATTCTTGGTAATAGTAATTCTAATAATTGACATTTAAATACACCTGTCTCTAAGACTAATCAACGCGAGGTTAGACAGGTGAACACTTTATTTGGATAATTGGGGATACAATATAAATGTAATTTCATATCTATTTTTAATATTAAAACTACGTATAATATCTAAAACAAGTATGTTTGTAGCACTATTATTCCCCCACATTTGAGTAACATTTCGGAAGAACTTAGGTTATATTTTCAATCCATTGCAAATCATTCGCATCGGTAACAAATTTATTGCTTCATATAGCATTTAAGATTGTCAACTATATAGTATTATAGTGCAGCTGAAGTATTTAGATTGTTAGTCTGTCCCCTGTAAAAAGTGATATAAATAAAGATACAGATAGTATGGGAGCGCACGACGGGCGGGCGACGCTTGACCAAGCAGTATGTCTTTTTATTTGCACTACTCGTTACTCGTACAAGCTAGTTTTTATTTGTCGTGGCCGGCGTTCCGTGGAATTTCGTCTATTTTAACATTGATTGTCTATTTTATTTTATTCTAGAAGCTTTTACTATACTTTTTTCTAACTGACGTAAATACAGGTAATAGCTCTTTGTGTTTAAATTCTCTGATATCAAGAATACAAGTATATTTGTAACTTATGAGGTTTATCACATACCAATTTCGCAGCAAATAAACATATTTATGTCCATAAAATATTTATAAATATACATTTATGTTAAAATTAATAGTTATTTTCCTTCCAAGTAATATTTCATAATTGGTCTTTGTTGTTTTAACGATTAGTACACTGTAGACAGTTTAGTGGTCTTTAATTGAAATGAAGGGGAATGTGATATGAATCATCATGACTGACAAAACTAGTTCCACCATATGCGTAAAGTATTTTCAACATATAATTTTTAACATTGCTCTGTGTTTTTATGTTGTATGAAATGCTACGACTGAAAAATTCTAGGAATGTAATCCTGATAAAAAAAACATATACTAACAATGTCAACTCTAAAAGGACATTGAACTATGATCCATAAGTTACTGCTAATTTTATCTAGATAAAAATGACACAGTTAACAGAGTTATGCTAACATACATGATTTTAACACTTGTATGTAACTACATTATTTATAAGTATATAGGTGTTTAATCTCAAAAATAATAACTATCATATTATTGTGTGCAAAGTTTACTAATACCCATTCCTATATCTTTAATTTCTTAAGGTTACAATCCATTTCGTTGTAGCACATTTCTCTTAAACAAATGTATTGTTTATACCGAAAACTATACACTTTATATGGCTAATCCGGTACAGCAGTTGTGCGAAAGTAAATAATGTTAGGCATTCTAATTGCAAGCACGGCTTTGTGGTTCACCTTGCCGCTGGTGCGGTGCACGCGCGGCGCAATGCTCGCTGCAATTTGTATCTATCACAGGAGCTTGCTAACCACAGGCTAGTTTCTAAATTATTGTCACATTGTATACTGGTTTGTACAGGTGACAATAATTTGCAAATGACAGCGTATATAGTAATTAAATGAAAAATATTATGAAAGAATAGCAAAGTGAAATCAAAACAACCTTTCACTACCGTAAATGGGGAAATTTTCTTGTTTGTTACATCGTAAGCATAACATATTTACCAATTTTAATTAATTAGAACAGTTTGACCGGAAACAGATTTATAATTTATTATGTTGGCGCTAAAATTGTATGATGTAAACAACTTGTTCATTTCATTACTCTTATTAACTTAAGTTGTGACCTACATTCTGTAATGAAGAGTTCTTGTTAAATGGCCTGAAACTGAGACTGCAGTTTTTATTAATTTTAGCTCTATCTGTTATTTATTCATTAAATGATTCAGACACAACGTCTACTTTATAAATATATTTTTAATTATACTCTCATACTTACATTTGATGGATGGAGGGATGGATGTTTCTTATTTTGAGCTTAAACGGCTTAACAGATTTCGATGAAATTTGTTATAGATGTAGAGGAAAGTCTGGAAGAACATATAGGCTACTCACTTTTGTTTTTTTAAATCCACGTGGACGAAGTCTCGAGAAAAACCTAGTCTGATATAAAATACTGAAATAAATTTTATTGACAAAAAAAGGTTAAGATAAATTGACATTGTTGGTGCTCAGCTGTTAAGTTTTTGGGGTTCCCTACTGTAATTTTTTGAAGTTAGGATATATAGGTAGAAACATTGAAAAGGTGTACTTTCAAATGTATCCTATTTTTTTGCCTTGTTTAGCGACGTGGAAACAAAATGTTAATTGGTTTTATCTTCTGCAGCAACTCAAAGATGAGCTGGGCGAAGTTGTGGCGGAGCTGGAGGCTCTCGACGGCCAGGAGGAGTGCAAACAGAATAGCAAAGCCAAACAGATGAGCATAGGCAGGAAAAAATTCAATATGGACCCCAAGAAAGGTAAATCGTTTTTCATTGTTTTTCAATTGTCAATTATTTTATGTTTATATGCTATCATTTATTCATTCTCTAAGTTTTATCTAATAAGTGAGAAAAGAGTCCATAGTAAATATATCTTGATGTTCAGACTTCCTAACATCCTTAACCCTAAGAGTAACACATTATGTTTTAATTTCAATAGTACTAACAATTATTGGGTAATATTCATTTGAAGTAATGATCTTTTAAGTCGACCCACGTTTTATGTATCATAACAAAGAGCAGATGAACTCGGCCTACACGGGTAATACTTGTCGATAAGTTTTATCTCTCGAACATTTAGAAGGCATCTTTATTACAATTTAAATGCATTAATAGCTCTTAAGACTGTGACTTATAATTTTTAATTAATGAACTTTTAACTAATAGTTTAGATTGTAAAAATATTTTAAAACGGATAGAATTACTATGAAAGAACTAAATACTTTTCTCATTAACGACGTGGAATATCACAACCTTAAAGACATTCTTGATCGATTATCCACACTAGTAAAGTTCTAATACTTTCAAATGACACCTCTATCTACTTTCCATCTTTTTCCTTAGAAATATAAGTTGTAGTTGGTCAATTATAAACTCGTTGATGTATGTGATGCCATACGTAGCTAACTCGTCATCGTAGCATTTGTAGACAGGTGCGCCATTCCCACGCTCGACGAGGCAGCCAACAGATGTTACTGAACTGACTGGATTATCTAAATGTCATGAATATAATTCACTTATTTTGTCATCTCGACTAATACATATTGCTTTTATTAAAAAGAACAGTGAGTATGTCAAAGAATTATCTTTGACATACTCATATTTTATTTATCGAATTACAGGGTAAATCATACTTCATACTATCATACTAATATTATAAATGCGAAAGCTTAGATTGATGGATGGATGTTTGTTAGAATTTGTAGCCTAAACGGCTGAACGGATTTCGATGAAATTTGGCATAGATGTAAAGGTTAGTCTGGAAGAACACATAGACTACAAAGTTTGTTTTTTTTATTCCACGCAGACGGAATGGCGGGCGAAAGCTAGTTAATCTACAAATTAGGCTAATTTATTCTTTTAAACAGTCTTCGTGACGTCGTTGTTTAACATCCAGTTTGTGTCACTAATTAATTTGTGTCATTACAGGCACCTCATGTTTTTCTATTTTAATTAATAAAAATGTAATCTTATCAGTTGATACCGTAATTTTCAGCTAGATCGGAGAAGCCTCCTAACGATTAAGCTAAACATGTCAAATGCCCGGCTTCCAAGTCACACCTGTGAGGCTAATCATATTATATGACTGATAATTAACCACGATGCTCAGACAATGTTCCCTCATCTAATTAGTGGATTTAATGCCATCATAAAAGGTGCTCAAATAGATAACAATCAGCTCATTTGAGCTGTAATTATTTTTCCGCAAGGTTGAACACCCCTTGTATAGTGGAAGTTTAGGACAAAATCCTATCATACTTTATAACATTTTTGATTCTGACCACACTGAGCCTATATTTCCAGGCTTAATGTTTCAACTAACCACACAGCTTTACAAAGGATTTATTGAATTACGAATAAAAATTAATCTTAAAAAATTGCGATAAAACTATGTATAAATGACCGCAGTTGTGAGAAACATCACTTTAGGTCTTTTAACTCAGCTAATGTAAGATTCTAAAAGACGAATGTGGGTCAGGTACGCAGAATGCATGTTGTAAAATGCCGTCCTTGTGCTGGAAATGTAGGTGCTGAGACTTGTTTTCATCAAAGTTCAACATAATCATTAATTCTATGCGAATACTGGACATATTCGCCTTTTGAAATAGACAAAATTATAGAGATCAAGGTTATCAATATTTGCTTTGCTAAATTTTTTAGAACGTTGATAAATTGCCTGAAAAATGCGAATAGCACATCACTTCGATGACGTCTGTTTCCCTAAGATTAAAATCGCAAATATCAATATTGTTATCAACAAGGTTATTCACCTCCACGTTCTCTTTAGCTAAAACATCTATCGTCCGTAATCAAGTTTTTCTCGTAGTTTTTAATGTAGTCTTCGCGTATATTTACGAATTAGATTAAGTAATGGAACACAAGTTCGCAGTGTCATAATTAATTCTGTGTTAAAAACATACGACTAATAAATAAATGGACTTGTTTACAATTGTCTCTAATACAATACGTCATGAATTTTTAATATGTCTTTTTTATACAGGCTGTTTCACATTGTAAAACATTAATGTAATACATTAGATGCGATATCTCCTATCTGTGATCACTGCTCTGTAACTAATTACGTATACCGATGTCATCTCATAAACCGGTCAGTCGCAGAGGTATTTTATTTACGCAGCAATAACTCGATATACCTCCTGACATCAGTTAAGAATGTGTAAATATGCTACGAATAATAAACAACCAGGAAACACTGTTGTGTTGCGGTTTTTCCAAAGAAAAATAAAACAGTATGACTATTTTTGTTTTAAGATTATAAGAATGCACTAACCCAACTTCTTAATTCTACATCCATGCATTATTATTCTTCATGAGTACAAAATCTGAACCGCTTTTTTTTAATTACCGGTGCAATCCAAAAGTCTCTAGATATCATCTAATTAGGTCGTGTTTGACAGCAGGAAGTCAATTAACAGAGAACAAGTCGAGGAAAGGTACATTTCCTTTGAAAACTCTTGCAAGCTCGCTTCGCTGGCTGCGCTCCCGTTACAAACAACGCCTCAACGGACAATAGAGTCGTCCTGGTTTTGCGGACAATGTAGTTTACGTAACACTCGCTGATGATTAATTGTTAACATGTATCTCTCTTTAAAGGCATGTCACTAGTGAGCTTAACAAAACCTTTTACTGCCTTTTCCTTCTCGTCAGCGAAGTTGTATGCGGCTTTTAACGTGTTTTTGTATTGACTTCCATGAGGAATAACGGATTCTTTTTTCAAATTTGACCTCGATGAAGGTTTTTTTTGCTGTTTAGTATTCGGTTTTCTGAATGATGATATACAACAAATGTGCAAGTTAAATAGTTACACAGACCCAATTTCAATCGCAATTTTAGCATAATTATTCATACACTTCCCGATTCCTAGCTCCACAGGCATTTGTAATATAGCATCCCACTAACGTCCTGGCTGTATTGCATAATACCAAGATACTGGTATATGTTCTCATGCATAATTCAAATTTTATTTCATGACGAGCCGTATATGCTTGAATGTGATGCGTTTTACCCCTCAATATTTATAGATGTCGTATTCATCTGTAAAATATTAAATGCACATAAGGTGAATCATACATGGGCACATATGTAATAAAATGTTTGTGGCAGATGTTGATGCAAATACAAGGATTGTTTATAGTTATGTAAAACTTCGTAGCGTTGGAGGGCTAACAAGCTCTCTCGTTACTCTTACCTCGTGTCGTTTGCGCGCCCCCACACCCTTGGCTTTCTTTTTCATCATTCACGGCAATTTGTCATTATGCTATCTACAATTTAGCACGCTCAAACATCGTAGACATACAAAAAAACTTAATGCAAAGTCGCCATCTTATCTTTCCTGCATTAGTTGCAGTTAAATGACGTTTCTTGTGGCGCTGTGACTAGAATCATTATCTAGAAACGACTTAGTTCTTATACAACATTAATCATTCTAGAGACAGCAATCTAAGGGTACTGAAGTTAGGTATCAAATGGAGGCTTCATCGATAAAAGCTCGGATCGCCTAACGGCCTACGCATTCCGCCCCCTCTGCTGGGGAACGTTTGGAACTAAATGACGTCACCCCGAGCGTAATTTACGACCATCCTCGACATCAAAGCGCCTGTTTATCCCTTTTTGCAGTAAATTTCTGTGCTTAGCAGCTAAAATTTTCCAACGGCTTTTACCAGTACTAGTATTTATAGCTATGTCTGTAGGCTCCCGGGACTGATAGATGAGTTGAACTAGTATTGATTTATTATAATTTAAACTTCTAGGTTTAAAAAATGTGTTTTATAATATTAAACTGAAAAATCACTTATTGCGCAGTATTATGAATAATTCTATTAGTTGGTAATGTTGGTTATTTACCAGGTAGGCAAGAAATAATAATCTACGAACACTTGTCATTACAACGTTTGTGGTTTTCAGTGTTGTAGAAAATTATGTTCCATTCCATTTCTTTCCCTCCATTGTTCTGTAATATCGTCTACTTTTCACGCATTATACCGAGTAAACAACCGCCCAAAGAAAAAAACATGCGTATCGATTACGCGGTCTTAGATTGTTTTTGAATTCACTCCCTGTTTACAAAGAAATGAACCTACTTAGTTAAGGATGTAATTGTTAAATTGTAAGAAAATACCAGTGTAATAATTATTTCTACAATAACAGATTATAGATGACACAATTTGATTTTAACATTTTTCGTTTCAGGCATAGAATACCTCTACGAGAACGGATTGCTGCAAAGGACACCAGAGGATGTGGCGCAATTTCTTCACAAAGGCGAAGGCCTCAGCAAGACGGCTATCGGCGACTACTTGGGCGAGCGGTCAGAGTTCAATGAAGCCGTCCTTCGAGCCTTCGTCGAATTACACGACTTTACGGATTTAATATTAGTACAAGCGTTAAGGTAATTTCGCATTAATATTACAAGCTCTAGATAATTGAGAACTCCTTGCTTTTCTCGAATCTCAGTACAAAAAGTAAAAAGATTTACATTTTGTTCTAGTTAATAATTTTTTATCAGTATTGTTCTCGCTACAATAACTGTTTATTTTTCGCCGTTCTGTACCGCTATTCCGAGAATTCGAGATCGTATTTATTTTAGATTACGAAATGGTATTACTGTTTAACAAATTATTTGTTTATACAGTGAGTTGTATCTTGTCGATAATGAATACTATTTGAACACATGTTTATGTTTATTTTGGAATAACATTTTACTCAATAATTTTTGCTTGTATCGGATAGATGAATAAAGAATTACGTAAGTGGGAAACACAACTGAGATTTCTATAATATGAAGACATTTGGAGATTCCAATTCAAATTAGATATTCCTACGCACATTTGTTTCATGTAGATTGTTTGGCTTTAGAGATGTTTTAGTTTGGAGACAGTATTTATTTGCGTCTAAAGAATTTCGTAATAATAGCGGTTTCCTATTTTCCGGTGAAGAATAATGTATCTCGATACTATGCAGTTATTTTAATTACAGTTTGTGATGAAATATTATCCATTGTATGCAGTGTTTTAATAACAAAAGCGACTGTTAATTGTCGTGCAGGGTCGCTATAGGGGATGTTTCTGCTATTTGTATAATGAACAACCTGTCACCGTTTATGTACGCTTTTTGTTCACACTTTCATTTATTTATCGCAGTATGTTATGTTCTCATTTAGAAAACTTTTTTTAAAAAAGCATTGAAAACCAATATGGGTAATGTTTTTTTTTTAATTTGCATGCAATCGGTATTTCCTACCCATATCTAGAAAAGTGACCTCATTTTATGTCCTGTTTTGTTGCGTAGGACGGTTAGGTTTATAATTTTAAAGTTTGGGTAAAAACCCGACGGTACTTAGGCGTGAGATACGGGAAAATGTAGAAAAACTCACCCGAAGGTTTTTTTAAACTGCGTAGTAACCGTGAGGTTAAGTTTACTTATGCTTTGACAACCAAAAATACCTACGTCATTTAACTAACATTGATAACAGATAGGTCATTAACATTCAATATGTTTAAGGTTTTTTCCTGTTTAGTCACGAAAATGTACACAAAAGGCGTATCCTGTTTGCGATAATAAGTGGCCTTTGTTGACTTTATGTTCTTATTAAACAATGTAATAAAACACGTAGAAAAAGAGATAGCGATGTTCATTTAAGCACAATATTCGGTATGTTTAAAATTGAATGACGGAAATTTAATCAGTGACAAATGAATCAGAAGCCGTAAGAGACGAATATATTCGTTATCAAGAACATGAGTCACATTCGATAGTGATTCGGTGACGTCACAGATTATCGAATCGATATCAAAAATTGTAATCAGAGCAAACCCTACTGTACTATCTGTACTAAATGTACTATTTGTTTCTTTTAAAATACTATGTTATTGAGTTTTCGTTGTCAAGATATAAGAAGCTATTTAAATAAAAAACGACGTGATTGTTGTTCATTTCCATCGCAAGTTAGTTTCATAAATGTACATGTTGTTTACAGACAATTCCTCTGGAGTTTTCGATTGCCGGGCGAAGCTCAGAAGATCGACAGAATGATGGAGTGCTTCGCGCAGCGCTACTGCCAATTGAACCCGGACATCTTCACGAACGCTGATACATGTTATGTGCTGAGTTTCGCCATCATCATGCTGAACACGTCGCTTCACAACCCCAGTGTGAAAGACAAGCCGGCGCCTGAACAGTTTGTAGCCATGAACCGTGGTATCAACAATGGCGGAGACTTACCTCATGAATTGCTCTTGGTTAGTATAGTTAGAGAATTAAATTCACTCCCCACTATATTAATACAGGCATAGGATTTAATTTAGCACTTCTGATGTTTGGTAATTTTTTTAAGTCGTTAATAAATTTATGGACCCAGTAGTTGCAGTTAAAATAACACAATTCTTAATTGTAATATCAAATCTTACTAATGTTATAGGTAAATGCGAAAGTTTAGGTGGATGGATGTTTGTTACAGTTTGTAGTCTAAACGACTGAACGGATCTCGATGAAATTTGGCATAGATGTAGAAGATAATCTGGAAAAACACATAGGCTATTTACTTTTGATTTTTAAATCGAGGGCAAACGCTACTATGTAAAAAAGCAATAATGGTTTTCCCATTTCATTATCAGTTTTATGAATATAAAAATATTGCATGTGATTGTGTTGTGGACTTTGCGATGTGATAGTCATGTGTGGGCACGTGTGAACATTCCGCACAAACATATCAGCGCCATTTGTATGTATATAATGTTAGCATATGTATGTCACAAAGGGAACATGAGTCACAGGATACGTGCGTACCCCAGTACTGCGTACACAGTGACGTATTTGTCAATGACGTCACTATTAAAAACCATACAGAAAATTCATTATTTAAATCGGGTATTCAAATTTTACTTTCATTATTGTTGGTGACTTTTTTTAGGATTGATGTTTAGAGAAACTATCGCACAACTGTTTAGTCGCGCTTTGATTCCGATGAGCTTATATGGAGGTTACACTACTCGATTTTTAGTTGTGCAACTAAACAGTTGAATTCGAATCGCACAACATTCGTACGATTGTTAAGTCAAAGTGCGCCCGCTCTTACAGCCTACTATACAAGTTTACAAAAACCATTGTTATGTTTTCAATTCAACCTACTGAATAAACACATCTAATAATAAATTCATCTATTATTCGTAGCAACTGAACCGTTAAAACGTGATTATGAATCGTGTTATTGACAACATTGACCTCTTTGCGAACTTCGATATAATGCTTCTTTCACACGACGACCGAAAAGTGACGTAGAGTAATAGTATAGATCAGTACAAATAGAAGAAGGCAATATTAATGAAGACACAACTTAACTCTTTAACGGTAAATGTGCGTTTAAACATGACAGTACTGCGCGTCACTGTTCTGTCTTCGTGTGAAACCAGCATAATGTAAACAAAGATGATAGACGTTGTTTCTTATCACTGTAATGATAACAGTAAATATGGCATACTGCGAGTTACAGAGCTGGTGACAAGTCGTATTGAAGTTTGCTTGTTGTGTGTTACAGTCATTATACGAGTCTATAAAAACGGAGCCCTTCAAAATACCCGAGGACGACGGCAATGATCTGATGCATACTTTCTTCAATCCGGACAAAGAGGGATGGCTCTGGAAGCAAGGAGGAAGGTATGCTAATCTTACTAATATAAATGCGAAAGTTTGGTTGGATGGATGTTTGTTAGTTTGTAGCCTAAACTTCATGAAATTTAGTATAGGTGTAGAGTATAGTATGAAAGAACACATATTTTTAATTTCACGCCGACGGAGACGCCGGCGAAAGCTAGTATAAAATAAAAATGTATAACTTATTGAATGTAATAAAATGGCTTAAGGTCAAAAAGTGTAATTAAAATAAATGATAGAAAGAGGAAAAAGTTATTTTCGTTATTATTTTTCATTGATAAAAAATTTTAAAAGTACCATTTGTTATAATTCCAGATACAAATCATGGAAGAGACGCTGGTTCATATTGAATGATAACTGTTTATATTACTTCGAATACACGACGGACAAGGAGCCGAGAGGCATCATTCCATTAGAAAATATATCGGTGAGTATTTTACTCTACAAATTCGACTATTGTTACTAAAGTGACATTTTATTTTAGTCACCTGCATCATATTTTGTTATTTTTTCAAACCCCCCTTTCATTCATTTGATTTATGGATATACTTGAATGGAATTTCTAAAATAATTATTTAAAATGTTTGATAAATGTCTGTTTGAACAATGTAAACCAGGGGTGACCAACTTGGTTACTCGAAATTAATTAAATCTACAGTGCAGTGTCAATGACATAGTTTTTGAATTCTTAAATAAAACAGAATAGTTCACTGTAAAATTATGCAGTATTTAACCTATATTAGTCAAGATATTTAAGAAACATATAGACGATACGTAGTAAATAACATTTTTTCATTGCTATTGGTATTGGTGGCCTAGTCAAACTAACTTAGGGTAGGCTCCGAGTCCCTGGGTGGGGACGTATAATGAGCTGGTGATGACGATGATTATTTAGTCTTTTAGTGTTATATTTCTACGGTTTTTTTTGGGGGGGGCGGCCTTTTTGCCGCCCTCATCGTTCCCCTGACATACATTAACTTAGGACATGGGGTTCGGGTGTAATAATTTTTTCAATATGTTTTTTTTTATAGAGTTTCTTAAAATTTTATTATCACAGCTTTAATCACTTTTCTAGCCTAGTTTAATTTACTACATTACAACTAAGGTTAACTTAAAAATGACTAGAAATGATTAAAACTTAATACTACATTGCTAAAAAACCAAATGTACAATAAATATTAAATGCTTAAATCATAAATAATACAATGTTGAGTATATTTGTACGGTTGACGAGTGTGAGGTGCAGCAGAGTACAGTACAGAGTGTGGTGTGCAGGTGCGGCCCGCCAGCGACCGGCAGCGGCCGCACTGCCTGGAGCTGTACGCGAGCGGCGGCGCGGACCTCATCAAGGCATGCAAAACTGATTCAGAAGGAAAAGTCGTTGAAGGAAAACACACCGTTTATAGGTAAATTACATTGTTATTAACGTTTTAATACTATCGAGAGACATAATATATCTATTATAATAAAGCGTAAATACACTCATCTTTGTTGCTTAAGTTGTCAGCAATTACAGCATATTTTTGAATAATTCTTTCCTTAATAAAAAGCCTGACACTTAAGTCACGCTTTAGGCTATATATTTTCACGCCATTAAGCTTAGGGGGTAAATATTTTGGATAAAAACTCTAAGAAAGAGACCATAAGTTGTTGCCAACATCAAGGAAGCAAGGGTGCCATGGTATCAAAGGCTTTCGTTATCATTTGTGCATTTGAATTTTGACATTTGTATCTCTTTTCATAGGTTATGGAAGAAAGAATTTTATATACTTCTTAAAATAAAAATTTTATTTTAATAAGGAAATAAATCGTAAAATTGCCAAAAAAAACAAATAATTGATTTGCAGAATGTCAGCGGCGACGGCGGAGGAGCGCGACGAGTGGATAGAGTGCTTGCGGCGCTCCATCAGCCACAACCCCTTCTACGACATGCTGGCGCAGCGCAAGAAGAAGGCGCAGCACAGCGCGCACGCCGCGCACTAGCACACACACACACACCGACAGACCTACAGACCGACAGACCGACAGACTTACAGATCGACAGACGGACAGACCTACAGAACGACAAACCTACAGACCTACAGACCGATACACCGACAGACTTTTTATTGAGGGGGAAAATGCTATATAGCACCGTCAGACATTTAAGCTACATGCCTGGTTTGTGTCGTGTTCAGGATCATTAGTGTTCAAGTTTTGAAGAAACAGACCTAAGTGTATACAAACTGTTAGTGTTTGCTTTTGAGAAATGTAAACGATCGAATACTGAAACATTTAAAAACACCGTCTTATAATGCAAATCTCATTGAAATTTTGATTTTATAAAGCGGCGTTTATTGAAGTTTGATTCGTTTCAGTATTCGTAAGTAACATCACAATAACTATAGACTAACCGAGAATATAAAATCCTTAGCTTGAAGGAGATTCAATAGACTTCTTTGTTACCAGTTCTGTAATTTTTCGTGTTATGTCAAAGGATTTTATATTTCTGGCCATCCAATAATTCCAATAAGTCGTAAATCAGCATTTTTGTGCTATTTCGCTTGGAAATAGAAAATAGCATATCTATGATTGGGTTCATGAATTCCAAATAAAATTCTTCTGCAAAGAGTAATGTTGTACAATCTACAGAATTACCAATAGGTAAATTGTGCCCTCGTTAATTATTTTTGTTGATTTAAAAGTGTTAAAACGAGGGAATGTCAATTTTTGAACGGAGGTTTGTGATATCCAACCATTCGTCCTTAATTAAAATATTTTTTATTTGTAATTTTGTACATTAACTTAATCAGAAAAAAAATTTCATCAGAAAATTCAATTTGAACAATAAAATGCACAAAGTTTTTTTTTCTGTAATAAAACTGATTTATAACAATGATAAAGTGACGTTAATTTATTTAAAGTCAATTGAATATTAAAAGGATTATTTGAAAATTACATAAACATTCGTCTTGAACGTAGATAAATAATAATTTGAAGTAATTTATTAATAATAAATTAAATGAATATTTGTGATTGAGAAAGTTGGTAATTTAGATTGTCCATGTAAATAAGGAAAGGAAGACTGAGCGAGTAATGGTTTTAAGATAAAAAAAAAAATCACACAACGGAAAAAATAAAACTCCAAAATTAATAAAACTGACTTCCATGAAAAAAGTGCCTGATTATACTGTAATATACCATCGCCATAAAACCGATAGAAAATCTATAGAAATAAGTTTTGTAAATCATTTGATATTTTTAAATACTTATGTAATTCTTATTATTATATGAAATTAACAGATTTTCACTCATCTAGGTTCATAGAATTCTTTCTTTCTTGTATTTTTAGCGAAATCTTGATTCATACATCGAAATGTTAGTTTTTATATAATAAGAATTGCATATGTATTTAATATCTAAATATAAATAATCAGTTTAGGCGATTGTGTTCCATTTACAATTTTACAATAATTTGCGATTTATGAAGTGTTCAATGTTTTTAAGAGATTTTTTGACATGTTTTCGGATGTCTTTGGTAGATATATTGCGTTTGTATGTTACAAGGATGTTCCGGTGAGTAGCACTGATATCGATTCTGTCAGAAAATATGTACTAAATAATCAAAAAATGGTAAAAGAGGGCGCTAGTGAGTTAACAATTTAGTTTCAATTATGTCCACCGGGTCAAATAACTTGTCGGTCTATAGCCGTGGTTATCCGATGACGCCCAGAATCGCGACGCGCTCTTTTGCTCAGCCCTCTTACACAAAGTAATATTCGATTATAACTATCGCATACAAAAGTTAAAAATATTGAAACTGTATATGACATTCGATAAATTACGTACTTGTCACATAGTCATTTCTATGCCTTTTGACACATTTTGTCCATTCTACTAGCAATATCGCTAGTAGAATCGACAAAATATGTAGGAATATAGACCTACAAGGATCTTATGGCAGTTTGACATTGACGGAAGCTGCTAGTTTTTATTGTTAGCGGGAACCTAAAATTCCCAGCATCTTTTGAAATTCTCTCATGTTGAAAACAAAACCAAACTACATGCTATTTTTTTACTAAATTGAATAGCGACAAACAACAGTGCAGTTCCCGCTTCCTCATTAGTCGAAAAATGACATTGTGAGTTCACAAAATTACCAACATCCATATAATTCTTGTAGGTCTGTAAATACGTGCTTATCGCAAGTTATTGTCAGAAACATTTTTGCTTATCAGTGATATCGATAATCGAATATTACTTTGTCTATGGTCTACTTTGTACTGTAATAACGCCATAAGTTATGACGTCATCGGCAAAACTGCTCACGAGTGTTGACACGTCTCATAAAAAAGAAAATATCTGTCAATACAAGTGTAAAGTCAAAATCTATGGGTTTAAAGTTGTCAGTCATTTTTATGATGAAAATAACAACTTTACAGTAACATCTGTCTGCCTGTTAAATGTAGGATTTCACTGTCTATATACTTGAATTAGAATTATTATATTTTAAATACAAGTGTGTTAGTGGAAACCCACATTAATATCTCGATCGCTTCTCATTGCCTAGACAATAATTTTGTTTACACAGTGTGGCTCTGTTGGCCTAAACTTTGTATGAGTTTAGTTATGTACAGTTAACTTAGTTTTAATATGTATTAATGGAAGTATTACTTTATAATGTACCATAAATAGAGTTAGCGGTTATATTTGTTTTAGTGATGTAATATAAGCTTTTTTAATGGTAAGTGTAAATACGGCTAAAAATTGTGTTATATTGACAATTAGTTTATAACAATAATTAATTTTTATTTTCCAAAATATCATTTTGCATTACATCCTACTTTTTACTTATGTATTTTTCTCCTTTTTTTACTTTCTTGTTAATTTTTTTCCCAAAAACCTTTTATCATTTATCACTATATTTAGAAAGATTAATTCGTTATTTTGTTTGTAATTTAATGAAAATCTTGACACAAGAATACTATTTAATATGACCAATATGTATTTATGTAACAACCCTAGTGTTAGCATGCGAGAAATGGGCACATGTTATTTAGAATTACTGAATATTAGTTTATTATGCATTAAACCAATAACTATCGCCATATTTATTTTAGGAAAAATTTTTTTGGGATGAATATTCCGGGATTTGTTAATAATTTAGTATAATAGGGTTGCCACTGGAGAGAAATCGACAACGTATAAAACATAAAAAATGGATCTGATTTTTAATTAAAAGCATATCAAGTTTTTAAACCAATCAGTGTAAACCTACAGTTATTTTTGCTTCTATATTTTTAGTTCCTACCGAAAATGACAATTTTACGCCTGTTTGTCTCTTACTTTTTTCATTATATATGTCCTTATTTATTTTTCATCAACTATGATGGAATTAAATTGCTTCAGTGGTGACAAAAGTAATTAAAAAAGCGGCGTTGATTATATTCTTTTAATTATAGCATAATAGGAATTTTGTTTTTGTAATCTTTATTTTTTATTTAATATAGAAATTAAAAATAAAATAAATGACCCCAAGCATATGTGTAAATGTGACCCCCTATTATGCTATAATGAAAAGAATATAATTCATATACAAGACATCACATAACTCTTGATCGCAATAACATATTACGTTCTCATTGCCGAAACATATACATATATATTATAAAGTATATAAAGTTCTCTAAAATGAGATAGTGTAATAATTCTAAAATATGATTTTCCTTATAAGACATCGGCAGCAATGTTTTTTTAATATGTTATTGCGATCATGAGATTTAAAAATGTTTTTTTTTATACGTAGCAATAACCGTTCGATAGCAGAGATGTGAAGAGCGTAACGATCTGTTCATAATAAATATTTTATTTAGTTCAATTGATCGTGTGTTCTGCTGCGTATAGTTTCATTTATCTCATTTGTAATGATTTATACGATATGTGCATAATAATGTTGTAAATAATTTTTGTAAGGAAAGGAAATAAAATAATATCTTTATTTATTGCTTTGTTTTTTTATTATTGACGACCTGAATCCCGCAAACTTCGTTAGTCCGGAATTAATAAAGATCTATAACATTTCCGCATACATCAGCTATCCTCTAGTGAAAGTCCCGAAAAAACCGATTCACCCATTCCGGAGTTTACCTGGAACAAACGCGGCTTGCGGAAAGACAGACCAAACAACTAAAATTCGATTTTACGAGTAGTTATCAACAACGTAACTGCATCTCCGTAAAACTGGTGTTTTTTCTATCTTTCATACGGACTCTCCAATTACATGAAAGCGAGCGATGAGAAATCTATATTATTTACGATTTTGTCATTGATGTGGCAGAGAAACTCAAACATGTAAAAATTTTGGCGTCTGATGAGAATCTAATTCTTCAACTACTATACGACGTGAACGCCTCACTTTGTTTAGGCGCTAACCGGCCGGTTACAAGGTCTTATAATAGGCCGCGTACATAACCACGCCAAAATTACGATCGAATGTAACAAACGTAAGTATAATATAATTAAGTATGTGTAATGTTAATACAATTGGCGCGAATATTTTACGCAACGTACGTTTCACCGACAATAGGAAAAGGAAGGCGATTCGGACGCGTCACGCTCGAACTGACCAAGTAAATGTTCGAGAAAATTATTCGTAACTACTTCTTCGGGTGTACGATACAACGCCACCAAGTTAGCTTTAAATAACTAGCGGATAATTTAAAAAAATCAATAAGCCTGATAGTACCCGTATGACGCGTCGGGGAAGTGCAAATGTACACCTTTATTTGTCAAAATCGTTAAGGCATTTTTTTATGTAATATAAGGTGGCAAACGAGCAAGCGGCCACCTGAATCCACCGAAATAGAAAGCGACCGCTGCCCATAGACATCCGCAATTGCAGATGAGTTGCCTACCCTTAATTGACGGAGAACGAGACGCACATAAAGAGGACATACACGAGTACATTATTACGAAAATTCTCTTTTTAGTAGGACAAAAAGTAGTTATAGAAAAACCATGGGAATAAAACTAATTTCAAAGAAACTAATGTTTTTATTTTTATAAAGATCTGAAATCTAAATAAGTTAAGAAAAAATTGCTGCTGAAATTTTGTTATCATGCCTTTTATTTGTGACATTTTCGTAAAATTTACAAAAAGGCATAGGCATATAATTTTCAATCAGCTTAGTTAATATACAAATATATAGAAATAATACTTCCCGTACCGGGAATCGAACCCGAGCCTCCTGGGTGAAAGCCAGGTATCCTAGCCACTAGACCATACGGGATACAACAAGATTTGCGACATTTACGTGTTCTAGAAAGATTAATACTAAAAAAAATTGTAACACATTCTGAAAGAAAGAAGCTTTTAAGTTGTAACAGCGATGTAAAGTTTTTTATAGCTTAACTAAATTAACTTAAGTATAATAGCTGAGTTTCATCGCAGATAAGGATAATCCATATGAATTAACAAATAAGGATTCGTTTTTCATACAAATTCAGCTAACAAAAGCTTTTTTGTGTTATCGTTCGAGTACAGTCTTTTGTCGTGTTTGAGTCATTCCGTGCTAAATATAATATTCCTTTGTTAATACGAATGTTACATTATATTCCATTAAGATATTCAGGTTTTTTTCTACGAACATCGACAACACTATTGACATAAGACAAAAAAACCAACACTTTGCGTACTAACAATTTTATTCGGCGAGTGCATGCCAAGGGAAAGTAATTTGAAAGTGTGAATGACCACATTAGCATGGAAAAATAATAAAGTAAAATGTTATTGTTGCACACAGAGTCTAAAAAGTAAGCAAACTATTCGGTTGTTTTGGTAGAAATGTTAACCACAAAAACTTTAGTGCCCGCAACAATGTAATCAAAGAAAAAAATAAAACAACAAAACTATTAAAAGTTTATTTCTGCTCTAAATGTAATTAGGGTAAAGTAATTTAAATCAATATTATTGACATTTTTATAAGGCAGTAAAGTATACAATGTATTTTATAGGGGGCGTTAAGAATAAATAATTAAATAAGATTTATATTAATTGTAATTCACGGTTATAAAAATGTCGCAATAACGAGTATGTTTATATAATTTTTCGTAATACCGCGACAGTGTTTATGTCTTCGAGAACAATAAGTCCATTACAGTTATCGACCCATTTAGCTACAGATCAACGCACTGTTGATTTTTAAAATCGGTTGAATTTAAATATACGAATAAGCTTTGGTATCACAATTACAGTCAATATTACAATACGAGTATATTACCATGATAAGAAAATAACCCCCGCTTCAAGTATTCGAAAAAGCAACAAAAGTCTACAGTAAAAAATTTAACAACTACGTTATAAAATCTTGATACCTACCTATAGTGCGACAATATAATCTGACACTTCACGCACGTCTTTTTCATTCTCATACCTTTTATACAGATTTTTTTCCACTTGGATAAAAGGAAATGAAAACATATTGAAGTTGGTCCGTCAGAATATTTATGTAAAGGAATTGGAAAGTATAATAATAAAGATATTTTAATACATCCTGTATAAGCTTCATCCGTAATCTGGATAGCAATAGATGTTGTGTAAATAACAGTACTATCTATGGGAATTGTTCTCACGCCTCTTGGTACTCAGTAATAATTATGGTTTCACTATTTTAGTTCAAGGGAGTCGATACACAAGCGCGAAAGACGACACATTAACATAGATGTGACAACGTATTATCGTCTTCTAAGGACATATAAATCTTTATATCATCTAATACAAGGTTTAAACGTTAATATAAATTTCCATAAATGTGAAAACACTAAGGGCCTGTCCCACCACTGCCTGATAGAGGCTCAGAAAACTTAAAATAACGTCACTGTCTAACTCACAAAATTTGATATTTCCATCGCATATTTTACACGTGGGATTGTTGTCTGACAATTTACAAGAATTTGGTAAGACAGACTCTAACGTCCTGCCCCATCACTGGCTGATAGAGGCTCAGATAGCTTAAAATGACGTCACTGTCAGATAAAGTAACAAAATCTGATATTTTTATCGCATGATTTACATACAATAGATTGTTATCAGACAATTTTTAATTTGATGAGACAGACGCTAAGTTTCTAGTTTTGTATCTACCAGATAAACAATATAAATATATACGTCACATGTAAGGTACATGGGCAGCAAGTAAACAGAGTTAATTGCGCGTATAATATGAATTTAAATGCAAAATATTGCAAAAGGGTGTAGATTTCCGTTCAATATTCCATCGCAAACGGACATTGAACGCAACAATGCATGATCTCTAGTACCGTTATCAACATGAAACTTTTTTTTAACTAATTGTACTGCTAAATGGCCAGTTCGAAAAAAAAAAATAATCGTTGCAGTGGAAACAAAAGAAAGTAGAAATCGAAATACGGATAGCCGGTATAATTATTAGTATTCTCACTTTAGCAATTTAGTATACCCGTATATTATTTATAGTAGTTATATTCGCAATTTTCCTTTAAACTTTTATGTTATTTGCGACGACAATGAAACGTTCTTATCTAATTTAAATATGTAAATTATAACATAATGAAGTACACGAAGCAGCTGTGCTGACTTACTTTCATTTCCATATGAAATAATAATGACTCATTTTTTTGAATATTGCATTGTCGTGGTATTCTCACATAAAGCCAATAAAGTACTCTAAAACGTTTAAAATTCGTTTACAAAGACTAAGAAAAATTGCCGTAAAGGTTATACAAACGATAACTATTAAATTACTAGCTTTCGCCCCTGACTCCTTTTAATGAAATAAAAAAAAATAACAAAAGCCTATATATTCAAATACAAATACAAATTTCTTCCAGACTGTCATCTACATCTATACCAAATTTCATCGAAATTCGTTTCGCCGATCAGGCTACAAATTCTAACAAACATCCATACATCCAACTACTAAATTTTCGCATTTATAAATTAATGATTTTAATTAAATCCTTTTTCAATATTATGTGCTAGTATCATCAATAGAGGCGAAAGCTAGTAATAACTAAGAGAGAAGTTTTATTAGTCGATAACTCGATCGTTACTCAGAAATATTTCCTGTTCACGTATGCCGTAGCACCCGCATGCGAGAACCCTTTTCATTAGTCGACTGTGCTCGTATGCGTTTGGCGAAGCCTCCTTACATGCTATTAAATGATCAAGTTATCGACTATTGATTCTGCTCTCTTACATCCGGTTACTAGTTTATTTCTTCAGTATAAAGTGCGACAATAAAATTCTCTGATAGGTGGACTAATAAGATGTTTCTCGAATCACTATCAGTGTAAAATTACCTTAATTGACTTGGTAACTTTACACAAAGGCGTCATTACAGCATAAAAGACTAATTACATGGAGCAATAAAGTCATACGATGTATTAACCATTGATGAATAGGTAATTATATCATGTTATATACAACTGCTGTCATAGAATCTATACAGGATGTACAACAATCCAAAATTGCTTCTGATAACACTGTTTTGTCTCAAAACTGTTCGGCAAATTAAAATTTTAACAGAGACCAGAAATCTTTTAATTTACACTGTTTATCTGAGAAAAAAGTTAACAGTGATTGTACAGGCGGTTACAAAAATATAATTAATATTTGTTTTGATGTGCGAGTTTACGAGCCCCCGGTTGTTTTGATGACAAAGGCAAAACGAAGGAACTTTGGATATTGCAGGTATGTTGTGTCAAATCGTCATATTTTTGACACTAGAATCTGCGATAGACCATTGTACACGTCTTTCCCGGACAACCTGTATATTGCGTTTTATTTATCTCAAGCAATTATATTTTTTTTGTTAAATGATCATCATTCTAAATTTGTTTACAATAATAAGTTACTCACCTCAACACCACCTTAATTAGTGATTATTCTTTTACATTCGTGAACTAATATAATTGTAGTTAATATCCAATAGCCCATATTCCCCTCTGTCAATGTGAAAATGTGTTACGAACTTTCGAACTAATCTGCCTTGACTTTTGTGTGCCATTTTCTATACTTATAAATTTCATATATTTAGCGACAGAACTAACTGGAAGCATCTCATTCACAGGCTAAGTAATTTTGTCGCACTATGCTAAGCAATACTGCAAAACTCATGTCGACATGACAGTAGTATTTGTAACCGTGTGACACACGGCAAATACTTGCGGGCGGGTAAATAACTGGTTACCTCACGTGGCTAAATAACTCCACATACAATTGTAATGTCTTCGTGTTCGTGTTCATTAGCTAGAGTATCATGATACACTGTTACAACACTTCTAATGGCAGCCATACACGTGAACACTTCGTGCGTGTGTGAAGAATTTATTATCTTGTCTTTAAATTTATGGTCTTTAATATTTCTATGTTCAGTGGGTATATACTCAACTTACCTCATTGAAGGTTGCATCCTTCTTGATCTTAAACAACTATTAATTGTCGTCGTTTGCAATAAACCGAAGCAACATTAAGGAAAATTAATTAGTCAATTATTATCTATGACTGAGAGAAATTGCAACTCGCAACAAACGCAAACGTTCATTGTTTAGTCTCATTCGATTAACATCACAAATCGCAAACATTGATGTGTTTATATTTGAACGTCGTTAGAACTTCGATACAACCGAGAAGATAAATTCGTTGTATGAGTTACATAGATCAGTTCAAAATTTTCAGGTAAACACAAACAGGTCGCAATTTCAAATTACGCAGAAGTTAAAAGCCAGCAATTTTACAGTCTAGCCCAGAATTCTCTAGTCTACAAAATTACATTTATTTATATGCGTGACTAAAATAGTGCCATCGTGAAGTGTCAAACAAAGGTGGCAACAGATCGTCCCGTACAATTACCCCGGCCGCGACAAATGGCATGTTAACATTGTAACACGTCATCCGTGAAGCATGAAACTCGCCGGCACGGTTGCCGTTTGATGCTAATTAAAAAAAGAATCGGCAATGATCTACGCGTAAACTTGAAATTATTCACCGAACCTTAAAAACGAGTATTAACGGGCATTTCAATTTTATTTAACACGAGCTGTCGCCCGCATACTTCGTTAGCGCGGATTTTTTTTTAAAAGTCATCTATCACGTTCCCGCGTGCATCTACCAATGTCCCATAAAAATCGGACCACTCGTTACGCCATTTTGACGGCGATATGCCCGTCTATGTCAGCTACTCTTCAGTGAAAGGCCGATCAAAATGGGCCTAGCCGTTTCGGAGATTACCCGGAATAAACGCGCCTTGCGGACAGAAAAAAAAATTAAATACGATTTCGGTTATCAATAATGCAAATACTTCACGAAATCTGGAATTTTTCTTTTCAATATCAAACATATACACTTCAATTTTATTACATGTATAAATAGAGTACAGAAGAGCTGGCGTCCGCATCCTTATCGCGAAATTTAAAAAAAAACGGTCGTCTATAACATTCCCATGTGCATTAGCTGAGAACTGACTCAGAACTCAGAACCAAAATAAATGACGCAATCTTTCTGTAGATGCTATACAAAAAAATTATAATGATGTTACCTCAAGGAAAATCATTGATATCTTATCTGTTACTTATTCTAAAAACTACTTTCATCAACGATAAGAAGATTATTAGAGCTTTAAACTATGTAGTTAAGGAAAAGATACAGAATTCAGTTTAGTTTGCATTTATGCACCTATTTAATAAATATTGCATAGCCTACATGACAGTATGTCATTTAAATCATTTGTCAGTACTTTAGCGTGGTTACTAAAGGAAAATAGATAGATTTCATTTCAAGATAAAAAAACGGAAGGAAAACAAAGTGGCATTGTGCTAGGAGTTATAATTAAAGAAATTGTGTAAAAAGGTCGTAGAGTAAGGTCGAGGTGAGACGGTGGACGTAATTACATCGATTTCCCCGCGCACCGGCCACTGTATTGTTTCTTTTTTGGAGACGACAAAATGTGTTAATGGGTTCGAATTTTTCTTAAAGAATTTTCGCCTGAAAACATAAAAATAACCTCTATAGACCCTATACATGTTACACATGTATTATTTTGAGGTAAATGGTACATCTTGTTTGTACTGATTACATTTTTAAACATTTAATGAATATGATTTTATTGTAACGGCGACGTTGGGTCGCTAGTCCTTGAAAACATTTGGCACAAACGAATCGCTTATCATTGACAGAAAAAGACTGACAATTAACTCATTTGTAGAGACGAATTGTACCTATAACGGAGCGGAGTAAAGTTTTATTGTGAAAAACATAGGCCTGATAGTTGATGGTGGTTTCAATTTTTTTTTAAATTAACCTTCAGGGTCGCATAACAACCGTATTTTGTCGTAGATAAGCTAAGAATATTACGAAAAAAAGATACAAAAAAAAATTTAACACAAAAATAATTTCTGTCAGTTCCATTTTCAAACACGAAAGAAATACATGCGATTGCATTCCACTCTAAATAACTTTTTAAAGTTGACATGTAAACTAACCACCGCAGAAAACCCCTATCTATTAATAACCCAGTTTAAAAAGTAATTTAAAACATTGCAAAATTAAAAACAGCATCTTGTTTGACGCAATATTATAAATATGTTTATTCAGTATCTATCGCAGTCAGGTGGTCGGCCGCGGCGGAGGTCAGGCTCGGCATCTACAGCCGTCGTCAAGGAGTCCCGTTGTTGCTTTCCTTATTATTACTGTAAAGACTAGACCATCAAGATTCGAGGTCAATACGTGAAGGAAAATTTACAAGGAACATTTTTCCAATGAAGTAAATTTTCAATTGAGCGTTTAATATTGTTAACAACATGTAATTTTCGAGACATTTGTTACATTGATTTTCAGAAATGTTCAGAATATGTGTTCAAGAGGAAAATACACTTATAGAAATTGAAACGAAATGCGTTCGTGTTTCGAGTAAGAGTATTATTGGAAGTATTACGTGTATAAAATTGGCATTGGCGCAATTTAAACTGTATAACTATAAAATAATACTCATTGGAAGTTCGTTGATCGCTTGTAAAGCTATCTTACTAATATTATAAATGCGACAGTTTAGGAGGATGGATGGATGGATGTTTGTTAGAGCTTGTAGCCTAAACGGCTGAACGTATTTCGATGATATTTGGCATAGATGTAGAAGATAGTCTGGAAGAACACATAGGCTACTTGGTTTTGTTTTTTTAAATAACACGCGGACGGAGACGCGGGCGAAAGCTATTTTTTTTATTGGCTAAAAGTGAACACGAGGCCTACCACGCGTTTATATGGATAATATTTACATATAAAGAGGTATGTGTTTACAAAAAAAATGTTTTAGTAAGCGCTAACATTAAAGTTAAAAAAAAACTGTTGTAACTGAAACGACTACTTTTTGACTTGATCTAACAAATTAATTTTTTTTTCTTTCCATCTCTAGATATCTATTGTTTTCCAGGATGTAATCTGATTATATTCTTTTCAAATAAAGAAAGTCTGGAAATATAATTTGTTTTAAAAATTTTAGCGAAACATTCGGCTAATTGTAATGTTGTGTAAGGTAAGGGTAATTGCAACATAGATTGCAGCAGCGGCGGCGGCGGCTCGGTTGCATGCGTCGGCGTTGGACCGCTGAATAAACTACGAATTTTCACTTCAGCAAAACATAACCGTTTCGGAAACAGACTTTGAATTTAACGATCTATTATTTAACGCTATTAAAGATGAAAATTAATGCCTATCCATTTCTTATGATACTTTATCACAGTTCGAGACGACATTTTTATAACAATGTAAACATTAATTTTTTTAGTGATGGAATTTCTTTATTGGTTTTATAAATTTAAAAACAAAGTAAACGATTAAAAATCTAATGGTAGAGTTACTTTAGAGCCTTCTTCTGCAGAGCGGCCAGACAATTCAACTCTTTATCAAGGCAAAATCCTCAGTTCGACTCAAGGGCGCATCCAGCTTTGGCGCCAAGGGGTCACATAGTCGAGGTCAAGTCAAGAGCTTGACAAACTATGTAAATATATTTTGTCAAGATCTTGACCAAACAGCTCATGGAAGGGTCATGACCCCTATGAACCCCCCCTGGAACCGCCGTTGGATCGACTTATTCAATACTAGGCTTGGTAATATTACAAGCTATTTGAGCAACCAATTTTTTGGTTGTCCGCCTGGCTAGCCGCTTACGCTTACTTTATTACTGTGTCTTAATTCTATTTACTTTACAACTTTCTCTTGGCGACTGTCATACCAACCTTTTTATTGTTTATTTGCGAAAACTAAGTATGTTTATTTTTCTTTAAAAGTAAAAGTAACTTTTTTAAGGACCAATCATGTGATTTAAGGTTGTGTAATAAGACATCTAAAGAATTAATCACAACGTGGAATATGATAATGAAGATAGTCTAACAAACGAATGCATAATTCCTCTACGTATGAAGCCGGTTTTAAATAAATAACCTTGGAACAGAAAGCAGAAGTGCCACGAAACGGCAATGTTAAAATAAATATTTTGTAGTCGTATAAATTAAAATACCTGCATAAAAATTGGTTTAGAAATAACACATTCCTCAATAACAACGTAGATGTTTCAGTTTCAACTTAATAGGAAAAAACTAACCCGGACAAGTATTACGCTAGTTAGACAAATATAAACGAAACTTAATACTTGGTATAATTTAAATGTCTACATAGAGAAAAATTCAATACTTTTCTATAAAAGTAGATCAGTGCGATGTACAAAAAACAGACGGCCCGGATCCAATGTCAAGTAACGATGTTTCATTTATTTAGTTCTCGGTCGAATACGTATTTTTTTATGTTTTTCCTATGTATTATCCAAAACCCAAAACATTTAAACTATCTAAAAATACAAATGCAATTCATTGTCGTTACTTCGTGTATATTCAATTTAGACGACTCTGAATAAGTCATTTGGTAGTATGTTTATGTAATATCTAAAATGAGGAATCGACGATTCTAGTTACAATTTGTAAAGACGTTTCGACGTATTATTTACACAATTCGTTACAAGTAGACTTCAGTCAGGTGACGGTCCGCGAAGGCTGCCATGGTCCAACGAGTAATCACAAAAACCTTACATTGATCAATACTTATTTTTTGAATTATTACACAATTGAATTTTCCTGTTTTTATAATTCTATAAAGTAGGTTAAAGTAAGAATTACTATACAACTTAATAAGATTATAACAATCTATTTTCGTCGACGATATTAAAGTGTTCAAACGATGTAAAATAAAGGAACTTTCCATAGCAATCGTAGAATTTTCTGCGCAAAACCATCAGGTATATTAGCATGCGGACATACAGTTTACATCGACGAGCGACACAGTTGATCAGTATTCATCACAATGCAGATGTTGTTCACCGCGAGTCAACAAACAAATTATGTTCCACATGGAGCTACGAAATGATTATTGGCAGATGTTCTAGTAGAACAAGCATAATTAGTATCTAAAGAATGAATTTTGACTTAGAGCGTGTGTACATCTAAAACTAAAAACTATCGCACTATTTAGTCTCTAGATTCCTACAAGCTTATATGGAGGTGGGCACACTACTCGATTTTTAGTTGTGCAACTAAACAGTTGAATTGGCTGCGAAACAATCGACAATCGAACATTTGTGCGATTGTTTAGTCAAAAGTATGCGCCCGCTCTTATTGTAACAGTAATAGAATCAGCAGTAGAACGTGCAGTAACGTATTGCAGTGGGTCACTAGTCTGCAATACTAGGGTCACATAATAGACAGAGTCAACCTTCCCACTCTTTTCTATTAAGGTCATTAAGTCTATTATATCATTAGATTTTGCGGGGGATGGAATAAAAGAAAATATCATTTTTGTATAACCTCTGACACTGTTAAAGATCGTCAACGCATCGGCAAACTTACAATTTATTGGAGACTAGCTGTTGCCCGCGACTTCGTACACGCAATATTAAGATAAAAAAAGTAGCTATATGCCCGTCTATGTCAACTATTCTTCAGTGAAGTCAAAGTTGATATAAACAGACACTCAAATTTTAATTAATGTATAGCTATGAGCAATGGACTGCTAAATTAAAGATACGAATTGACCTCTTGCTTGTTTGCCATCTTCTGGTATAACAAAAGAATTAAAAACAAAGTATAAAAAAAATATATTTCCTAGCTTCATGTTCAGCTTGGATAAGTGTAAGCTTGGTAAACTCGTGTTCAACGTTGACGTAAGTTTCTGTATAAATGTTAATTTATTAAATTAGCGTACTTATGTTACAATTATTAAATCACGATTTTTTACAGAAGAATGGCGATTTATCCTTGCATATTTATGCAGTCATTACTTGTGTATCCAACGTGTATAAGAAGTTTCATGAATCTTATACATATATACGCTTTCTATTGATAAGTTTCTTAATTTTTAATCTTACTTCTTACTAATATTATAAATGCGAAAAATTCGATAGATGGATGGATGGATGGATGGATGGATAGATGGATGTTTGTTAGAGTTTGTAGCCTAAACGGCTGAATGGATCTCGATGAAATTTGGCATAGACGTAGAGGATAGT
>NW_013527137.1:2305044-2309532 GCF_000836215.1 Papilio polytes
TTTTTTTTTTTTAATTCCACGCGGACGGAGTCGCGGGCGAAAGCTAGTAATTACTAGAACATATAAAAGAGACTTACGAACAATATCGCATATAAAATGTCGTCACATATATAAGGTAAATTTTATCTGTGGCTTTTTGAAAGATTCTTCGGAGAACTATACCTCGCGGGTGTTTACAATAAAAAAATTATATTCTATATTTGAACTCCCGTTAATGATGTCCATTCGTTTCAAACCTAAAGATAACGCTCTCATTAAATTAAAAATATAATATCAGCCGCAAGTTCCAATTAAAGAGTTACGAATATTGATAAAAAATGTAGTTTTACGTGTTACGTCGCATGCGTTTTCAATAAATATATAATATTTTTTTAGTTAATGACATATAAGTGTATGATATAATTCTCATTTTTATTGAATTTAACCATAAATGGAGCTACAATTTCATTAAAATATCACTATTAGTAGGGGAGTAATTTTGCAAGAAGAGCAGGTTATCTATACTATTATAATAAAGCGTAAACACACACTTCTTTGTTGCCTAAGATCTCAGCTATTACAGCATATTTTTGAATAATTATTTTTTTAATAAAAAGCTCTACACTTACGTCACGCTTTAGGCTACATGTTTTCACGCCATTAAACTTAGAGGGTAAAAAATTTGGATAAAAACCCTAATCTGGGAAAGACCATAAGTGGCTGCCATCATCAAGGAAGCAAGATTGCCAAGGTTTATCATGTCATGTCATTTTGACATTTGCAATTTGACAAATGTGAACAATAAAATGACATTTTTATAATTTTATGCGGATAAAGTCGCATGGGAACAGCTAGTTTTTTATATGTATACTTTCGTTCAATTATGACATTGGAGTTATCATATGTTTTCTCGTTTTTAGTGTTTTTTAATTACAAGTATTTGTTCTTTTTAATTGTTATAAATAGTGTATTTGTATTATAATGTTGAAATGAATGTTAGCATGTTCCGCAAGACATAACAACAAGGTTATAAAAAACAATGTGAAGTAATAAAATGAAGACGTTAATAATTCTAACTGAATATTAATATGCGCATGCAAAGAAGCGTGATATTGTTTAACTTTCATAAAACTAAATAAACCATTTATTTGCAAACTCTCTTAGTTTACATTTAGTTATCTTTAAACCAGTGTTTTAAGAACATTTTTCGACATTTCTCAGTTTTCTGCAAAATAACTTCATTTCTCATTCAAAGCGGATTATTTTTCTAGACTAGTTGTTGTAAATGTTACCGTAGGTTCTCACGGATGTTGTGTAATAAAAATATTATGCATCTTCAGCAATTCCCACACATTTTTATGTTGTCAATATTAGTCTAAACTAAACGATTTCTGTAAACATTTAACTTATTATAATAAGTGTAGAAAATTTGTTAATAATAAAATAAATGAACCTGACTTTATTTTTTACAATTATTTAAAGGTAATTTTTTAATAATTATTTTGGTACAAATAACGGCTCAAGTAAACTAAAATTATATTTTGCACACACAATTATTGACAAATCGATTGTAAAACTGCACCCAAACAGTCACGTCGTGATTTCTCTCGTTGACGCAAACCACAACAAAAAACAGAACAAAGCTTTCTCGAATCTCATTGAAGGCGCCCAACCATGACGAAAATATGTTTATTATACACAATTAAATAACAACCCAGTAACAATAACATGATGTATATGTTTATCTGCTGCCAAAACTATTCAAATTCTAATCGACTATCCAAATAATTCATACACGTGCATAAACTTTGATGTTTGTACATATATTGGTTATGTTTCGTATACAATTATGAAACGGTCGTAGTAAACGGTGGACGTACATAAAACTTTACCAAAACAGCGGAATTTTATAACGTTTTAATTAAAACTAAAAAATATGCATCCTTACCTATAGAAGTAAAAAAACCCAAGAACAAGTATCTTCTAGTATTCGTAGTTATGGACCTTCGTAGTTAATTTTTTGTTTATCTACGTGGGCATCAATAGACGACGTTTATATTTGTAAACCGATCTCATTGTGATGTGATCAGCTGTTGAAAATAACCGTTGATGTCATGATTTCCTTGTTGAATACAATACAGCCTTACTGACTTTGTAGTTGAAACGAAAAAGACGACGCTTAACAACGATGAAGCAAACAACGAACGATTCGATCATCCCATTGTTCTTAGAAACGACCGCCAAATGTCTGAAGTTGTCACACACATGTATAGCCCGATTCAATTTAAATGAGAAATTAAAACTAACCTATCTAAACAATTTATCTTTATAAGAATTCACAGACATTGAAAACATGTTCATGTTGACATTAAAACTTTCCGAATTAAATTCATAGACAATGAGATTATCAGAGTGAAATGTGTCAATATAATTTCTCATTTCAATTGAATTCCACTATAAAAGTATTCAGCAATGTCTTTAGTCAGGTTTGTCTTTGAAATGCAGGAATTTAATTAAAGAGAAAATTAAATGAGTCATTTATGAAGGCTTTTAATTAAGGTCGACAAAGAAAAAGCAAATGTCAAATGTTTATGAATACTTTCATTGCAGACGAACATTCACTTTCTACGTATATCCCCGTCTAATGTAGAGCAAAAAGTGCTTAGTGAAAATAACTTAACACGTTATGTACGATTAATTATTTCAACAAACTGGTTCCGTGTTTGACACATGTGGTACTCGCGAGTTTTTTTTATCATCCACTTATCATAAGGTGAAATCAATTTCAAGTGAAATTGTTAAAAATATAAATAGAATATTTGTAGTATAATAAATATAAATAGCGTATTTGAAATGCGAATCACAGTATATGATAAGCTTTATTTTTGTTTATAATTGTATTTTCGTCTTAAGTGTTCGTTCTGATCTGTAGTTTTTATCTTTGTAATGTGTTTTGAACTAGGACAGTGAACGATAATGTTGTGTAGGTATTACAATACTACTTTATATGTCTCACAGTTACTGCTTCATAATTCATAACGAAGTCATAAAGGCCTACTGTTTTAGGTAAATGAATACATTTTAAACATAATTTATACGATGTATTGTAATGTCAAAGTCAAAATAATATCAAAATATAAATAAAATCATCTCTATCTTGATATGGTTGATTGTTTAACTGAAAGACAGCCTTTCCTTTGTACTTTTACTATAATAATATTTATCAGATGGTGTTTAATATTTGAAGTAGTACAAATCGTGTCCTTGTCTACCTATTCAAGGTTAAATTTTATCGTTTGTTCAGCAGTCAGCTACTTAGCACTGTGTCAATGGCACGGACGCGGGGGAAATAAAAACTGCAAACAGATTAATGTGGAATACACGTTTATTTCGATTCAGTTCAGTCACATTCATCCAACAGGCGCACATTTCAATATATCTAGTTTTTTAACCATTTTTTTACCATATATTATACATTTACAATTTATAATGTATGTCTAATGTTAAATATTTTCTTACATAATAATAATTAGTATTTGGCTCATTTGACAATTTTAAAAGAAACATTGGACAGATCAGAGTAAAGGTTTAGATTTCATCACAATTTTTATCTAAATAAATATTTTTTTGAAGTTCAACTTAAATAAACGATTGGTATGTTAACACGATGTAGAGGCTCTTGGTATTTGAAAACTCGTCCTCGACCTTTGCATCAGCACACGGTGTTCGTGTCGAAGCGTCTTCGACACGCCTTCGAGTAGTCACATAGATCGCTCTATCATTCCACATCGTATAAATAACACTTAAACGTAAAATTAAAAACATAAAAGCTATCTACATTGCGCGTTTTCACTGGAAAGACCTCGGGTCAAGGTAACTTTAAATATTTGGTAACGTTAGTTATCAGTTCAGGCGCAGATAAAGAAATTATCCGAGTTCGCCGCAGATCTACGACCTAGAGGTGCCGCGGTGACTAGGCGAACAGGTGCGCGAAGGCCAACAGTAACAGCGATGAGCAAAGAACGGGCGCGGCCGCCGCCCCGTGCGGGCTCGGCGTTACCGGAGTTACATCGGGACTGAATATATAACTCTTGGTTCCCGTGTGCGACTTCAGGATCCTATAGTTTACCTCGTCGAGAGATACTTGATTCTTAATGAAATTGTACAGCCTATTGATTACGACGTATATGTTTCCACTGTCATCAAAAGTGAACCGGTCGACCCACTGAATGTAGTTCGGGTCCCTGGCGATGGTGCGCTGACCGACTCTAAAGTCCGTCGTGGTGTTCCATTCCGCAATAGTCGAGTTGCCGATCAAACCGAAAAATAACGTACCCGTCGAGTCCATCTTCATGCCGTCCGTTTGTGACGGCTTGGTGCCGAGGTCCTTTATGTATGGACGTATCGATCCGTCGGCGGTCGACGAGAGGGACTCGTTTCGCAAAATCGAAGCGTTAACGGCGTACAAGTGAAAACTTGATAAAGGCGTGAAATACACGGTCCTATCCA
>NW_013527137.1:2310618-2336554 GCF_000836215.1 Papilio polytes
TCGTAACACATGCCCCATACATATCTATAGTGTGCGGGGCAAGGGTGAATCAAGGTCACGGGCCACCCCAGCCAGACAGAGGGCCCGAGTCTATATGTCCGTTTCGCTAAGGGGTATTTAGAATCGATTCCAGTCTGAGTTAAAGTGTTCCGTTAAACTTTATCCGCATCTATGAGTACGACGCTCATAATGCAACTGTCTGTTTAATTTGCAGTAACAAGCTTTAGATGATAATTAAGTTGAATGTAGTTAATTTTCTAAATAAATTGATTGAAGGTAAAAGAGAAAACATAAGAGTACAAATCGATCGTTTGTACTAATTCTCAGTTCATTTTATTAAACGATTTGGATGTTATTAAAAATATATCTAAATAATAACATTAACCTTATCATTTTTTATATTATAATCAGTTTTAACACTTTTAATTGTGCTCTATCGTACTTCATACTATGATACTAATGTTATAAATGCGAAAGTTTAGATGGATTGAGTTTGTAGCGTAAACTGCTGAACGGATTTCAATGAAATTTGGTATAGATATAGAGGATAGTCTGGAAGAACACATAGGTTACTCACTTTGTTTTTTTTTTATTCCAAGCGGACAGAGTTACGGGCGCAATCTAGTATAATATAAGATTTACTCTATGATCGCAATTAAGATATTCACATTTGATAATGCAGAGATTTTAAGACATTTGATAAGATAACAGTAGTACATAATCTAAGAGTACTTTCACATCTTTCGTTATAAAATTACTAGCTTTCACCCGCGACTCCGTTACTGGATTTAAAAAAAACAAAAGTGAGTAGCCTATGTGTCCTTCCAAACTATCCTACATCCTTACCAAATTTCATAGTAATCCATCCATCTAAACTTTCGCATTTATAATATTATAGTATGAAGTACGATAATCAACCATACTGTAGTTCTGTCGTTAATGTTAATAAAATTTATTAATTCTGTAACCTGGCGATGGAACATCTTTTATTTCAATGAAACACCTTTTGTAATCGTATTGTGTAACCTTGCGTCTTGCTCACCTTGCTATAAAGAAAATCTTATAACACTGAGATTTGTACATACATAAGTACGAGTACATAGTGAGTCACATTGAAGTGTAGATTATATGCTCCAGTCATCTTTCATTTGTATTCCTTAAACGAGAATACCCAATGATTCAGGCAAAATACTTATTAAAACGTGCACATAGTAACCCACTTGTTACTTTGTATCCAATTGATATATCGACTGAATCACAGTGCCGTGAAATATTAAAGACTAGCTTTCGCCCGCGACTAAGTCCACGCGGAAATAAAAAAAGAAAAGTGCATAGACTATGTGTTATTCCAGATTATTCTCTACATCTATACCAAATTTTGTCGAAAACCGTTTAGCGGATAAGGCTACAAACTCCAACAAACATCCATCAATCCATCCATCCATCTATCCATCTTTATAATATTAGTATACGAGTTGTTGCCCGCGACTTCGTCCGCGTGGTATTAGAAAACATACAAACTACATGAATTACAAAAAGCTACGAATCCCGCGGGAACCGGACATTTCTCCCGGAAGCTTATCCCATATGGACTCTAGACTTTGTTTTATATCTGTGCCAAATTTCAATAAGATATGTTGAACCGTTGCAGAATGATCGAGTAAACATTAGAAAACTAAATTAATAATTTACACAGGAACCGTAACTATTCCCGGGATAAAAAGTAGCCTATGAGTTCTTCCAGACTAATCTCTAAACCTGTGCCAAATTTCATGGAGATCCGTTCAACCGTTTAGGCTACAAACGCTAACAAACATCCATCCATCCATATATCCATCCATCCATCTAAACTTTCCCATTTATAATATTAAGTATATTAGTAAGATTAGTAAGATGTAGATGTAAGAGGAGGCGTAGTTCCAAGTTCAACGTTTAGTTCACGTGTGAAGACTGGGAGATGTAGACTGTAAATCTAAATCGTGTACTCAAATTTCACTAAAGGTTTTACTGTTTTATTCCTTTTGAATATGAAGAAATATAATAATTTTATCAGTTTAACATTTACAGAAACTGTATCAACAATTTACATGACTGTTTTGTGTGTAGCTGGACAATTTCAGCTACTTGTATTTACTTTGCAAATATTGTCACATTCCTCATTCCTTCTTATCTGTGACAAAGAGAGAAATACAAGTGTGTTTTATGTATGCTCTTACGACGATCTATTAAAAAGGTAGCCTAAGTGTTCTTCCAGACTTTTCTCTACATCTATGCCAAATTTCATCGAGATCCGTTCAGCAATTAAGACTACAAATTGTAACAAACATTCAAATTTAAATATTTATTTACAATACTAATCAATAAACACAGTAAGGATTGTTTAACCGATAAATACTTTGATCCTAGTCGATGTCAACGCATTGTTACAGGTTGCTTGCTGAATACTAAATAATAAATATAATTGTTCACGTCATCGTTATTATGTTGCAAACACACACAATGTGATCATTTGTTATTGGAATATTAAAATGGTACACAAGTTTTTATTAGGTAACTAGCGGTGTAAGTGCCGCAGATCTTAAGCAATTACTAATATTATAAATGCGAAAGTTTAGATGGATGGATGTTTGTTAAAGTTTGTAGCCTAAACGGCTGAACGGATTTCGATAAAATTTAGCATAGATGTAGAGGATAGTCTGGAAGGACACATAGGCTACTCACATTTGTTTTTTTAGCTCCGCGCGGACGGAGTCGCGAACGAAAGCTAGTGCAAAATAAATATGAGAAGGAACTAAGGGACTCCATCAGCATTTATATCTGAGTGTGGTAGGATATAGGTAACAATTTGAATAACTGTAAAACTTTTATATCGAGTGTGCTGATAACCTCAAAACAGTAAGATATAATTAGTTTTTCGTTAAAATAATTTAAGATAACATTTGTATAAGAGTAAAAATTTAAGTTGATATTCAAGGAATCTTAATTATTTACCTGTTTTAAGCTTTAAGCCTTGAAGCCTTTAGAACATTTTCAATGAAATTGCCGTGGACCGGTTAGCCAAGAAAACTGGGACTGTAAGTTCACTTCGTATTAAAATATTTTATGAGCACATTAACTTTATATGTATTTTTACAGGTATTTTATTAAGTACTTACAGTAAATCTATACTGATGTTATAAAGAGAAAAGATTTGTATTTTTTTATATATTAAAACTACTATGTCGATTTTAATTCTCTCATCATCAGAAAGCTACGCTATCACTAAATAATATAGGCTATATTTTTCATACTTTTTTTATTTCACGCGGGTAAAAGCAACAGCTAGTTATTCATAATTTTATTGAAATAATACTTTAATTGTTTTCGCAACGTCCTTAAATCGTAGAAAATATTTTGTAAAAGTAAAATAAAACTTTCATGGTATTCCTTTATTATTAGAATCGATGAGAAAATCGAAGTTATGTTCGTAATGCGACTATTTCCCATGTCGAAGATTTTATACAAAACATATGTTACCATCCTTCTCTATCCCATTAAAACAATAGAGATAATATGTTGTCGTATACATGTCTCGTCAGTGAAAACCCACAAGTATAGTACACTATAGTACAAGTACAGTAAATGTTTAACATTCATTAAGGTTGACCTTACCGTACAGAATACGTGTACACCATAAACATAACGAAGATTGTTAATATAAATTTGAACTCTATGTTATTGCATATAGGTTCAAAATTACATGAACGACTGTTATTCTAAAATTCAAAACTTACAAGTGGCCTTTAAAAGAAGGATCTTCCTTAAACATGATGTGCAACTTTAATACATAAATATTTTCATTACCCATTTATGTGTATTTTTTAAACAAATGCCGTTAAAACCAGTATTGTCCAGTTGACTTTAAGTAGAAGACATTAAAGTCTATTTTCGCGCGTTATTTATTATTTCAAAGATATAGTTAGTTAAATATTTATAAGCAAAAGCTTCTTTAAATGCGGGCTTTTGAAGTTCTTGTAAATCACTGTTTGTATCCAGTTATCTATAATGTAATAAAACCCATTAAATCCATATTTCTCTAATGAAACATTCTCTACCGAACTTTGAAGTAACAATTCTTTACCGTTTAGCAACCAGAATAAGGCAACGCGCAACACAAACGCGGGAAACGAATAAAAACATAATAAGAATTAAAATCCAATTCGGTCACTACCGTTACATAATCCCGATACTGTGTAACAGTAGTTTATACGTAACTATATCTTAACGTACGTTTCCATTGATGCAAAACGGAGTTGATACATATAACAAAACATTGAGGTAAATCATACTAATATTATAAATGCGAAAGTTTAGATGGATGGTTGTTTGATAGAGTTTGTAGCCTAAACGGCTGAACGGATTTCGATGAAATTTGGTATAGATGTAGAGAATAGTCTGGAAGAACACATAGGCACGCTCGGACGGAGTCGCAGGCGACAGCTAGTTACTAATAAACAGTTGATCTAAAGTGTATGCCGCGTGAAAACTTGTGTGCGCGATTGTACTTGACCTGTGAGGAATCGTAAACAAAGCTCTACCAGTGCAGAAATAATCAACTAATGGGATAAAAGAAAAACGCATAATCTTACTAACATTATAAATGCGAAACTTTAGATTGAAGAATGGATGTTTGTTAGAGTTTATAGCCTAATCTTCTGAACGGATTTCGATGAAATGTAGTTCTATTATAAATTCTCTAGTTACGAGTATACATAGTGGTTTTAAAAGCTTATTTTAAAACCGGAACCATATCTAGCTTTTGTAGGTCATACAATTTTAAGCACGAACGATTCAGACGTCTATTTCTCCTCTCTATATTTATTATGTTCTGAAACGCACAACAATGAATCAAGTATGCCGGTAATCGGAAGCATTTCGTTACATCTCTTTTTAATTCCCGACATAATGTTAGTAGTTAGCAGTTAGCACGCAACATGTTACATCCTAGTTAACATGAAATATTTTGTTAACAGAATTATGTTTAGGCCGCTTTTACGTTTCTTTTTCGTTATTTATATCTTCTGAAAAGATGTCCCCTGTCATGGACAAGAATCACCTTTACCACTAAGAAACTAAGAGTTGTAGCGGAAAGGGGGTCTAAAAACCTAAGATTTTAAAATTGATTGAAATCATGATTTTCGAGAGAGTAGGAGTAAGTCTCTGCTATTTCTGATTCCAGCAATATTACTGGTGGTAGCAATGCCAAGCGCCGCAATAAAATTATTATTATTATTATTACCGGCTACTACTGCCATCTACATTAGAATTTAAAAAACATTTGGAGCGTTTAACAGTGTCTGGCTGTGTGATTATATGTTGTATTAATATTTTAATAGATGTCGCTTCATGTAAAATGGTATGCCATCTATCGTTTGATTTGATAATTAAGTGACAAGTAGGTCGACGTGTTTTTGCAAAAAAAAAAATTAGCACTGTATCAAAGTTTTTATCAATTGACTGAAAGATATTAAACTTTGCTTGTAACACTCTAATTTTGACGACATACTGTATCCCGTATGGTCTAGTGGCTAGGATACCTGGCTTTCACCCAGGAGGCTCGGGTTCGATTCCCGGTACGGGAAAACTTTTTTGATTTTTTTGTCTGTTTAGATATTCTGCACTTTTCGGTACAATTTTATTTAAGACACACTCTTCCTACATATGTTGTCTTTCATATAATCCATCCATATTTTGCTTTTATTCTATCTTTGTTGGCAATAATCTCATTACCAAGAAACGTGTAAGGTAATTGGTATGCTTGTGCAGTCCCTATTATTATGGGAACTTTAGTGACAAGTGTGGGACTGTGATGTTCAACGCCGATCGCATTCCGCACTTCTACTGTTCACAATAAACATGTCTTCTAATAATTACTGTACAAGTGCAGACTGATAAAACCCTAAACTTAGGGTAACTACACACTGCGAACCAATTTATTAAACCGTATTACATTTTTTTACTTTAATGTTCATTATGTCCTTACGTGATTATCTATAAAAATCATGATATTATGTGTTGCCTTCCGGTAAAAAAATATTAATTTATAAATGTGTTAATTAACTTTTTAAATTAACACACATTATTTTTTATCAAAGAAAAAAAAATCATTTAAAAACATGCTACTTATTACAAAGATTTATTTAACGTTAATTATTTTAAAAGTTCTTGTGTACCTACAACTTGTTTCTTGAATTATTCTTCACTGGACATATGTACGCAATTGGTTCTGGAGAAACCATTGTGTTCGCAAAGACAGAGTTACTTGTACGAAGAAGTCGGTGTTAATTCAATGTGAAATTTATAACGTTAACTTATAGTTTTTTAAAACTGTATAAGTCAAATTAGAGATTAATTTATCAACAATCGAATCAATAATTATTTTTCTACTATGTTGTTTTGGCTACTCAACAATAGATGGCTCTGTAAACATTTCTTTCTTGATTTTTCGATTTGATTGTTCTCTTTAATTAAAAATGTACGTCTAATAACATAAATTAAGAAAGTGACAATAAAAAAATCAATTACGAAGAAAGAATTTATCAAAGAAAGCACGATTTGTAAATAAAAAAAGAAAACGCTCATATATTTGAAAATTGACAGCACGATCTCCGACCTCTACAGAGTTTTACGATTCATAAATAAATGTGTACGGTAAAATTGAATGATTTCGTGTAAATCCGTCAATTTGTGTCTTGATTTACGAGTTTTTGTGTCATAATATTTACATTGAACCCGAGGTTTGCGAACACGATGCTTTTGCGACCAATGTTTGTGCTCGGTGCGAAAATAGACATTTTCTCGTATATCGTAAATTATATTAGCGACGCTAACTAGTTCATTTGTGTAACTAGGGCACGTTTACAGAATAAACGTACTGTCATATTTTAGCGCGACAAAATGATTTTTTTGAATCTTTAAAATTCAATACTAATGTCTAACATGTTTGAGATAACGCAATGCTTACGTATTTCATTATTAATTTCCTTTGACATTGCTATTTATTTTAAACGCTTGCTTGATTGAAAAAAAAAATTGTTTACGGATGTAATTTTTTTTTTACTTATATGACTAAAACTACACACTTATACAAACAAAATAATAATGAGGAAGTGAATTAAGTGAACCTAGTTCAATTCGTTAATAGCTAGTAAATAATAACAAATTTAAAAATCTAAACACCGTTCGTAGACCATCAACCGAACTGTGGTAATTTTAAAAATAAATAAAAAAAATTGTATTACGTTTTTATAACGCTAAATGTTGCTCGCGACTTTGACGCGTGAAATTTAAAAAATAATAAAAAATATAGCCTATGTTACTCACAGATAAATCACCTTTGTAATGGTGAAAAAAAAAATGACACCAGTTCAGTAGATACAAAAATTCAAATCTTTCCTCTTTATAATATTAGTATAACAAGATTGTATCAACGTTTTACAGACAAAAGGTCAGGCGCATCTGTCAGTTGCATTGATGTTTTCAAACAGTTTTATAGGTTATCTGTAAGATTTTCCGAGTTGTCGCAAGGCTGCATATCATTGGTGCGCAGTCGCGTAGGTATTTCAGTACGAGCACTGAGCGATAACGAATGGCCTTTGAAATAACTGTTTTAAATACGAAATGCTCGCGTCATTAGAACTTACTAATTAACTATATAATGTGACAGAACCTTGTCGCTAAATAGTCTTTAAATTATGAACTCTGTATTGAGTTTTTGATTAAATTATGAGCTGCAAATATCATAGTAAATATCAAAGTATGATCGAAGAGCAAATTAGTCTCAAGTCATAAACTATTCAAATAGGTATATGGAAACTGATAAGTTAATTTATCTTTCTATTGAAAAAATAGTTTTCAAAATTATAGTTATGGTTTCTTCCCAATTTGCGATCAAAGTGAATTTAAAAGCGGAACACAACATCTGATTATTATTTGATAAAATGTCATTCAAACGAGAGTGTCTTAACAGGTGGCTTTAATGTTTTAAAAGGAGATATCAACATTGCGCAGTCAAGTGTGCGGACGAAAGTAAAATGAAAGCTGTATTGTGGACCACATTTGGCGAGGTAACGTTGTGCAAAAATGCGGACGCACCTAACAACCGTTCGGTTGCCCAAATTTTAATCCTTTCACACGCTGTTTGTGTCTTTGTGTGTTTTTATAACTGTAGGTATCTATTGCTTGTACACTCGCATAAAATACTAGCCGTTGCACGCAACTTCGTCGGCGTGAAATTAAAAAAAATTGCTTATGTTACTAACAGTTAAATTACCTTTCTAATTGTGAAAGAATTTTTAAAATTTGCCCAGTAGTTTTTACGTGATTCAAATACTTATAAAAATACAAATCTTTCATCTTTATAATATTAGTAAAGTTAATATATTATAATAAAATGTATTTTCATGCCTTTTATTTTTATTAAAAAACAGAGACAAATATAAGTAGAGTTTCGCAGTTTTATACAAACGAGTTCTAAAATGTGCTAATAGCTAAAAATTAGCGAGGACATTCCGTAACCTACTACCGTAAGATGTAAGGTTTTCCATTTTGCAAGATTTTAGTAGAGTCACATTTCGCCATTAACTTTTTAATTTGACATTCATCACAGTTTCCTGTCGAATTCATATTTATATTTATATTTCATATTAAAACATATTGTTAACGTTGTTTTGTCAAAGGGATAAGTTGCTTATCTGAGTTTTAATTTTAGCACCATGAGTCAATAACTTTCCCTTATAACTTAACTGTTTTCCTTGTACATATTTTAAAAAGTATTTTCGTTGTTCCTACAGTAAATTGTACGATTATGTCACGGTCTTGAGGTTTTTCCATACGTATTATGTTGAAAGGTTAATACTTTGTTTCCGTCTCAAGAGCTTTAACTTAGTGTGGGTTTCTATAGCTATTGATTATGTAGTTATAAATAAAAAAAATCATCTATTTTATTCTCTTTGGATAAATAGGGATACCTATGTTTCCGTAGTATTTGTAATAGGTATTTTTTCAAGTTACACTGAAGTTGGATTTTTATCACTTTGAAACTGAGTCATGGTAGTTGAAGTCTCTATGACGTCATCATTTTAAAATTTGATCACAATATTTCTAGGTTGAGTAATTTTAGTAAAGGGGTTTCCCATAACGAAAGATTGGGTCTCGATGGGCCTCTATAAATCAATGGCTTCTAAGCGTAGAGTCATCAACAAAAAAATCGATTTGTCAGTAATTTATAAGTAATTCCAATTTGCATTTCAACAGATTATACAAGTATATTTGAAATCCTTTAGTACAGGTAAAGATATCGTTTTGTTTATTCGTTCTGGATATTCCAATAATATTTATCAGTTTAAACGTTGCATTGTATTGGGAACAAGTTTATTTACTTATCAGACTTCGAAGTTGTATTTTGAAAGCTATTTATAATTAACTTTTGAACTGTTTAAAGATTATAAATGTTATTTATTACTTACAAATATTATAAACATTTGTAGATATTAAGACGAAAGATTTTCGAGTATTGAACTCACTTTGAGTGTCATTGTTCTTTAGGTCATCTTGTATCCCCACCAATTACAATCGGAAAACAGACAGATGCAAAAAAGGCCCTTGAATGTGGATATGTTTAACATGAAGTTAGATAACAGTTGCAGACACGATGTGGGCCTTCGTTCGTCGCTCACACCTTGGCGTATTTATTTTTTAACGGCCGCGAATATACATGGCTCGGTTATAAGCATTCAGCCAGTCACCGTTCAGACAGCGCACGAACGACTATCGCGGAAAGCGCACGCGTATTTTATTCGCGCCTTTAATTTAAAAACGTTATCAAAAAGTTATTAATCCACACGTTTTTTTTATAGTTTTTCGTAAATATGCCTAAAAAGAAATAGTTGTTTCTTTCGCAAGCTGTTTTCGGATATTATTTTGTGAAATCGTGCTGTTGACTTTGCGCGCTGCAATCCTGTTTTCGTCCGCGGTAAACATCTGTGATATTTTGTTGTGAAAATTTAGTGCTTACTTTTATATACTTAATTTCGTTTCGTGAAAGAATTTTTCGCGGAACGTAGTGATAAAAAAAGTCTTTATGATAGGTCCATATATGAAGGTGAGTGATACAGAATATTATACTTAAGTTACTATTAATTAACTTAAACAATTACTTAAAATTATAAGTATGGTTACATACTACAATGTTACAGTACTTACCACTTCATGTAAACTTTCTTTTACTCTTTGGTACACATACAATCTTCCGTGTTTTATACTAAACTGTAAAATAAGACAAAATCAGGTGATACTTCTTTGATTTGAAAATTGCAACGCGTGGCACAGCGCTTGCGCTCTTACCAAGATAAGCTGTATTAATACACATTTCCTAATCTCCATATTGTTGTTTTTTTTGACGGTATTCAGGTAATATGCACACGCCTCCCTAAAATGTGAGTACCGGTTGTAGTTTAGGATGACACTCTAAAACTGTGACGTCAATCAAAGTCAAGTAAAGTAAAATAAAAACATTACCGTTTACAAAACACGGTACTAATAAAATAATATACGTTTTTCCTGCAAGATAACAGTAATAAAGTTAATTGTACTTACTCATATAACAATGCGTTTGTTATTTCGTTAAAAATTAAACTTAATTTAGACAAGTTCTTAAATGCCAGACTTGATATATTCAATCGAAATTTATATAAAAGCATTTATATAAAAATTCCTATATTTAATTTTTTACATACGATGACCTGTTGACCTTGAGACCTTGAAGTTAAAATGTCATTATACAGATAATATTGATATGTGACGTTGAATTCATATCTTAAAAGATTATGTTGTCTCCAACCGACTTTGAAATGAAATCGATATGGTTGTCGATTGTTTTTTGTATCGATTATTATTTATTTGCTAAAGATTTTTACTAATTTGATTTCTTTAGACTTGATACTTCACATTTGTTTTCAATATTGGTTTAGAAAACTACCAAAGAAGCATATTTATCTTCTAAAATAGCGTTTGAAGTTTTTTTTATAATTTGCTCGATGACATCTTAATTCTATGATTTTCATTATTGCTAGCGCATTATTAATGTTAATGACAGCCATTCAGTCGTCTGACTTTGATGTCCCTATTTACACAAAACATTCAATGTTGAATCACTCTAATTATAACCTAGTAATTTATTGAATCGATTTCATTTTTAGTAGTTTAAAGTTATAATTATAGACTTCATTATAATAATCTTTAAAGACCTAAAATACAGTAATAACCTGATCTTTTAGTAAGTAAAAAGGCATAAATAGATGTACTTTTCACAATGATTATTGTTTTCAAAAGAATACTAAAAATAGTATTTAAGTTATTTATAAATATTTTCCCGAATTTATCTCGTGGCGTGTAATTAGGCCAAGTACCATCGCGACGTCTATTTTTGTCACCATTCAGAACACTGCGAATTACAATCGTTTTAACAGATTTCAGTATTGTACCAAAAGAACATAAATCTGAGGGACACTTGCACTTGAAAGTAGTTAACAAGTTTAACAATGGTGGGGCCCGCTTTAACATCTTCGCACGAATGGGCCGGCCCGCCCCCAGTAATACCACAGCACAGTAAAGAGGCGTGAAGCAATTCCGCGTTTTCCAATTCGCTTTTCATCTCGATGGATTCAGGTGTCCGATTGCTCGTTTGCTACCTTACATTATAAAAAAAAAGCTAATTGACAAGATAGACTATTAAATATATCACAGAGCATTGACTTAGCTATGAAATTATACTTGATCTCGTATCTTTGACTAAAATAAAATTTATCCGTAACTACTACAAGGCTCAGAGTACAAAATATTGAAGCTACATGACCGTATAAATAAAGTTTGTACATCATAATAATTAATGTGTTGTACCTGAATTAAAAATGGCGTCTTTATTGAGGACGTAAATGGCCACAATTATCGTCCCCTTGCAATGACTTTTAGAATAGGTTATAAAAACTGCCAAATTGAATTACAGTTTTTTTTTTATATTATTTGAAAGATATTATTTATTATTGTATGTTAACGTTTGCATACGATAATATGACAAAGAGGTCTTTATTATGTTATAACTCTTCTACATTGTTGATTTTCTTTACATTTTTATACAAAGCACGTACTGAACAAATTTAAATTATTTTTTTTTCAATATAGCCATATTTAATGCCAATTTACACTATCGTGCGTACTTGTAAATACAGATACCATAGTCTTGACTAATAAGCTTACCCTTGTCTAGTAAAATGACCACTAAAATCTTTTCAAATGACAAACTACACTTAAAGTATTAAATAATAATTTTTTGTAACAAACAGAAAACATGTTATTAAACATGTATTTCGTCAGTGAAAACTTACGGCAACATTGTGCTTACAGTAAAATATAAACATTGAGTCTTTTTTATAAGTACACGAAACACATAAGTGTCAACTCTCTGAGTCAAAGGTGCTTTTTTTTATTATACAACATTTCTAACTAATATTAACTACATTGTTAACGTAATAGTTAGAGTAGTGACACAATTCATCCTTATTTACAAAAATATTGATTTTTTCAGTTGTAATTACGTTTCAGTCGGATTTAAAATTTGTAGTCTTTATGTCAACAAATTTCTCGGAAATAAAAGATGATTAGATGCGCCTGGTTATGACAAGGTCCAATAGCATTCAGAACAAATGAAGGTTACCCAAATTGTATATTTTTGTTTCCACCTTGAATATTGTTTAACAAAAACACCATACTTATAGTTATTGGACATTTACAGTTGTAACTAAGATAAGGTAGTAAAGACTAAAAAGAAATTACAGTGTTGCCATTCTATGTCAACCTTCTTAATAAAAGATAGTGGGTACCATATTATAAAAATAATCTGAATTCTTGTCAACAACGAATTACTTAGATCTTATGAATAAACTAATGGACGCTAACTTTTAAAGTTTAATTTAATTCTAATAGTTAACAGCTGAATGACAAAGACAAGGTTGTCTATCGCTATGCTATTGTTTTTTATAGAGTTTGTCCAAACGATAGCGCCATGAAAAACATTAATTAGTGTTGTACTGCTATCGTTGACGCAACACCGCGTCATGATCACGTTCCACTTAAATGATGACAGTTTAAAAAAATACACGATTCTATTTTTAAAATTTTACCGGCTGACATCTGTTCCTTTTTTAAAGTTTTGCGTTATTTTGTTTTTTAATTCCAAAATCAACCAATAAAACTGACTGTTTAATCTTTCAAAATTAACGGAAATGGTGTTGAAGAACACCCAATATTTTAGGTGAAACTGTACAGAAAATTATTTATTAATGTGACAACAAAAATAATTACCAAAACTATGAATTTAAATACTGGTAACGCAACTACCAGAAAAAAAGTAACATGACCTGAATGCTTGTAACAGACATATGACAATGGCAGATTAGAATTTCCGTTCGCTAAATTTATGTAATAGAATGAATTGTTTGCAGACGAAACCGAAATGATATGAAAAAAATGATAATTAGTGTGACGCCCACTGTTAGAACACGTCACGATAGCAACTCTACAAATTATGGTGACATACAATGCGCCAGCGTTCCTATAAACGGGTTTCCCGAAAATAAATTTCTAGTATTCAACCAAGTTTATATAAAACAGTAACTAACAAAAGATACGATTAAATAAAACATAATAGGGGGAAACAACAAACTTTGCTATACAGTTTTCAAGACGAATTTGAGTCAATTTTTTTTATTGCATTTAGTAAGATGGGCGGTTAGCAACACCCAGGTAGAAGCTCATTATATCATCGCATGCCTGTAATCTGATCGCCACTTAATCTTTGCGGGATTGAATTTAAATATGCAATGTTTTAACAAGTTAATTTATCAAAGAAATATGAGAAATGTGAATTTGGATTCAAATTATTACATTTAAAATAGATATTAGACATACTAGTTATATGAAATGCTCAAATTTTCTTAAAAGTTTTCTCGAAGTTATGCAAATAATAAGACAAGGTAACATTTTGCAACGTCAAAGAATGCAAATTAATATAAATTAAAACCTTTACGCTAACGTCCTTTATGGTAATTTAGTAATGATTTCCTTATTCCTTTTGTTCAACTTACTAACGTCTATGTTCCGCAGTAATGGTTAAGATTTTTAAATAACATCCTCGAATAATGCTTTCATGGCTATTTGCTTTGCGAACTAATTTCTAGTAAGGTGTTTCCGAATCGTTTATTAATCACGTGATGTTTTACCAAGATTTTTTCAGTACCCTCAACCGCTTTGATCCTGACGTAATAATCCCAAAGCATGTTTAAATTAATAAAGATATAAATAAGGTAGCAAATGCTGTTAAATACAAGGAAATCATATTTCATATTAATATTATAGAGACGAAAGTTTAGATGGATGGATGTTTGTTAGAGTTTGTAGACTGCTGAACGGATATCGGTGTCATTTGGAATAGATGTAAATACATAGGCTGATTACTTTTTTTTAATTCCACGCGCAGGGAGTCGCCGGCGGAAGCCAGTAGTTTTATAAATATTAAAATAATGGTACATTAATGTGTAATCATCATAATAGTTGAATACAACGAATGTCGCATAGCAACGACTTTTCATTTATATTTTTAAATGTGACTGTTGTTGAAATTAATGATTGTTGGCTAAACGTGTCAGTTATGGCAATTGCTCACGGGAGGTATTCTACGACAGGCTTGTATGCATATGATCACATCAATGATGATAAATGACACTTTATCTATACAGTACTTTATTTTTATTGCATCCGGATGAGTCGCTAACGAATATGTTAATTGTTATGAATTTTGAATTGTTAAGTACCAAGTACTTTTATTCGCAAATTTATTAAAAGTACGTGTACAAGTTACATATTCAGACTAATTGTACGTTAAGAAGTAACAGATTTCATACTAAATACGAATAAGGATTCCAATAAATAAATTTTAAAGGAATGTGACGCCTTGAATATGGGTTACTGTTTCTTACGTCAATTGTTTTAACTGTTTCGTTTCATGTGACAAATGAAACGCGGTACTTTCCCGTATTTTGAATTTACAGAATAACAGAGCTAGTACTCATGTGAGTATATTGATGTCAGACAACCGATCTATTTGTCTCCTGATTTCATGTTTATATTTTATTACTTTGGACATTTTTGTCATTGCATGTACAGTCATATACAGCATCAGATATCCTTGCATAATACTGAAATGTTTTTATTTGTGGCGCAGGTGATTGTACTCATAGTCCAGGTATCTTTTAGTAACACTGAAATGATTTTAATTTATGCATGCGACTGTACTTGATTCTCAATGACAATACCTCTAATATACTTGCATACAAACGTTGTTCCGTTAATAATTATGGAACACGTTCCTGTTCACGCTTCAAACAAATTGTTCAATTAATCGATGATACGCTGTTGGCATCGTTAGCTCGACGAAACCGCGAACAATAAAATTTCCTGTATATATTGTCCTTATACAAGGCCCTATCGTGCCTTACAACTTCAACACACGCTAAATATATTCCTCTTCACAAGTTGCCTTCGACGCAAAATATACAAATAAATTCGCATAATGACTAATAAGTCTTCTAAATTAGGTTACTGACGTCGCTGATTTAATGGGCTTTATGCTAAAGATTTAGTGATTACATTTCAATATGTAACCCGCCATATTTCCTTTTTAAGCATCAATAAACAGATAACTGATGCCGCATCGATTGGCGTGTAGCTAGTGATGTCACTTTAATGCTAAGTTTTAAATATTAATACTTTGGTACCGTCAAAAGTATTGTTAAAAAATCAGAAAACTGCTCGTGTAGAGTATAAAGTTACAAAAAGAAAATAACGTGACATTTATCGTGGCATCGTATCGTTGTTGTTTTTATTCCTTTTGGCGCACGAAGTCGCCGAGTTACTTGTAACAGATAAAAAAAAGCAACCCAATTTACGTACCGCAAAATGTTTTGACACGTGAATGGAGCTATGTCACCGAAGGTGCGGTGAACGAACGCAGGGGCAACGATCCGATTTACTTATAAACTAAATTACTTTATACCGCGGAAATAATCCGAATCTTCGAATAAGGACACGAGGAAGATGTCTAGAACGAGACGTTCTGAATTACTTCGCAACGATATTTATTTGCCTTTGACGTCAATTGTTTTAACAAAAGATAAACGTTTTCTATGTAAGCTACGATTTCAAGATGTATTTGCTAAAGTATTAAATTTATTGTTTTTTTTTATAATATGCCAACTGTAAATAATATAAGATAATAACTTGTGTATATTATAGAAGTGACGTCAACATTAACTATACATAAATTAATAAATACTAGATTAAACTAAGTATAGTCAAAGCTAGTCAGACTGCACGAAGACACAATGCAACTAAACATACATACTAAGTTATACCGTTTGAATTATGCCTATACAAATATTAAATCATGCAATTTTTACACAAAAAAAAAAGAAAAAAATAACATGATACAAAAATTGCTGATCCCAATATTTGACATTGAACATTGATCTGAATTTAATGTTTTATTTAGCTTGCAAAAATCAGACACGTGTAAAATTGACACACTAAAGTCACCGCCTTTTGACTTAAATTACGCTTCGACGTTGATTTTCGATTGTTTGCCCGACTGATACAAGGGTGATGTTTTTCACGATTAAGATGTTATAATATTACTATCTTTCGACCGCGATTTTGTCCGTGTAGAATTTAATAAAACCAAAGTAAATAGCCTATGAGTTATTTCAGAGTATTCTGAATGAATTCATTCATCGAAACTTTCGCATTTATGATAGTAAGATACATATGTTTATAAATTGATTTGTATGTATTTCTTGCAACTATTCCATGAATTTCCACAAAAGTAATTGATAAATGATTTCCAAACAAGGCATAAATAATAAAACAGTATTAATTATGTAGTTTCTTTCTATTATTTTAAAATTTAAATTACTATTACTTTGTAATTTCAAAACAATTACGTAAGACCATATTATGATATGATACCTACAGACACGTTCTAACAGAGAACGCACGAAGTTAGCGCTTAGATTCTACAGATATCTTAAGATATAATTATCTATTGATAATTACATCCTCATATCAGCTAAACGCCAGTATTGTTGTTAGAATAACTACGCTTCTTTTATTTGTAATTATCTTATCGCCCCGATTGCATCTATCATGTAGTTAAGTTAGATATATGTGTCTTATTTCATGTAATTTAAGAATTATCATGATGGTGACAAACGAAAAAAGAGTTTTAAATGTAGAAACCATAGATTTAATGTTATTTTAAGGTAGTTTTAGTGTGAAAGGTGTATAGTTTGGTTTAAATTAAAAGTTTTGAGGTTATCTTCTGCTTTTTAAATGACAAGTTCTGAATCTTTTAACTTTTCAATTTAGTGGTACGTATGTTTTTTACATTTTTTGTTTCCTCGACTAACTATTGTCCATTTTTATTAGAACTTTAATACAATATACAAAATATTAACAATGATACCCAGGATTTTAATTGCTTCTTTGGAATGTACACTTATACCACCTATATAAAAATAAGTATGGATTTTAAAATGCAATGAAAATTAACTTAACAATATTTTTATTCCCATTATAAATTAATATTACATCAAATACATTTACTAGTGGAGTTGGAATTCACTTGTTGGCCTCGTATTTTCTTGTTTACTGCAGCGAAATGTGTACAAATAATGCATTTATTACGAATACCGACTGGCGCCAACTCCAGTTAGATAATAATGCGATCAATTATTTTTATACGCATTTATTCGCTCGATAGAATGATTGATTTGCCTTTCAAACATACCTTCAAGTGGTATGTAATCGTTTCAGTGAAATACAGGTTCATAAAAAGATTACTTGTAGGTTTTTACTGCGACAATATTACTATAAAACGTACTGTTAGCTCTGTTTTACAAAGAGCATTCATAGAGTAAAAATTCTAGGTAAATTTATTGTTATTGTAATAAATCTAATTATTCAAAATCTAAATAAAATCGTTTATCGTGAAGACTTATAAAATGTCATAAACTATAACTTTGTCTAAGTTAACCTGCAATTCTATAGAATACCACATAACTAAGACGATGCATGTCTAAAAAAAATCGTTATGCGAAAAGGAAGCAACCTTTTTTCATAACTTAAAATAATAGCTTGGCTAGATGCTGCCATATACTTACCGCTAACTATTCATAAGCACTTAATAGCTACAATACCATTGTGTACTTATCGTCAAGTTTCTGATGAATATCATCAAAGAATAATTTATTTTAATACGCAGTATATTCATCTTAGTGTCATTTGGCATATATTCCAGCAAATTATCCGAAACGGATTCATGCTGGAAATTTGATCATCATACTGAAAATAGTTTAATCTTCCACTTGGAAAATTCATTATAAATATTCCATTTAACAAAGGAATAAGCACAACGGTTTGTCATTGTCGTGTTTGCGAATGGAAAATTAAATTTCATTTGTCTTAGAACATTATCAACTTTAAGGGATAAGGACAAGAGGGTCGACACAGTATGTGCTACTCTTCTATACATCTCTATCAGCCGTCATAGTAGAGTTATATTAGAGACATAGTAGAGTCCTCGCGGCTGTAATCCTGCGTTGGTTTCTATTTCTGTTTCTATTTATAATTTCTCTTCTTACCTTGTATGCTAAATCATTAGCACAAACATCTTTCTGATGTATATCTTATCTTGAATTAAATTTTAATATAAATCGGAGCATTGACCCACATTGGGAGAGCGCGCACCACTTGGCAGAGTTGTACATCTAAAATAAATTATATTCAAGCCGTAGAATGTCGGGATGTCTCACTCCGTTTAAATTGTGTTCCGAACCGCTAAATATAACGTGTTAAATTTCCGTATAGTAACCACAATCTTAAAATAAAACTTCTGAAATAAGTATATTCTTCAAATGTAACAGTATACGAGTATATACCATGGATATATTTAAAAGTAGACAATGACCAAATGACAATAAAAAAATGCACATTTTTTTTTTAAATCTTGTGCATGGATAGTGTTTTTAAAACATGCATTAAGATCAAAATTTGATGCATTAAAATATTTACGTAGAATATGTCAGTGGAAATAATATAAAGAAAATATTATAATTTATTACATCGTTAGGCAGTTCAGACAAATTTGTTCCGCAAATTGACTCACAATATTCTTTATATAATACCGAGAAAATTTCGTTGAATTAGTCAGTCGATGAGATCAGAAACTTAAGGCTGGATTTACATAATGTGAACACGGAATTATTAACAGTGCTGTTACAAACAATATTGAATTAACACGGAAATTTAATAATACAGGCGCTCTATCTGATTTCAGCGACTAACCGTAGGATTCCACTGCCGTGACGCTTGTATTGATACATATTGTCCTCTCCGTTTTTCCAAGAGATAATGAAAGGTATAACAAATTTTCTAAAAATGTCTTACTGCAAAATAATTCTACGGCAAAACATAAATGACAAGAAACGATACAATTGAACGCAAATACTAGCAAAAGTCACTCGGTTATACATGTAAACACTCGTTTTACATGTTAATGTTCTACATTTTGATCAATTGGATTTAAAATAATTTGTAAAGAATTTATCAAACTTCTATCTGTTAGTAAAAGCGGTTTAAACCAACATGTATAAATGTAAACGTTATCTAAATGTATTGAGGTCATAATGCAATAAACATTCTGCATCTAAATTAAATTCTCTCCTTGCAATCCAGTCATTTGCAATGTTAACAAGTGAAACATAATATTAGAAATAAGGTAGAGTCCCAAAAATAAGGTTTAGAATAACGTATTCATAAATTGTTTCAGAAAAATGAAACTTTTATAGAATCTTTTATTTTTTCAATAGTCAAATCAAAGGCGAATTCTACTTAAATTATATATTATTACATAAAATAACATACTTGTTAAATTAATAAGTTTCACTTTCTAATAACTGTTATCCACGACATTAAAATTTAACGATTAAAAAGTACCATTTACTGATGATATGCTTGAAGGTATCTCGTATATAAACTTGAGTTAATAATCATATAATGCGTATTTGATTTCCTTCTCTCATTCAGACTGGACGCATCTTTATTAAAATTAAATTTAGGACACTTTCACAGTAAAATAAGTGCTTAAGTAAAGACTGTTTTTGTAATACAATGTATGTGTGAAACCTCATTTTAAACGTAACCGTTATTTTCATCTTTTCTGTTAGCTGAACAAATGGAAAGTCGTCGCTACTGTATACCTAGCTTTCATTTCGGTTTCCTGTGTCTGGTTTTTGAACGCCTTTCTCTTCAAATAATAGTCTTTTTTGTTATTATACGTCGGAGATTTCATTCCAGTCACTTGTATTGTTGCTAACACATGTAACACTTCCTGACATCTTATACATTACACGCTTTGTAAATAGACTAGACTGTGTTTTGTTACTGGTACTGTACCGTTGATATTGTAAAAAAGCAAACGCCCAGTTAGAAAGATAATGTTGTTATTACATAATTATGCAATTTGTTACAATGTGAATATATACTAACGTTTACTTTTTCTATTGTTTCAGTGTCTACATTTTTATCCCAAACATTATGATTTACAAATGGATATTATGATAAGAGTGAAGTGTTGTCAAGAAACTAAAAATCCAAAGTGACGAAGTGTGTGAGGTGTCTGTTTAGCTGCGTTCCGTTCCTTTGTAACATTAGTTAACCTCCAAAATGTCAGACAAAACGTCGTCGTCCGTTGGCCCGAGGAGTTTCGAGACGATCTCGGAAGAAGATGTCGAGTCGCCGTGGGAAAAGTTGCTGGGCGAGATGAAAACTGCCGTGCCTACTATCATTAAGACTAACGCGTCGAGTGCTACGATCTGCAAGGACGATGTGTCCGTGAATCCGCAGATCGATATTGAGACCAACAAGCTTACGCGATCGAAGAGTCTGAATCAGAGAAGAAACAGTAGCGGCCTGCTCAGCACCATCCCGCGACAGCTAAGGCTCTCCCTTCGAGGAGTTCGCAGCGAACCTTCCAGTGTAAAGGACGTGCCGACCACCAGGAATGATAGCTCCCTTAACCTCTTTCTCAAGTGAGTACTTTTATGTTATTCTAAAAATGAAAATATTGATGGCTTGTGTAATATTACCACCACAAATTAGCAATCATTTAAATGCCTCTATGCAAATTCAACTAAACTAATATACACACATAATATCTTGTTACTTTTACAACATCAAAAAGTATATTAGTCAACTACAACAACAAAAATTAAACTATTCATACGTTATTTACTGTTATGACACATTTAAATAATAATCCTGCATTTTCATAAGATTAAACGTGACTGCTAATAAACTATCTAGAGAATTCTAATATAAAAGCAGGGGTCAAAAACAAGAACAAAGGCACCCACATGGCTTCGCTGCGGTGTCGTTTATTGCAGTACGCTCTATCGTATAATTACAGCCTTCGTAGGCTTTATCGTTTCCTTTATTGCCTACATTACTTGACGCGTAAGGTTTCGCGTATGTGTTCATAACGACTATAACATCTCAGGCTTCAATCGATTCGTTATCTTTATAGTTATTCACTTTTTAATTTTCCCTTCATACAAAAATCGTTATGTTGCCAAAGAAATATTGTTAAAAACATAACGAAATGTGTTCACGAGTTTACAAGATTCTCAACTTTTTTGGGCTAGTAAAAGACCAAACTGTTTTTCGTCACGTTTTCTCATAAATACACCAATAATTGAGATGACACTGATTATCAGATATAAACGAATAGCGATGTCTTTTAATTAGGACTCCATTTTGATGTCCTAGTGTTACCTAAGTGGAAACCTAACCTAGTGTTAGTAGATTCATAATTGAATAGCCTAATCGTTATCCCTCAATGTCGTCATTAGTATCTTTAAACATTTATAAGGTCCTTCCGTCTACAAACGACTTAATGAGCAATGAAAAAGATTTACCTGTGACTTTCACGTCGCATGCAAAGTGAGCAGAGGAAACGGACGTCCTTATTTTATCACGGATCTCGATGTTTTACAGGAAACCCGACGCCGGGCTAGGTTTGCCGAAACGAAACAATGCTCTTGTCACCGTATGTTTCCACTGCTAAAACAATTGCACAAAATATATTGTTTGTCTCGGTTCTTTTAAAGAGAATTTGAGAGACGAGAATACATTTTCTACAGAAGTATTTCTGCCTATGAGTCCTTGGACAAATGTCGAACGCCCAAATTTATTCATTCCAAGTATCTTTAAAGTTCAAAGCTCTGTAATTGTAAGGTATTGAAATTATACTTAAATTCTATAGGGGTTTGGGCTTGTAAAATCACAATAAAACCGTACATAAAAATCGCTTTAAGGAGAGGTTTACCAAAGTTTATGAATTTGTGCACAATACGGCAATAACTAAAATAATTTACGATCTAATCTAACTTGGACCATGTCATAAATTTATGCATTTAGTTTATTTTAAGTAGCAACTGCAAATGAGGAATAACAATTATTATGTTTTCATATAGAAACATAACTAAGTAAAATGATTGATATTGTTATCTACGTTTATTTTGCAGTTATTTTTGGTTTCGCTACTATTATCATCAAAAGGAGGTTAGATTAATTATTTAATAACAAAAACAAGTGAGCATCAAAAACTGGATTTTTTTGTTTCAATAATTTCACTTGTTATGCAACAGACATCTCGCGAAATAGTGAAATATACAAATTAGATAACAGTGTTGCTTAACTAGGTTTCAAACAGCTATCTTTAGAAAGTAAGGAATTAAAGAATGACCGTTAAATATAATTTGAGCGAATTCTAGACACGATTGTGCCAATGGCCGAGGCCGATCACTTCCTTCGCGCCATCGACTGACGATCTGCACAACAATGTGCTTATTACCGAATACAGTACAGTCCCGTACATTAATGGAAATATTTAAATATAAAGTGTGTTTGTAGGTTAACTTTTTACGCAACCTATAATGTGTTTAATTTTTATAAACAGAAAATTGGAGCTGTTTTTTTAAAAAAAAAGAATTTTTGACATTTACTTTCAAAACTAGCTGCCGCTTAGTTGCTCGCAACTTTATCCCTGTAAAATTAAAAAAACAGACTAATTACGGATAACGTAGACTTTTAATGGTGAAGGAATTTCTGAAATCGGCCCAGTAGTTTTTGAGTTATTTCAACATATAGAAATGTATAAAAATACAAATCTTTCCTCTTTATAATATTAGTATAGATATATGTAGATATAGATAACCGATTTTTTTAATAAAGCACTTTAGAGCGCGTCTGTCCACTTTATATGTGTGGCGGTGTTATCGCGTATATTTGCAATCGAAGTATTCGGAGCTCGGCATGTTTCCTGCCATACCTTATCGCACTTCTCATACCTCGTGTAGTAATGAGCACGTTTCCACCATACGTGTAACCTAAATGAAGACTTAAACAGTTTAACAACTAAAACAGACTATCGACATAAAATTAAAAACGCTAAGGGCCTGTCCCACCATTATTTGATAGAGGCTCAGATAGCTTAAAAATACAAGGTAACAAAATCCGATATTTCCATCACATATTTTACACGTTGGATTATCAGACAATTTACAATTTGGTGGGACAGGCTTTTAAACATGTATTAAATAACTAGTTTTTTATGCTTAAATAGCTATGAATTTTATAGTTTTCATTTAATACTAGAAATACCGTATATTTTTATTAAAATAAATACTCATAAATAGTTTATTCAACAAACATCCTCATACCGAAGGTAAATATGTAGGACGTATACATAATTAGGACTTGCGTCGGGCGCCGGCACGAAGCGGGTTTACCAGCGTTCGAAACCTCTTTATAAAAATAGCATCAACTAAAGAATTCCTCGAACTGAATGATATTAAACCTTTTGCTGGTGAAATATAGCAGACAAGCCTTATAAAATATACAAGGGATTCTTAATACGGAAACTAATCAAACGTCATATAAAAATCCGATTTCTCAATACTTTTATTAGTAATCTTACCAATATTATCAATGCGAATGTTTAGATGAATGGATATCCATTCATCCGACTGTTTGTTAGTTTTGAGTTATGTCGACTGACATAACAGACATATATGACTGTTTGTTATATGTCGTGTTTTAGAGTTTGTAATCTAAACTGCTGAACGGATCTATATGAAGTTATGCATAGGTGTAGAGGATAGTCTTGAAGAACACGTAGGATACTTAGTCTTGATTATTTTATAGTCCACGCTACAGAGTCGCGGGCGAAAACTAGTACTACATGTTTATGTCATTCATCGTTGTAAAGCGTTTCACGTGATTGTCGACCTTTAGTTTAGACTCTATGTAAAGTTTTTTTCAGTTCAGACAGAACATTTCTGTGATTTGAATAAACCAAACTCTTCCCACAATATTATATGCAGCACTTGACGTCAAATATCTGGTGCCTTTACTAGCAATCGATGCTGCGTTTACTTCCAATTGCTAGACGAAACACAGCAATCGTGTTTATTCTCTGAAAATATCTCACTCGATTCAATAAGAGTTCTATACACAAATATATTACTTAACTGATACCTGTTTGTTGAACTAGCTGGTTTGTGTAAGGGCCTAGTAAATGGGTTTTCAAACAGAAGTGCCGATGACGTATCATATCATCTGACGTTATCTCTGTTGTCACCTGAATAAACACGACACGTCATCGTTATTATGAGAAATATTATAGTTGAATACAAAGTTGATTATAACTTCAACTACGGCATTTTGATACTTGAATCATGATTAATAATGTATGAATATAAAAAATGTAGACGTATAAAATGAAAATCCACAATCAAAGTGCGCAGGGTTTTATATTATTAAAGTCTTCTCTATCTTTCAGTTGTGTTTGTTAGACCATTATATCTGCCCTTTTTTATAAAACTATTTTATTCATTTGATCACATTTAAATTCTTTTTACCTAAATCATAGATGATCTCAGTTTGCGAGAAACAATCGTTTGTTAGATGTAATCGGTAGTCATGCACATAGGACACGTAAGTTTTGTTTATTTTTGCAACTTACATCATAACTTAAACTTATGTTTTTATTTGAATGTAGTTGATATAATGTCATAAGTCGTAACCGGTTTACAATTATTATGCAAGCCGAGTCATGATCTGTTGTTGAATCAATTCATTGATTGATAAAATGTTTTGTTGAGTGTTTTATGATGTTTGTAGTCAGTGTTTTTCAAAGAAAATAGTAATGACTCTATTGAAACAATTAAGGTTTTGCTTTAGTTCTTCTGATGATATCATTCAGGTCAAGAAGACAGTTTAATATTACGTTGAAATGTAACATTTAAATGATTCTCTAGAGTACCTTTTTATTGGATATTTCTGATGAGATCAGCGTTCGTGGTATCAGTTCAAAAACCTTTTCATCGCCCACTTTTTGTTGTATTACGTCAACAATTTGTCTTATATTTCCGTTAGTGTTTTTTTGTCTAGGACTTTATAACGAAGTCATTGCAATCGATTGGTGGAACGGTGAGTCAGATTGAAACCAGTCCAAAGAACCGTTGATGTTTTAGACCTCATCAGATATCCGAAATTTTCCATTGAATTTCTTTGTTAGTTGTATGATGTCTATATTCTTTGTGTCTTTTAAAACCACTCAATCATTAACCGCCCTTTAATTTATAAAATTTGGTTTATACGTCACTTAGATGAATGACCTCTTAACATTTATAAATGGACCGGCTCGCCCGACGCCACGACCACACAG
>NW_013527137.1:2336719-2344643 GCF_000836215.1 Papilio polytes
ACTCGTAGTATAGTCTGTGAAACTAAAGTGATATTGTTATTTTAAAATTATGCTTAGCTTTAGTTAAACAAACGTTAGTGATAATGCCATCTGTTAGGGAGTAGCAGAACTTAAACTCGTCTATGAAAATGTTTCACATTACATTGAATCTGATAACTAGATACATCGCGTCGAATAGCTATTTCAGACTCACGTGTCACCAAAATGGCGCGCCTTGGCAACAACGTTTGTTTCTATTTCGTTGAGAACGAAGTTCACTCCGGTTTAAACTTTGATATTTATCATTGGCTTCAAATACGACACATATTCCACGAATAATGAAAATAAATTTATATTTCCCTTGTTTTAAATTCTTTATTGAAATAATTTAAACATTAGCTCATTGTTGAGGAAGTTTTATTTAAAAATGATTGTTACAATTGTCGACATAGTTCTAATACTAAACGTATGTTAGAATTGTTTGATTGGCAATTATATGAGTCTATTTAAATTAATTAACAAGGAAAATCGGTAAATTTATAAGAACTTTGTTTCAGTTATTTATTACAAATAGAAGTAATTTGCACTGGAATTCAAAGCTAAAACACAATTTTCAATAACAAAAAGGCCTTATTAAAAATACTTTAACTGTATTTAGAAAGTTAATTAAAACAGTAGTAACTAAATTTATTCGTGGATCATATAAAAGTATGTTGGGGAATTTTTCTTTGATGTCATTGCCAGACGCCTATCTTGTTAATCGTCAACCATCATATTGATATTTCTGACTCGAGTCTTTCCGTCACTTTAAGAGCCGGCGCACAACTTTGACTAAACTATCGTACAACCGTTGTGCGATAGTAACTAAAAATCGAACAATAGCGAACCTCCATAATTTCTAATAGGAGACAAAGCGAGGCTAAACAGTGGAGCTTTCAGGTGTGCGCACACTCTACATGAGCACGGTTTTTTTGACATTTCATAATTATGTTCATATTGCTGCAATTGTTTTATCGATTTTTATAGTAGGGATCAATCTAAAATTCTAACTTTTAAGTTATACTGCCACATTATCATCCTATTACTAGTTGCAAATGTATAGAAAATATTGTTATTGTAAAAGTTAATATTTATCATGATGAGATCAGAACATAATAATGTAGACCATGTATAAATAATATTCAAAGCAAAACAATGCTATTAATATTTCTATAACACACCTGACGCACGAAGGTACAAATCTAAACAATACTCGAAAGCCACACAAAGTGCTAACAATTATGTAAAGAGCGAGGGCAAAACGTTTTATTACGCATAAAATAATATACTATAGAAATGAAGACTCCGACTTCTATTTAGTAGATTACGAAAATCCCTGATAGTTATTTCTGATAGTTATTAGGATTCTGATTTGGAGAGGTAAAGGTCGTCAATTAAACCATTTGATGTATTATACGCCAATCTTTTTAATCATATTTCCACACAAACAAACATAGCGTGGACATAAACTGACTGACCAAAACATCGGTGTACTTCAGAGTAATTCAGTTATAAAAGCTATAACAAAAAAAAAATTGAAAGCCTATCTTTTAAGGTAGTCTTCAATGGCAATCTAGTATAGCTTTTGTTATGAGATAAAGAAATTTGCTCTTAATTTTATCAAGGCGATGAAGTGTCAATGGACTGTAATAATCTTGAATGACCAGATTGTTTGTTGACAAAAGGAGACTTATTCTTAAACACTAAAATAAGTTCATTCGCACCAATTTAATGATACAATTGATCGTGTATTTTAATTGGTTCTTCTGTAACTCCTAATGCTATTTTAGTGTGCTAAGTATTATGGTTGAAACAGTAACAGAAACGCAAAGCAAAACTCAAATACTTCAAAGCGTTTCAATAAATCTTACATCAGTAGTTTTAACTCGATAAAAACTTTAAAAAGCATTGTTAGTGAAGCATTAATAGACTATTACAAACAACCACTAACTATTTTTAGTGATTAGTGGTTTTTAACTTCTTTGTACATTTAAATTTGATCAATATCTGCGTAGAGCATAATAATAAAAGTAGTTATATGTGCATCCTATAAACGTGTTACTAAAAATCTTGCTTCTACAAACATCTTAAAAAAGAGGCATATTTCAATCAACATAAATATTCCGTCTGTCATTGAACGACTATAGATTTCCTACGTCAAGCTTTTAGTCGAAGTCTAAAACAAAGTGTTAAATCATTAATGAAAGAATTATAGGTGATTGTATTTAAAATAAAAGTCAAACAAAACGCGAACGCATCATTCAAACAATTTTATGCTGTACATTTATTAGAGCAGATTGTTTACGATACTATTTCGTGTATTTCAATCATCTAAATTGATTGTGATGTTAAGAATTGCTTTGTTTACTCGTTTCAGACGTTAGTGATCATTGCAGATTTACAAAAAACAATAAGAAAAGCTATAAATTTAACATTTAAAATGTTTCTTTAATAGACATTTTTTGCTAATAACGTATGAACAAAAGGTGTAACAGTTTTGTTTTCTGTAGTAGTTACTTTGATATGTTTTAATTTAATTTATAAAAGCGTACGAATGTGGCCAGCAAACTTCATTTATACCAACAAGAATCGATATTTCTAATGCATTAATATTTTACAACCTCCAGATTCAACGTTTTTATATTTTGTTTTCATTCTTGAACTTCACAGCAGTATTCCTATTGTTTACCATTTCGTTTTAGATGATTATAAAAGTAACGCGTATAATATTTGCAATAACGAATACTAAAACATAAATAGTTGGTATAATTTAACATTAATTGTGGTTGCTAATGTCGCTTATTTAGTAAATATATGATCAAATTGTGTCAAGGATTGAATGTCAAGTTAACACTTAATTGCGCGATTAAAACATGCTCTACCTATAAAAGGTTTTATAGGTCCCTTGCTTGATGCTACAATTACTTTTACGCAAAAAAAAACTTATAGTAACTGAGAAGTTTAATCAAAATATAACAATTATTCAGTCAATATACAACTGAAATAAAAAAAATGCTAAAAAACGAGATACAATATACATTTTAACAAAACGTATAGATGTAGCTACTTTGGCAAACAGAACTGGCAAGCTCTAGAATCTCTTCTGCCATTGGCCGAAAAAAAAGATATTTGGCGTCGTTGAGAAGGGCGAGGTGCGAGGGGGAATTCCACCTGTTTTATTTCAACACCAATCAAAGACATTTCAAGTGTCTGGAGTTTCGGGTAATGATCCAACACGAGTTTTCGACAAGGTCGTGTACATACCGCCTTGTCTTTAACCTTTTTGCGCATATTTAAAAGTAGATAGTTATATAGAATTAGTCTTCTGCAAGAAAATAAAAAAAAAATGCAGTCTTGTGATTTACCTAATGTAAATTTGACTATAACTTTTACTGCAATAATAAACGCTTTTTCTGTTTGTTTGCATTAGTTAAATTTCATAGTTCTGAAGGATACGGTGGTTTATTTAATCATAAGTCACGTGACTTCAGTTATCGGAACGTTCTGAGTTCGCGTTAGGCAATTGTTTACGTGCGAACAATTACAATGGCGATATCGATTGCCTGGAATGAATCGACGCAACTCGGTCACGTTTTATTGTAGCTGATAGAAAATATTAAAACCGTAACAAATTATTGTTAAAACTAATGGTCTTTACATTTATGATTTATTGGAAAAAAATAAAATTAAACATTCCTATGTCTATTAAAAAAAAAAATCTTAAGTCATCATGAATGTTCTAGTAACCTTTTAGTGACAAAAATTTAAAAAAATTTACTCAGCCTACACCAGACACTAACATTTAGTACATTATAATTTTATTATCTTTGATGTCGGTTATTAACCTATTTATATGTTAATGAAATAACATACAAAAGGGGTTAAAGACTCCAAACGACATTAAAACATTGCTCTTTAAAGCAATGAACCTAAAAGATCATTTACTTATCATGAATACGAAATATAATGTCGTGTGGAAATCACATCGTTTTGAATAAATCGTTTGTTAGGTCAGATGAAAGAGGTAATTGCTACATAACCTTAAATAAAAAACACGTTTGAATGATGTATACATTTAATATGTCATTTATCAGCTATGATTATTTTTGCGCCCAAACCAAGTTTTATGATGAATACACTATAAACACTTCAAAAATGTTTGCATAGGCAATCAATTATCTAATGCAAGCTATATTTGAACGTTAACCGACGGTAACTTAGTTAAAAATAGGAAGTTTTTTGAAAATCCACACTCAAATTTCATCACCAGCTTACTTTACGTCCTTACTAAGCTCGGAGCCTGACGTAAATTAGGAGTGAATAAGTCATCGTCTCTGGCCCAGTGCCTGTTGGTGGACTTCACACATATCTTGGAATATATGTTTCATTCTTATTATTTTAGATAAAATAATAGGTACGTTTTAATCAAGTAATTGAATGACAAAGCATCAGAATGCTCTATCATTGAGTTACTCGTGTCGCTTTAAAATGCAGTTAATGATATTGGCCGTGAAATGGAGACGCCGTTTCATTTGCACATAATTAATAGGTCACCGAGCAACGTGCATAATAAATAGAGAAAGAATTAAATGTGCCCCGGTCAAACGGTGATATCACCAGTAATAACCAGTTCATTTACTATGTTATATCAAGCTAGTAATTTAATTATCTCAAGATTTTCTTCTACACGCAAGAATTTTACAGTTATTTATACAAGAGATATTTTAGAACAAAATTTATTAAACCGAAAAATGCAAACGATTTTTTTATATTGGCCACAGAAATTTCACTAACAATGTTTTGCAAATGTTTTTTATTTTTATTTTTGCGTACCTTTTTAATGAATATATTTGCGGCCAGGATTAAAAGAATCTGTTTTATAAATAGAATCGTTCGCATATAAATACGCATTTTTCGTTTATATACAAACAGAATGGTGAGTGAGAAAATAATCGGAAAATAGTGTAATCCCGACGGCGTCGCGGCGCCACTGTCTACGTCGAGGTTGGCACGAGACGCCCCTGTAGTGTTTGTTTGCGAACGTCTTCACATCTGTTCCGTTAAACATCCGCCCGTTTCAGTATCGCTCCAATTCTCTTCACACCCAGTACTACTGGCAGTTTAATTGAATGATTGCAAAAAATAAATTGAGACGTAATTTTTCTATAGTTCAAGTGTTTGCCTCCTCTCTTCAGTATGTTGTTTTTGAAGACGATGAGGAAGTTTGTGGTGCTATTGTTCGATATTAAAGAAGTATTCAGTGAATGTTTGATTAATGTCTTACTCAAAGATAGAGCGGTGACAATCTATTAAGTCTTTACGCGAAACATATTTAGCATTTTGTTTTTTAATAAATTATAGCCTATATTTTGCATAAAAGTGCTGGTTTGAGCAGCCGTTGACAGTGAAGGACTGATCTTTGAACCGTGAAGTCGGTTGTGAACCTAGTGTCGGACGACCGTGGACACGATTGCTAGACCTGTGAAATTAATGCTTAGTAGAATGTCTGGACTTAAAAGATGTATCAGTCAAGTGTCCATGTTCATGACAGGGAAGCCGATAAATTCATCTGAATCAGCGTGGAGAGAGGAACTGCAAAAGTAAGTCGATAATAAAACAACGCATAAAGCTATTAAAAACATTTAAAAAGAATTTACTCGTTGCACCGTTGACGAAACATTGAAGGTCTCTTACAATAATAGGATAGTCTGACTCATGAACGCTATTGAAAAAGTACTATAAGAAAAAAGAATAGATACAGTTTTATATGAAGCTATTTCCAGCGTTCACAAAGAGTACGTGAAAGAGGCGGTTGATGAGCGGTTGATGACGTCTTTCCACTGGACATCCCGTCACACGACATACTATGACGTCACTATCATAAGCTTAAAATAATTTATTCATACGTTAACTCTTGTTTAGTCTAATGTAGATAGAGCATGAATATTGTGTATGCAAAAAACAAGCAGACAGTAACAATAACGTTAATTAAAGTAAAGAAAAACATTTTTAATAGTTGCAATATTAAAAGGGATAGATTGTCAGAGACAAGACAAACTTTATGTCGCTACGTCACTCTTGTTAATAAAGCCCCCTGCACACTTTCAGTTTGAACAGCACAGTTATAACTGAACAGTCGTACTGTTAAAACTGTGTGTGTTAAGTAATTTATCTGTCAATTGTACTATACCGTTAAAGTTAACTCATGTCATTTATTATTTACACGCACAGTCGTTAAATTACTTTTCAAAATATTAATAACTAAGATATGTGCATTAAAAATAAATAACTTTGGTATTACTAACATTTAAAAACATTACAACTACGCCTCGTTTGTTGTCGCATTGTTTCACAACAGGTGACTAAAAAATAAACAAATATTTGTAGATAATAAACAATATCGTGTAATGTCACACCTAATGTGAGTAACTGAGAGTAATGCGATGACGAAGTTTTTAATTTTTTAGATGAAGCACCAAAAGGATAACTCTTTAAATTTCTGAATACAATCGGTTCAGACGTTGACGGTGAATTTATTCTCAAGTTTTCATTTTAATAAAAAAAAAGTATTTTTAATGAGAGGAGAAAAATACTCAACAATAAAAAGAATTCGGAAAAATTTCATATGTAGATTTGAAAGTCAGGGATGGGAGGTCCGTTAGTGACTCAGTGCATAAAATAGTATACAACATGATATTACTAGTTAAAATCGTGTTATTTCGTAAGATGTTTTTTTTAACTGCTATTTTATTCGATTAACTTACACACAGAACGAGCACATAATGGGAAACAAAAATTTATTAGGCTCGAAAATTATCAATTTCTCACAAGTTTAACGTCACGTTTACCACGTTATCTTTCGGCTTTAACATTGACATTTTGCTCTAGGACAGTACTTAAAGTCAGAATTTAACTACATAGAAAAAAATCTTTACTAACATTTATTTTTATTAGCACCAAGCTTTCTGAAAAAAGCTTCCATTTATTTAATAGAGTTATATGATTTATCTAATCCTTATAATATGGTATCACTACATATAGATAAAAAGCAGTTAAATTAATTGAAGCCAGATTGTCCTTGTGGCTTGAGTGACGAGATTACAAACGCAAACACAAACTAATGGACTACACTCGCAAGTTAGTCATAAAAGCTTTTAAGGCAAATAACTTTTATTTACTTTGTCGGGATTGTATTTGTTTTATCATTTACTCTGATCCTATTTATTTGCATTTTTAGCATTGATTAAAATTATAAAAGTGTTTGTATTCTATGTTTCATTAAATAGCGTGAACATAATATGCCATTAATAAACAGAGGGTAAAATCATTATTTTTATTAGAGTATACATTTAAACTGCGATATCATATCCACTATTTTGTCGTCGTCATGAGCTAGTTTAATTATTATAAAAATGTTTCCAATCGACGTACTATTCACTAATAAATTTAATTCAAAAGCAGTTTAACAAACATTTGGTTATTGTATCAAAGAGTGCGTCACGGATCAATGTCCGAATGAGCGATTCCGACTGGATTCAAACGCCAATTATAAATTCCAGGTCACAGAATGATATTATACCATGATCGCACAATGTTTCGTTATATCATGGATGGAAAGATTTAAAACAATTTTTATTAGTAAAACATCTTGAACATAGTGAACAAATTCAGATTTTTAAAACTTTAGTATTTTGCCACTCAAATTGGGATAATTTTATAATTACGAGTAAACACACAATATTTATATATATTTTAAATTAAATTTGATTACTATTCAAATTCAAATAACTTCCATAAAAATGTTTTAATAAAGGGTACATAGATTAATAGTGTATATATGTTTCCAGATACCGTCAAGCCCGCTACGCAGCAAGGCGCGTCAGAAAACGCGTCATCTTCAAGCACG
>NW_013527137.1:2344765-2361826 GCF_000836215.1 Papilio polytes
TCCCAACAGCACTACAGAATTCATTCCCTGTCTCAACAACGTCAATTCGTTCACCGGCTGTTTCCTCTTTTCCGTCGAAACTCAGCACACCATCGGTTACGGCTCTAGAACCACCAATGAAGAGTGCCCTGAAGCTATCTTTGTTATGTGCTTACAGAGTATCGTCGGTGTATTCATTCAAGCTTTCATGGTAAGCCATGTTTTACTAAAATTACTTCTTAATAGAATCAGTTTCTTTTTCACTTGACATTCACAAAGTACATGTCTAAAAGAAACCAGATCTTTGATTATGCAAGTAAAAATGTAAAATTTGTTTAATCAGTCTTAAGAAAAATATTTGAATTTAACGTAAAATTTTAGTTAATACCAATTCTCCATTCATCAACGTACGTCGTCAACTAAGTCATAAATACTTTCAGCAGTCTATATTTTAATCAAGAAGCTCTCTATATTCTGGCAGACGATATTATTATGATAAGGAATAAGGAATGCTTTGAAAATGAAACCATATAGTTGTGTATCAATGTTAGTTTACAGGGTTATTGAATTTCGTCCGAGATATCTTCCTGCTTCGGCGCCAATATATTAATTTAATATCAAAATAAACTTGGACATGATCCAAAAGTAACGTATGAAACTGTGATCCAGATGGTCTTTTAAAAACCATTACGAAAAATACGTCACCTGGCCGCTTCAATTACTTCTTACATGAGATGGATAACGAATACTAAAGCACGTTAATTTATATTGAATGTAGAGTTTTGTAAGTGATGCACGTTTCCGATGGGTAAATGTTTCGAAATCCTAATGGGGTCAATACGAGCAGCTACATCCAGATGTATCGAATAAAACAAATGCGGCGTACTACGAATATTTCTAATTTTAGGTGGGAATCGTATTTGCAAAGCTATCTAGACCAAAGAAACGCGCCCAAACCCTGCTTTACTCCAGAAATGCAGTGATATGCCTCCGAGACGGACAACTGTGTCTGATGTTCAGAGTTGGGGACATGAGGAAATCGCATATTGTTGAAGCGCATATAAGAGCACAAATTATACGCCGCAAGGTATATTATTACAACAAAGCGGAGACTGGTTAGTGATTGGGGATTTCAGTCAGCACGCTTTTAATCTGCATCTAACCGGATTAGGTGGTCTTAGATTCATCGCACACCATAACGTAGGGGGCATCGACCTTTGATCTTAAACAACTCAAATTTCGATCCCCAGTTTGAATATTTCACAAGTAGAATCATTTTCTTTTCTCTTGTCCATAGGTGGGTCTTATATTCGCGAAGCTGGCGAGAGCCAAAAAACGAAATACAACTCTCCTGTTCTCCAGGAACGCGGTGATATGTCTAAGAGACGGGGAATTTTGCCTTCTATTCCGAGTGGGAGATATACGAAAATCGCATATCCTCGAAGCGCACGTCCGCGCCCAGATTATTCGGAAAAAGGTACCGCCCATAGTGCGTTTCTGGATTTTTTTATTTTACCGTCAGTGTCATGTTGTTGCGAATGCAATGTTATGTTTATTTTATCTGTCGTGATGTTGTTATTTTATAAAGACCCCTCTATGGATAAGCTGCAAATTATCTGTGCATGCAATGCTTGTTTTTTACACTGCTTTGCTAACAATCATCTAATGTTCTTTACTTGACTAGAAAAAGTACATTAGAATTTAAATATATGTATGATACTAATGACACTTTAATTGATGTTTTCATTTGCGTTATTTGTTTCGCTTTCTGGAATTTACTGCATCATTTTTACGCATGCCTTGTTCTTAAATGTCGATTTAATTTATTTAAATGAAAAAAACAATTTACCTTGAACTCCACTATAAAATTTAAATAATCAACGTTCAAGCAACATATGACTAATGTGTTGCGAAACATTTTGAACACAGAAAACTTCTAGAATTCGTTATGAATTTTGATTATTTACATTTTACACAATTTTACAAATTCTGCATCAAAAAACATCCACTTCAAAACATGTTTTTATCATGCATTATAGATTTATTTCTTTTGGTGCTTTTCTAACATTTAAAAGTCATGTTCTGATTGTAGTAATCTAATAGTCTCTTTATTTTTCTACTTTCTCTTGATGACAATAATCTACATATATTATTTTGATGCCATCAACAGATGACAAGAGAAGGGGAAGTGTTGCCATTCTACCAGCAGGAACTGAAGGTCGGCGCAGACGGTGAGGAAGACAGACTGATGTTCATTTGGCCGATGACCATAGTGCATAAAATCAATGAAAAATCTCCGCTATACAACCTCTCAGCTTCAGACATGCTGAGAGAGAGATTTGAGATAGTTGTTATGTTAGGTAAGGTATAAAAAGATTACATATAATAGACATTATTACCTTGGATTCTACAAAAACCTTACTCGATAACATTTTGATACGGGACCATAATATCTACTTTCAGTACTTAGGAACCTACAACTTACTCGTACAACAGCAGCTAACTTCTTACAATTTTCCTTGATATTTTTTCATTCCTTTTTAAGAATAAATTCTATACCGCATAACCTATTAATATATGCAAAGCGTTGTCTCTATTCTACGTTGTGTTGGCACTTGTCCTGTCGCGTTTTGGTCGTTTGCCCTAAAACTTGCTTTAGAAAATGCATATGTCTAAACTATTTATGCGCTTGTAATTTATACATTACATTATAATTATAACAAGATAAATATTGTATTGAAACTGTAAGAGAACGCTTTAAATGTAATCTTTAGTATTAATTAGACTACATACCTTAGGAAAGTTTGATAGTTATCCATTATTTATAAAAAAAAAATTGAATTATATAATAATATGTCTTTGTTGTGAGTCAAAGTTGGAGACACCATCTTTGTTACCAAGATTCTCAACAAGAACGATAGTAACATATTGATTTTATCATTTACAGAGGGCGTGATCGAGTCTACAGGTATGACGACTCAAGCACGCAGCAGTTTCCTACCATCAGAAATACTTTGGGGACATCGTTTTGAAACAATGGTGTCGTTCAGAAAAGATACTGGAGAGTATGAGGTATTACTAACACATTATCTTTTAAGTGTGCCATAAAAAAAAAGTAAAGAAATATTTTTTCTGTTCTCTGTTCAAATTTTTAAAATAAGGAAAAGGACCCGAACAAGTATCTTAGTATAATTTCTTGTAAAACATAAAGTTTACGACATATTCTTTCTAACACGATGTCGTCGATTTAAAAATAAAGCGTTTGGCAAACAACAATTAAAGCTTCTTTTTTAATATAATTATACAGGTAAATATGTATATTCTGCGAATATCTTGAGAACATTATCGTCGGCTAAGAGGAAATAAGTTATCTTTTCCTTATTAAAAAAGGCCGGTGGGTTTTAAACGCTTTAAATCTTTTTTCTTTTAATTATTATTCTTATGTCTTATCAGTCAAATACTTTAGTATCTGGATAGCACTCAAGTCTTCTTTTATAATTATTTTTCCTTAATTAAGAAAAAAAATGTTTTTTCCAGGTGGATTACACTCGCTTCAATAACACCTATGAGGTAGACACACCTCTTTGTTCTGCAAAGCAGTTGGATGAGCTGAGGGCAACCGTATCCACCTCTCAGAAATTAGGTACGTTGCTATGCAATGTTTTGGTTTTGTTCTCCTGTTGACAATATGTTTTGTATGAATTAGAAAAAAAAATACTTAGTCTTGTACCTTCTTAAGCCCAAATATAGAAAATGCATGTAAAAGTTGTAGAAGCTTAATAAATGTAAGTTTTTTTTTCAGATCGCATGCTAGGCACAATACCAAAGACTTTCTCCAATGACACCCTGGACCTGAGTTCTGTCGATTCCATGTCGTTAGACGAACACATTGAGATCAAAATCCCAGAAGCAAGAGTCAGAGAGAACAGGCTGATGGCACAGAACAACTTCGTGCAGCACGTCAACGAGAAATTAAAGAACCATAGTCATTTAGCGGTCGAAAATGGACAAGTACCTCTACCTAAGAACCTTTCTATGACAGGAATGAATGTGGAAGCTAAAGATATTGTACAACCGAAAGAAGGCAATATACAGCGCAGTCACAGCCATGCTAGTATGAAGCGCGCGCACGGACTGACGCCAAACGGCGTCGGACATCATGGCCCTGAGAAGGACCAGAAAATTAAAAAGTGAGTTTGCATACTAAAAATATAGACCTGAAGTGAGTTGCGCCACCAATTATATTACCAGTTGGAAGACGCTTTAACAATCGTCTTAAATTTTTATAAAACGGTGAAGAAATTTAGATATTTTGAAACAGATGAAAATAGTTAAAACTTAGGGAATATAAACAATTGAGTACGAATATTTAATAAGTACCATACAATTAAGAGAATTTAAAATATTTCATGGATTATTACTCCATTGCCAATTGTTTTAAGCGGAAAATTGCATCCGTGAAGGTTACCACTAATGAACCATTGTTCATGAATTCCGTATTAAAAACACAATAATTATTGTTATTAATTTTTACATTATTTTGTATATTTACCTATAGTTCAAATAACTTTTACTTCCAATAATTTCGAACTAGATTTTACAACTTTACTGTAAAAACTCTACCACAATATGATGTTTTAATTAAATATTATATTATTTTCAGATCTCCAAGCGACAATCACATAGTTGAAAAGATACCAGTCCATCCTATTCCGATACTGGTGACGTCACCAGCTCCAGAGCCGGCTTGACTTGAAGTATTCCAGCATATCCATGCATTAATAGCTAGTACCTACTACCCATACAGTAGTCCACATCTTCAAAATTACAAATATTAGTGCTATATATAAATGTTACACTGGAACAAATGCGAAATGTATAATTCAAAAGTCACTGGACATAATATAGCATTCGTTTGGATAATATAATTGTATTTAAATCTAGATATCTTTTACTAAATATAAATTAAGCACAATATAGAAATGTATGGGAAGAAATATTCTCATTAAGGTAAAAATATCAACAAAATAAATTATCAGAAACTTAATAAATTACACTACATACAAGAAATTACGTCTACATTATTAATACTAGCTGATACTGTGCGGCTTCATCCGCATGAAATTAATAAAATTATATTTTATTGTTTACATTTGTAAAATTATTAATAGCAAATGTCAAAATGAAATGACATGACAAACCTAGGCAATCTTGCTTCCTTGATGATGGCAGCAACTTATGGTCTCTTTCCCACATTAGGGTTTTTATCCAAAATGTTCACCCCTAAGTTTAACGGCGTGAAAATATATAGCCTAAAGCGTGACGTAAGTGTAGGGCATTTTATTAAAAAAAAGAGTTATTCGAAAATATGCTGTAGTTACTGACATCTTAGGCAACAAAGAAATGTGTGTTTACGCTTTATTATAATAGTGTAGATTAACATTAAAGAATCAAAACTTTCTGACGTCACTTTTACTAAAACGTTTACTAAAACTTTTAATGACATGATATACTGTTATTCCAGTAAATTAAAATAAAAACTTAATTTAATTGTTTTTAAGCAACGTTCAATATTTCTTCCCATATAGTTAATAATCTATTTTATTATACTAATAGATAATGAAAAAAAAATGGCGCGGCGTACTTAGATTTTATAGTATACTCTGTGCTTGAGACTGGTATTTTGCAGTATTTTTAAAATAAATATGACGAGCTTGTGCCAAATAGCATTAAAGTAATGTATTTTATATCTATAGGTTTAAATTAATAAAAAAATCCAAGCTTTGTATTTCACAGACTATGTTATATCCCATTTATATAGAACAATTGTAATATTTGGCTGTTTATGATCATTTAAATTGTTACTACGTATTCACATAACTATATTCAAATATCACGAATACACGAATTTTAAAAACTTATTGAAATACTGGCTTTACACATATACATAAATAAATGCATATGTCCCCGTGATTAGGTAAATATATTATAATAAAATTGTATGTTATATCTGCATTCTATCGGCAGTTAAACTAACGATGGATAAATCTAAAAATTTCGAAATCAAATTTCGATTACAGTCTAGTGTAAACAGTCTTATGCGAATTCGTTCCTTTTGGATCAAATCCAATTCTTGTAGATACGCAGAACTGTAAAAACAAAGTTACTATTTTACTATTGTTTTACAAATTGTAATTTTCCATTACGCGTGTATATTGTTGAAACATATACATAAATAATAAGGAATGTTTCGAGATAGAAAAATTTTATGAAAATGTTCCAACAGTGTGAACTCAATGTTTAATTGTTAGAATGTTTGACAAAAATATTTACATACTTTTGGGTAGTTTTTTTTAATTTAAGTGTTAGTTGTACTAATGCTTTGTTTAAATAGGTACTGCGAATATAACATGTTAATGTTTTATTAATGTGCGGTGTTTTCATTACTGCACTTAGGTGGAATTTAATTTATTTTGATGTCCCGATGTGAGGCGTGTAGCGCGGGCGCTGCCAGTGTAGCCATTTAAAGCTTTGTATTTCCTGATATAAAAGTATTTTAATAAAACAAATATTTATAATTATTAACAATTGTTTTATTTTCTGCATTAAGTATTATTTATATAAAATTAACAGCTAATTAGGATACTTTATTGAAGATCATCAAAGTACTATAGTATTATTTATTTATAAAATATTATTTTAAATATACAATCTATTACATAATTTTATCGACAAAGTTAAACTAGAATAGCATTTTAGACATTTAAAACTATGTAGTATTATTAATACGCTACGAGAAGCATCGCTTCTCGTCAATAGATGGCGCTTTGGCCAAACAATTCATATTCGACTACTTAGACAGCTTTCGCACTACTTTTTCTAGAACCTTGTTTCTTTTTGGTTTTCTCGTCTTCGCTTGATGATGACGAATGGTCTTCGTGGCTGTTAAAGTAGTCTGGCGGATATTTAACAATAGAGGGTCGATTTGTAAGGCTGGCTCTCCTGATAGCATCTACTACCAGTCTGTCTGCTAGATTGATGAGGGGCGATGAAGGAACTTCTTTGCCGTTGTCGTATAGAATCTCCCTAGGCAGTGTGTTGCCAGAGTAAACTGAAAAATTACAGTTTAACATGTTAATTATATTTTTAAAATTACATTCTGAACTGATAAAAAAATATGGGGAGGAGTAGTGGTCTATGTCCAACAGTAGGTAGATAAAGATTAAGTTATTGATCTTTATATGAAGAAATATTATATCGAAAAAATATCATCATCATTATGGAAGTATATAAATCTGCAGCTTTCTAGTTATCGTATAATTCTATTATGATTTTACCAACGTTTCTACAACTGTTGTTAATAACAAGATTACTCAGGATCGTTCATTCCATTCCTCTCATTATATGTTAAAGTTCTTACCTGATTAAAAGTTGACGTCACAATTAGCAGAACAAACAAAAAAGCAGCGACAAATACAGATTTCCAGAAAACATTTTTTTTAATTACTACCAAGGAGTAAAATCTAATTTTACCAATATTTGTCACTCGTGACCTAATATTATTTTTAATTGGAATATAATCCTTAACGAAATTAAAATACGTAACTTATCTTAACTTTTTTGACTAATATTTCACCATTTTATTTTAGTTCTATTATCTTAGCAACAATGCTAGTCATTTCTAGATTTAAAAAATATATCTTTAAGAAACTAAGAAGGAGAAATGCATACTCATTTAACATATTAACAGAGGAAAGGTATAAATCAAACACGAATAAACGTTGGAACATAAATTATCATTCAATATTTACATAAAACGATATAGCAAATATACAACTTTATCTATTACGTAACACAATGGATATTTCAACATAAAATTATACAATACGAGCCTAAGAACATTTCGAATCTATTTTCAAAATTGCATTTGCATTGAAATTGAGAACATTTCCGCGAATTGAAAATGAAAATTGTTCACAACTTTGTACTTTAACATAATATTTATCAACCTTCATACAATAAATATATAATACTACGCTCGACACTGGAATGTTTATTCATAAAATTAGAATTATTTGCACAACCTTTTAGGTTTAACCTTGTTATCACTGAGATTATATCCTCTAATCTATATGACTAGTTATGTAACTGGAATTATATGATAATTGTATTGGTTTCTATTAATTAATTATATCATTATTGAGACTTAAATCTAAATCATGAGATTCACTACTCTTAAATAGAACAAAAAAAAGTTAAAAACCCAATGTTCGAAAATAGAGCTATTTCGTATATCAGTTTATAAAGTGACAGTGAAGTCCCCATCTTTCTGTTCAGCTTTTGGTTCGTTTGTTGCTCTCTCCGGCATCTTCAGCACGAGGTGCTCCCCGCTCTCTGCGAGACATCACAACATACAATCAGACAAATACATAAGCATACAAACACAAAAACATAAAAACAATTGAACAAACACAAAACGTACAATTGAGACAAATACAAGGAACATTAACCTATGTGTGTGTTTAAATACAAAATAATAACTATCTCTCCGTCTTCACAATTGAAACTCAATTTATCATTAGCGCCTAGTTTGTACTAGACGTACGTAATTTACTTATTAATACGTATCTGAACAAAAAAAGTCAATAGATTAGCAAACCATATAAAAGAGAGTATTTTTTTCTAATAAATTCTGCTAATGCTAATCTGCAATACGAGCCGCTTTTACGTTTCCTAATAAATTGAACTATTTGCGTAAAATATTTGTGTCTATAGATGGTTTTTATAGATTCGCGTGCGTAGTATTCCTTATAAATTCATTTACTCATGTATTCAATCACAACGTCTAACATCTTGTTATCGTAGACAGTACAGTCAACAGGAAAAGCAAACATCTAACACACAAAACGTTTATATGAGAAAATTTGTTCTACTTTCAAGTAATAAACATTTACTGCAATTTCATCTGTTCGTTCCTATTCGTATTCAAAAAGGCTTTAATAGGAATCAAAATGTAATCTCGTCGAATAATATGTAACTTCTAGAATGAATATTTGCATTTTAGTGATACTTTTGATGGTTTCAAAACAAATAATATCGTTACACTTTCAATTGATTATAATATTACTAGCTTTCGCACGCGACCCCATCCGCACAGAATTAAATAAAACAACAAAAGTAAGTAGTTTATATGTTCTTCCAGACATTGAGCAGTTAAGGCTACAAACTCTTACCAACATCCATCCATCTAAACTTTCGCATTTATAATATTAGGAAGATAATACTATAATAGTCTAGGCTTTAGTGTCGTCAATAAAAACTTTTGCTAGACGACTAACCTAAACCTATAAAAAAAAACTATTTAAATATAGTTTTACTGCTATTTTATTCGACTAATCTTTTAATTAATTTTCCTTTTACGTTTATGAGGAAAAGTATAGTTAAAAGTAAATCTAAAGCTTATTTTTAATAATTACTATTTCAACAATCGATTAATCACCATCAAATTTTACCAGTATCATTTGATTATTATATAAAATACCTATATTTCTGATAAAGGAACTGATGATAAAGCAAATAATATTGCACATAAGCTCCGAGAGATTGCAATAACAATGAATAATATAAATTGTTAAATTCCTATCAATCAATATACTGAAATATACTATTAATATAGAAGAAATAATTCAACCAACCAGATATAATTTAGTTGTAAAAGCTAATTGTCTCACGATATTAAAATTGGAATTCTAGAAACTACGAAAGACATATTTGTAACAACAAATAGGCCTAGGATGATGACACTAAAATTTGCTGAAATAATAAGGTTCAAGGTCCAGAAAGAACGATTTACATGTCTAGACAAATCATCAGTAAAAGCTGAAAACATCAAGTAAAATGTTGCTAATCATAACAAGACAATATTAGCGATTTAAAACCATTTGTCTTATTTTCTTTAACAAATATTAGTTACAATAACTTTATAAATGCTCGTTGCATCATTCTAATAATTATAAGAATTAGTTACCGATGAATAGAAACGAATAAAGATAACGATTGAAGCGATCTTTACTAATATCATATGCAGTAATTTGCAGTGATTTAAATAAAGTACATACTAGAAGTTTCCATAAGCATCCATTCGGGTGTATGCAAATTGACCATTTAGTTATGTCGATTGTTCTCGGAGCTCATGAGGAATAAGATGTATATCCTGTTTCAAAAAGGGGGATAGACAGTGAGAGTTTCGTCGACTGCTTAAATTGACAAAATGGCACATCCTGTGTTTACGATCAAAGTAGGGAAATTTGAGTTAATACTTCTTGCTACCAGAACGTCGCAATGGAATTGTCAATTTTTTTTCGTGATCTTAATAAGATGACATTTCATTGAAATTAGACAAGCTATTTTTAAATGATATATGCATTTCTATTCAACAAGTTACCTATGTAATTCAGATTAAAGTGTACTGTACTGTGTAGATAGTCAAATTTCGAGGAACAGATTTTTTTATAACACCGATTCCAAACACATCACGAAGAGCATAAAAGCGTGTGCACTTGTCTAAACTATCGGACAATAGTTGTTCGATTGTCGATTGTTTTGCAGCCAATTCAACTGTTCAGTTGCACAACTAAAAATCGAGTAGTGTAACCTCCATATCAGCTCATAGGATTCAAGGATAGACTAAACAGTATTACGATAGCACGCTCTGAGTTTTACGTGGAAAGTCGGTCGGCGGTATAAGGTTATAAGGAATTCATAAATATTAATTTTTTCACACAAAGCAATTACAGATAAGAAAATATGCGTCATTATTAGTGATGTCAGTTAATACGTCATTCCCTTTTTTCTATATTTGATATATTTCTTTGAATGATATAAAACGTGATTTTATTCCCTCCACGATTATTACATACAATAAACAATTTCTTATAACTCATAAGGTAAATACCAAAGTTTATATAGATGGATGTTTGTTAGAGTTTGTAGCCTAAACAGCTGAACCGATCTCGATGAAATTTTGCATAGATGAGAAAGGCTATACTCATGTTTATTTGTTCAATCCCACGCAAACGGAATCGCGGACCAAAGCTAGTATAACTACATTAATAACTACATTAATATCTAACCCAAATGTTATTTAAAATGCAATGCAACTAAGTTTTTAATATATCTTAAGCATATCTCTTCATAATTATTATTTTCGTGATAAACGGTGGTTCCTCCAGAAGTAAAGAATCTAAGATAATCCATCTCGATAAGGTGACTGATAAAAGCAAAACATTCAACTCGTAACTCGCCTGCAATAATGCCTTATCATTACATATATAAAATAAGTGACAAACATATACCTCAGATTAAACTATAAACGAAAATTACATAAAAAAAACTTTATTAGAACGTGCGTAACCTCAAACTAAACTATCGCACAACTCTTTAGTCTCGCTTTGATTCCTATAAGCTTATATGGAGGTGCGCACACTACTCGATTTTTAATTGTGCAACTAAACAGTTGAATTGACTGCGAAACAATCGACAATCGCACTACATTTGTGAGAAAGTTTAATCAAAGCAGTGCGTCTGCTTTTAATTATTAACGTCTAATGGGTAAATGTGAATAAAAACCTAGTTTTCCTTCACTAATCTCAACTATTCTAAAGATTCTGTTTAACTGTAAAGAATAATTTAATTTAATTTTGAAAGGTCTACTCGGTCGAGTCGACGTACTCGTGCTACGATTTTTTGTAGCACCTGTCTACGAGGCACAGTTTCGTATTCCGTTTTACAGAAGATATACACTTCCGCATATTATATAAAAATAAAAATATGTTGCTCCTTAAACAATCTAAGTTATTTTATGTTCTGTGGATTTTAATTTACAAAAATATTATTATTATATGGAATATATATACATATATGTAGGCTACTCTATGCCCATGTATATTATTGGAAACTCCATAGCAATTCTTGTAACATTTCCATCGGCAGTTTTTCTTACTATTGAGAATTTTATTACAAAACATATTGCGCAATGGACTCAAGCACAGGCAGGTGTTTATGTCACGCTTCATAAGTCATAACGTAAATAACGCACATCGGATATGAATAATATCATATTGTTCTAACTTGATGCATTGATTTAGATAAGTTAGCTACATATAGTATTACTTACACAAAGCAACATTTAGATATACTTTTATTGTGACCATTACCATGTTACCGCAAGTTACTTATTCATTATTTTTCTACATATAAAAGAAAAGTGAATTGTACAAAATAGCAATAATTTTTTAAAACGGCCGAGTAGTTTCTGAGTTATACATACAAAAATACAAATCTTTCCTCTTTACAATATTCGCATAGAAGTATAGATATTTTTTGGCATAATTGTTATCATAGGAACCATCAATATTCAGTCGTAATAACCGATTATCTTTTTTAATCGTCATTGTTTTGTTTAATCGTTATATTACAAATATTCTACAGTGTATAAACAATATTCACTACACGAACTTTTACCTATACTTATTTGTATATGGCTCAGTCTTAACAGGTCGTAACATGTAGATGATAACTGCTGTAAACTACAACTATACTAGTAAATGAAATTTATTTGCATGTAATAAATATAGTATCAGGAGAGTATAAAAAATTCTTTACTTCATTTAATTCTCTACGTTGTGTTATCTTTTTAAAAGCTAAAGAACTTATAATGTATACTGAATAAACAACAAACAACTAATTTATTTCCATAACTATCATAGACAATAAATTAGGCATTATCACAGCAAAGAAACAAACACAAGACGTCTGTTGACCCTAGATAAATAATAATAACACAGATAAATCAGAAGGAGAATGGCAAGCTGCGGAAATATACTTTGTGCAAGTATTCGAACCTTACGGTTCAGTGATCTACATTTATATTACGTGGGGATTTTTAATTTGCATAAAACAGGTAACTCAAATTTTAGTTACATTCTTGACTTTAAGCATTTTAACGCATATACAAAACACACACATCAATACCGACCGCCACATTAAATTAGATTCCATTTAAAAAAATGTAACTCACCAATTGATCTCCGATCAGGCTGGTTCCCGTAGAACTCGTCCAGCTCTTTAGCAGAGCAAAGCGGCGTGTCCACTTGCGAGGTCTCATCGAACTTGGAGTAGTCTACTTCGTATCCCTGACGCTCCCGGTTATAGGACACAAGGGGTACGAATCTATGTCCCCACATTATTTCACTAGTCGTATAACTGGAGCGGGCCTGTGTAGTCTGTCCTGTCGACTCAATAGTTCCTTCTAATATGACAACTATCTCGAATCTCTCCTGCAGAACGTCGGCCGCTGACACTCCGTAGAACGGGCTTTCGGCGTTTATCCTATGCACCATTGTGATGGGCCAGATAAAGAATAGATTGCTATCGCATCCGTCGGCATTCAGCTCCAATTCAGTCTGATAGTGAGAAAGCAGCTCGCCTTCCTTCGTCGTCCTGGATCGTATTAATTGAGCTCTGACACTAGCTCCGATAATATGCGACTTCCGCAAGTCTCCGACACGGAACATCAAACACAGCTCGCCGTCGCGCTGGCAAACGACGGCGTATTTCGAAAACAGAAGAGTTTGCGTTCGGTGCTTCGGCCGCGTCATCTTAGCGAACACGATGCCCACCATAAACGCTTGTATCATAACACCGACTATACTCTGTAAGCACATTATGAATATGGCTTTCGGACATTCCTCTGTTGTAGTACGCGAGCCATATCCTATCGTGTGCTGAGTTTCGATACTAAACAAGAAGCAGGAAGTGAAGTCGTAAATGTTGAACACGCACGGTTTCCAGTTAGAGGATTCTTGCATGGGTGGAAGATGGTCGACTTCCAGGTCTCCGTGTGTGAAGGCGATTAGCCACCAGATGAGTGCGAAGCCGAGCCACGAAAGGATGAAGGAGAGAGTAAAAACGAGCAGTGTCCATCGCCATTGTGCGTCCACAAGAGTTGTGAACATATCCTGCAGGAATCGTAGTCGGCGCTGGGATATGCGGGACTTGAGTATGTTGCACTCGCCATTTTTAAGTATGGCCCGACGTCTCGTCCTGCGCGTGGCACCGTGCCTGTGCGACCGACTCCTGTAACAAAACACGGAAATATATTTATAGCGTCGTTTCGACTCGACGACTTTTGTTATTCATAGCTCAGCTCTATATTACATGTGTTAACTAATGTGACACTCTAGTGATCTATGCTCTACGCTAAGGATAACCTTCGTTAGCGTTAACATCGTTAATGAACTTATGGAATAACATAATTCTAAACAATAAACATGTAATTAAACATAAAATGTGGGAAAGCGGACTATAGGACAAAAGCGAAACAGTACGGAGTGGATTCAGTCGGAGACGGCACAGGGTGGCGCGCTTCGACGAACCTCTTGCTGACTGTTGGGTAGTAGACGCCCGGGGAGAGGTTCCCATTGGCGGGCACGGTCTTCACTTTGAGCCACTCGTCGGGCAGGAGGTGGGCCTCCTCGCGGCAGGCGGGCGACTCTGGGTCTGCGTGCATATCGGCTGTGTTGTGCGCTGCGTGTGCGCGGCTCAGACGCGGCGCGACGTCTGTGCCTGCATCCCCCGCCGTATCTCCTGAAGCATCGCGCGATAATGTACCGATCACGACCGCCGCCGCCGCGTAACGACGCGCTAAACACTTTATAATTGTATCGCGAGATACTATAACGAAAAATTATCAGCTCGCCACGGAAAACAGTTTTCAGTTAGTGAGTAGTTTGACGTCGGCGCGGGTATAGGGTGCGCGCTCACGTTTATCACTCAAGATACCAAACGACGTTGTAAAATAGTTTGCACAGAGTCAACTGGTCACTCACGTACCGAATATATTCAAATTAAACATGTCTTTATGTCATTTGTCACTTACTTATGAACAGTACGGAACTATTATAGATTTTATATTCTTTACGTCACCACTTTACTACGTTTACGTTAACACACAATAAAATACACTGTAAAGTATTACAACCATAATATGATTTAATTATGACAGAACGAGAACTTAAGATTTTCTTATTAAGTTAGCATAAACAGTGCTTGTATTTAAAATTAGACAGTTGGAAAGACCTAACATACAATTAAGCTGTAATACGTATCTTCGAACGAAAAGGTTAGATTAGATCATAGCTTAGATTATTTAATATTTGGTTCTAGACATTAACAGGATTAACTTTTCATACACTGAATACTTTTGTAACTTTACAAAATTACTTGCAACTTTATATCGCAATAACCTAAAAAATCCTTGATAAATACCGTTATCATTATTTGGAAACAAAGAAAACCGCACTTTTCTGATTACCGACAATTTCCTTCCTCGTAACGACACTACTCGATCATGATGTCATTACTTTACTAATATTATAAATGTGAAAGTTTAGAAGGATGGATGGATAGATGGATGTTTGTTAGAGTTTGTAGCCTAAGCGGCAGAACGGATTTCGATGAAATTTGGCATAGATGTAGAAGATAGTCTGGAAGAATACATAGGCCATTCACTTTTGTTTTTTTCAATACCACGCTGACGGAGTCGCGGGCGAAACTAGTAAATATGTAATTTTATACGTTTCCGTCAAATTTAAACTTAAAGTTCTGAATTCCACGTTATTTCACCTACAACTTTTTTATCTTCTACACTACGCTGATTGTTGCATTTTATTTCTCTTGCTAGTAAATATACAAGATTTTTTGAACATCCTTTAACATAATCAAGATGGCCGCCCACCCCAAACCATTTCATTAAATAGCTAATTTGACAGCGTGCGAATTGGGCTGCTAATATCAATCTTTTTCAACACTAATTTGTTGCTCTCGAGCAATTTAGATTCGAAGGCCGCGCGGGACATAAAGGTGCTTGTTTATATTTCAAGATACACACATATTAATTTTAAGAATATTCTAGGCTCAAAGATCTGTTAAAAATGGAATCATAGAAAAACACTGAATATTACTACGGTACTGATTTACTGAATGGAATTTTTAAATCGGGATATTTATAAAATATTCTAGATGATAATTTTCCAAAAGTACCTTTTTATTTTACTTTACAATTGTATATGGCATTATATAGTTTGCATTTATATTTTTATTAGTTCAGGAGTTCATTTATAATTAGTTCAGGAGACAAAGCCCCATTGAATTTTGTTAAAAATGTATTTTTGTCCATTATAGAGTTTTTTTTATTTTTATTTCAAGTAAACAATCGATAAGGAGATAAAATCGATTTAAATATATTTGTATGATTTAAATTAACGCTTCTGTTAGAAACACGCCTCCCCTCTAAACAACCTTAAAATATAACGATCACGATTCGCAAGTCTTAAATAACATATTTACAAAATAAGAGTACATAAAAGATTTCCATAATTCATTAAATCTTTGCCCCGCCTTCGCCTCGATCACGATTTGTTATTTATTTATTAAGCGATATGTACTGCGGAGTTTGATTTCGTGAAACTGAAATCAACACCTAATTGACGGCAATCGACTATTTTCCGTAAGTAAAATCATACTAATATTATAAGTGCTAAAGTTTATATGGATGGATGGATGTTTGTCAGTTTGTAGCCTAAACGGCTGAACGGATTTCGATGAAATTTGGTAGATGTGGAGGATAGTCTGGAAGAACACATAGGCTATTCACTTTTGTTTTTTTCAATGCCACGCGGACGGAGTCGCGGGCGAAAGCTAGTTATTACATAAATAAAGTAAATTCAGTGATAGAAACTGAATAAAAAGACTATTCATCATCGTATAATAACCGAAACTTACTAAAATCCTCAAAGTGTTACTTAGTATATGTTTACATTCTTTGAAACATGACATATGTTTGCTTTTTCCTATGTATATCATCTATAACTCGATTTAGACAAAGCTAAGCATAAATATTGTCAAGTCCTTTATCCCAGATTTACAGTTTTAACAGAGTAATCTTAAGACTAGAATGAAGATCGACAGGGAACACGCGCCGGTGCTAGCAGAGGACGTAATATTAGTTTCACACGAAGGCAA
>NW_013527137.1:2361912-2373574 GCF_000836215.1 Papilio polytes
AGACGAGACAAAGGCCGTAAATGAGTGCAGTTATAGACGTCAATTGTTTATTGTGCTGCCGCGACTCTGACCAACATACCACGTGCCTGCAAAACTCGACAACAGATAATATAAAGAAAAAACGTAACGCAGCAATTTCATAATACGAAATTAATTTCTGTTGGATAATAAATATAACAAAGATATTTATTAATTTTAAAATTCAATAAACTATTCTGTACAAAATCAATCGGATATATAACACTAGAAAGACCTAGTTAGCTAAACAGAGGGTCTAGTCTAGGAGTGGCAATGCACGCTTCCCATAAATAGTACACGACTTAATATTTTTTGGCACGTCGATAATCATAATAACGTAAAAATCAACAAATAGCTGCACAATGGAATTGTATAATAATCGCAGATAAAATTATTCGATGGTACGTCTAAGACCGGATTAAACATTTCTTCAAAAAATGGCTCCTTGATGCATAAATGTTCGCCACCCATAGTCTAGTCATTACAGAACGGTATGTCCATGGGGCAAAAACATTTGAACATTGCAGATGTATTTTTACAAATCATGCAATAAACACGTCGTTATGTCAGAAAATTATGAAATAATTACTTTTATTATCTTAATTCATAAGATTAGTTTTCTTTACATCTGCCATAACATAAATTATAATGTTTAATTTGTGTTTTATTGTGGTTGAATTATATTTTATCTAAAGAGATACGTTTAGTCGCGGAGTGGAAAGGAAAGGTTAAGTCGTGATTAATCATCATTATCTAGACACGTATCAGTTGTTTAGAGATTTTCATGGATTTTAGTAGATTAAGGTATCCTGTACACAGCTTAGGAGAATCGAGAACAAACATATTTGTGAACCTTGGAGTATGACGTTAGTGAAAATAAAATACAGTAGACGAGGTTATATTTGAAGCATATTTTGAGGAGAAGAAATGAGGTATATATTTGTCCCAGGCGTATTTATAATAAAGAGAAATTGAAGATTTCAAATAAAATATATATTTTCTTTGTCTATTAATTATTAAATCATGTTTTCAGTCATTTATTTGTCTACATATGAAAGATAAATTTTAATTAAGATTTAATTTACACTTAAGTTTATGTTAAGTATTATTGCTAAATCTTTATCAATATTTTCTTTTACAATTAAGAGTCATGCAAATCTCGGGCACACTAGCTTTGTGACAGTTAACAGATTTATAGCAGTAAGATAACATACGAAATACCTTGTTTACTTTTAATTCTGATCTTCACGTGAGTTAAAACCCAAGAATATTGATTAAGAATATGAAACTTTTTTTTATGTAAACTAGTGCTTGGTCCGACCCTGTCAAGCGGTGTTATGGTCTAAAGATGGTAAATGCAAGTTTTGTAAGTACCCATACACTCTTGAAAGCCGTCACGATGACATAAATTAAATAATGATAGTAAAAACTTGTTTTTTTTTGTTTTTAGATCGGTATGCAGGCGATAGGCGAGTACAGTTATGATTATTGCCAAAGCATAAAGTTTCAGAGATAAAGTTAATCCTTTGCTTAGATTTGCTATCACGTATATAGAATAAGACAATCCAAGATTTATAAAACTGATATAATGGAAGTTACTAGAACTTACTACTTTTTTCTCTAATAACTCGTTTAACTTATGAACGAATTGGAATATATCCTTGTACTTATATACACTGAGTCAATAACGTTGTACTAAACGACCAACTATTAGCTTATAACAAAGACGCATCGAGAGGTTTTCTTCTCCAATAGTACTTCAAAATTGAACAGTAGTATTATCACGTAAGTATTTAGAGTAAGCAACAAAAAAACTGTAATTTATCTAACGAGTCGTTCTTCCAATGTGACCATAGAAATTAAATTAATGTGCATAAAAAAGTTACTACGCGGACATCATTAAAGTTTCAAATCGCTTACATACCTTAATGTAAAATTTAATATAGAAATAATTCTTGTAAAGAACTTTACTTTACCATGAAAAAAAAACAATTTTCAATGTTGTTCCTTGCACAACATCCATCGACCTTTTCAACGACACCAAACACGTTCTATTAAATAATGCAATCATGAATTGTTAACTTAAAATTAAATATTTCACGTCAATTTTCCATTGAAAGAAAACGTTATATTGTCAATATTTTTCCTAGGACCCTACATATCTTAGATAAAGAATCCTTTGTAATACCTTGTCACACTGATGACTATTTCAAACAAAACTAGAACAAACTCGGTAAATAAGATAATGTCTGTCTTATCGTCACTATTTGCGCCTGCGTCGCATTTTTAGACACTTTTCACACATCCTCAGGCAACACCAATAACAACACCGACAAAATATATGACACAGTTAACCTCAATTCTTAAGACAACAGAAAACACGAGTTTATTTATTGCTCACATGAAACCACTATTGCGAATAATTTCAAGTAAACTATTTAGATAAGTCAACTACTATCAACATTTCTTCATCGCTGATTAGATATCGACTACCTCAAGGATTGTGAATCACAAATACTCGTAGTATTGAAAATTAATTTTTAAACAATCACAAAATCAAAGATTTCATCAATTAATTGGATTTCATTGTTCAATTAAATTAAAATTTTAACATAATAGTTTCGGACTCAAATTACCTAAATTATCTATTTGAAGTCAATAATAGATAGTTTAGATGAATTGTGTGAAAGAAAATGTATGTAACGAAGAAGTACATTTAAAGAGATAGAGATGTTGTAAAAACTCCCTCTCCATGCCAACCCTTAGAATTACTCCTTAATTTCGTTCCAGTTAAAAGATCTCAAAATAAATAATATTAAAAAGTTAAGTCTTTAATTAAGAAAGCAAATGTACCTGCAAGTATCTTGACGATAGATTGTGCTCTGACCTATCGAACTGCTGTACGTTGGTATCCGGTGAAGACTGCTCGATGGATGGATCTGAGGAGGTCGTAAGAAACTGCTTCCACATCCAGGTCCTATCATTGGAGATTCCACCATCGAACTCTCAAAGGCACTCGTTTCATCCGTTTCCTCTTCAATAACACCTGGCTTGTAAAATAATTTTCCAGTCGCCAGTTTTCCTTTAACCTCCTTTTCTCCATTTTGCCGCTCTTGCATTTCGTAAGAGAGTTCTGTAGTCATTTTTGACTCTATCTCTTGTCACGATATTGCACTTGCCTTTGATAGAACCGTTTTCATCTCTGTTACATTTCCACTATTTACAGAGATGTAGAGTGTCATTTTGAATAAGGTAAAAGAATTTTTCTTTATTTTGTGTTGAACAGTACCTGTAAGTACAAAATAAATTATAGTTAAATTCATTTTTTATACAATAAGAAAGTTCAAAATCAAAATAACATTAAGGTTAAATTAAAATAAATGTTATACCAGTTGACTTTGTCTATTGGAAAACTATTACACTGCCATCTTTCGTCGAGTAGACTTAAAACGATTTTGTTTCTTGAATTATCTTACTATTTCTATAATTAATTAATTAAATATCACAAATAACAAGAATGATAAATAAATGGCAATGTTGCTTTTATTGTAATATAAAAACATTTGTAGATAGAATATTAGTAAGATATAAGACACGTCACTCCATCTACCGGAAGTTATTGTAATATTTCTCAACTAGGTTTGTGTCTCGTAGCGCGCTACCGTCAACAGCGGTTAAGAAGCGATTTTTCTTGTAAATGATGATCATCGAGCGTCGTTCCGGTTCTGACACGCAACGTCCTTGCACTCATTAGGATGTGCTCCATCTCCATACGCAGGCTAACAGCGGATGTCTTTATTTCCTCCCACTGGGATTATTCTGACATATTGCGGAAACATGGAAGCTCTAGCCTCATACACATTAGTGTAAAGGATGCCGGTAAACGTCACTCAACAAAATCGTTATGGTCATATTGTCAATTCAACGTAGAAAGTATACTGTTATTTTTAAATTTAGGGGTAGGTATATAAAAATTATTCTTATACGAATTTTATGGCCATTATTTGTCTACAGTTTATAACATGCGAGTATTATACAGTATTCCTGATTATTACAGGACTAAATTAACTGACGTTGCAATGTTGGTGTTATTAAACTACCGTCTTTCTTTTGTTAATGTTGCTCCGATCGATATTGCCTACCAATCTACCAATAAACAAATGTTTTCAAGTATATTTTTTACGAACATAAACATTTAACAACCATGTTATTAAAACCTTTTACATCTATGGTAATAAGTTCAGGTGACCCGCTTATGATCAGAATTATCATTATTGTTAATTTATTTCAATATAAGTTTAGCACGTACAGAGGCGCCATTCAGTGTCACATCATACCTTTTTAAGAATACGTCAACTGCTGCTTAAAACTGGCAGTATTACAATATTCAAACCTAATGACAGCTAGAGTTTAAATGCAAGCGTATGTGTTTGTAGTATATGCAATTTGAACCTACTACAGCAGATAGTAAAAACCACAAGCAGCGTAATACTCAGCCAAGTATTCCTTTGCATGCCTTCGAGACCGAAATCTGCGTTTACAGCATGTAGATGAACTTACGAGCCGACATAAAATATGGATAGTACTATACCGAGTGCCTAAAGCAGTCCATGTATGGCAGCTATAAGTATTCAGTAATTAAGTGGCGCGGTGACGTACTCAGTCGCGAGATAGCACGCATACGCACGTCTGTCATTTTGCCGTCTAGAACTAATAGCGAAGGCCAATCTCAATTACCGTGTCTCTCCAGCAATTAATGACTTTACGTCCACGTGTTCCAAAATACATTCAGTTTGGCATTATTTATACAAAGAATTATACGCAAATATTCATATTGACTTGAAGAGAAAATAACATGTATTTAATAAAAGTGTCTCACCGATTGAAAATGACGACGAAGACCGATTCAAAACCCAAGTCTAAAATGTACCATTTGTCCAATCAACGTACACGAGAATATAAAATCTGTTTGCAAAACCGTGTGCTTTGTGATATAAATCCTTTTGATATGAAATCATAACACAGGAAGTTGTGACATTATGACTAAACGTGTTATAGAGAAAAGGTATATTTACAATTAACAAAAATGTTCTATTTACTTCGCCCTTTAAATAGGACGTAATGGTCTGGTGGTTAAGCGTGGGATATTTCAATAAACGGTGTTGTAATCGAATCTAAATCATTGCACAAAAAATAATCTGTTTAATCACGCTAATTCTACTAATATTCGTTTTATAAATGCTAAAGTTTAGATGGATAGATGGATGTTGGTTAGAGCTTGTATTCTAAACGGATTTCGATGAAATTTTGTAGATGTAGAGGACAGTCTGGGAGAACATATAACACACACTTTTGTTTTTTTGATCCCACACGGACGGAGTCGCGGGCGAAAGTACATCATAAATGGGCTTGTGATAAAAGTTTTCTGAGCGCATAATTCATATTACTGTCTCAAACTCGTACAACAAGCGTGAGTATTGAAGCACCCCAGCAGACAACGAATATAACATGTCCTAGGAACCAAATTTATTGCTAGAACCAATTGCGAGTATCAGCAGGAAGCGACTATTTTGGGAGTCCGTGGGCCCACTCGCTGGCGGTTATGAATGGATGCGCAGATTGCTGCTACTTTTATAGCTACACGTGTTTATATAGTAAAGCTGTTGTTCGCGACTTCGTTTATGTGAAATAAAAATATAGCCTATATTATTTACTGATTACGTAGCTTTTAATGGTGAAAGACTTTTTTAAATCGACCCAGTAGTTTTTAAGTTATTACAATATATACAAAAATACAAATCTTTCTTCATTATAATGTTAATATAGACTATAAGCAATTGTTTAAACAGCGACTCTTTAACTAGACTTCCGCTTTAACTGTGAGACTCGAGGCAAGGATATTCTAAGTTAAAAACTTTTTAACTACGTCTTAGACTCCAAAAATCAAACAAAAAAATGGGACCCACCTGCAAGCATTACCTTTCGGATCAAAAAAGAATTATCAAAATCGGTCCACTAGCGGCGGAGTTATGCCGTAACACACATAAAAAAATAAAATAAAATAAAACATATAAATGAATCCTTCTTTTGGGAAGTCGGTCAAAAACTAATAATATTTAAGTAGCAATCTAATTTTCGCATTCAAAGACAATAACTACTAAGGTAAGATAAGGGCCCTTAGCTGTACTGACGTTCGGGTCGCCGTTAGGGACGTAAGAGCGCGGTTGAGCAACTGCCCAGGGCGCCGTAAAAATCTCGCCCTTGGTCTGGTGTTTGTCCCATTTTTTCTGAGTAAAATACTATTGATTTTTAATGAAATATGTCTTCTCTTATAATCAAAGTTTATATCCGAAACATTAGTATTATAGCAACGTTTCAAAAGTGTTACTTAAAGCAAACATCCCACGACCTATTAAAGTTGTGAGTCAACAAGTGCAAGGATAATACCGACTTTTCATAATACTATGAATTGCTTTTATACTAGGTTTATATCCTATAACAGCTAATAGATTTCAATATTACCTTGAACCACGAGAAGCACACCACAAAAACTCGGGTGTAAAATGTCGTTAATCAAAACGCTGATCTGTTATAACCTTAAATTTTATTGCAGCATGAAACTAAACTGCATTAGCAGTATTCGTCGCTTTACGTGATTATTAATATATATGAGAAAGTTCGTTTATCATTATCTCATAAAAATCGACCAACCTCAAAAATTTTTGTTACTTTTCAAAACTTAGTCGCATGTCTCGTTATAACAGCATCCTGAATAGCTGCAAAATTTGCATAAAATCACTCCGTGAAAAGTACTATATTTCATGCAAATTCAATACATTATCGATACATATATCATTCACAATAACATGTTTGTAAACAGATTTATTTTTAAACGTACCAGTTGAAATAAGATAAACTCTTGGAAAAAATAAGAGCATTTCATATAATTTAATAATCTATATAATTGAAAGGATCTGAACAATAGGATAAAATAAATAATGTTATTGAAAATGATGAGCCGCATTAAGTCATTATACACAACAGGAATTACTTACCATGACCGTTCAGGACTGCATTTTGTGTGAACTTTATTTACTTGTCACATAAAGATCTAAACCGAGTAGCAGTGTTGTCGAACATCGTAACTCCTATTCGATAGTCTCGATTGAAAAATAGATATTCAAAGACTATAAACAACTCTTGTATTCCCGCGCGTTTTTATCATAAGGGAAGACACGAGCCCTAAGCGTGTGTGACCTGACCGCTAGGATAGCGTGGACTGGCAATATGCGAAGCAACTCTTGCGCATTCTATACCTACTCCAATTGTAAACCGCGTTTATTTGTTAACTAGCCACGCGTTCGGAAACAATTGACTGTATTTGCTGGCCTGCAGATAAGATTTAAATGTCCGCTTTGGCATATGCATCTTGCAACGCGTGAATGCTTATTTGAATACATTGACGAGGCTCGGAGGGTGTTTGTTCAAATACTTGAGACATCGATATATGTCCTACATCTCGGTCGGTACGATCGATTCTCAAGAGCAATGTCGTTTATTAGTATTCAAAATTTCGATGGAAAGGTCGATCGAAATTTTCCTTCCTTATGTAGATAATTAGTTGCCAAAATAGGCATGAACTTAAATTGTAGTATTTGCATGTGGAGATTCATTTTTTCTTACTCTACAAATAAAACCTTAGTAAAGTAATGATGCATGTAATCAACGTCAAATATGCTATATTGACTGCTTCCCTTAAATATTTACAGCAATTGCTAATACGTAGCCAATCTGGACAAAGAGAAGTTACAAAGCAAACTCTTTTTCTTAAACCATCGCTTTTTCATAAAAACGACTTAAACACGTGACACAGTTCTTACATCATAGTCCGACTCTCTAATTGCCCGTCAAATTTCGTCTATAACTTATTACTTGTATTTGTTATGTTCGTAAAAGTAATAATTCATTTGAACTATTAACAAGATCTATCTGTTTCCATTTATATAACCATTTGTAGGTCAAATTAAATTGGACAAAATATTCTTAATTTTCTATTAAAGTAAGTAAGGCGTCTTTTTCTCTATTGTCGATTATATGGTACGTACATAAAGGTAAAAATAAACCAAACTTATTATAACTACAGTTATTTGTAATATTTTTGAATAAAAGTTTAATAAGCTCTGCATATTTTTATACTCTTGTTTAATGTCTATTTCGAGCATAGGAAGGGTCTGAAATCGACCAACAATAGAAGAAGACAATTGCTTACCAAGGCTTCTCTACTCGGGCCATTGTTTGGCAATCAAGGTAACATAGTAGTGCCATACCGCTATGCTAAAGGAGATAAGCATACTACGAATAACATTAAATATAAGGAAAATGTGGTAAATTGGTAGTAAGTGAAAGGTCACGGCGAAGGTGGAACCTTTTCGGCGTACAACCTTCTTTCATTTACCTTATTCGTCAACAATGAATCACAGAAACTAACACTTACTTATTATCTTTTTAAACCGTAAGTTATGTCTGATTATTCTGAATGTGAACTTTGATACTTCTTTTTTTTTACTTGTTTGTTGACGCTAGAAGACTCACCACTGTAATTAATCCAGGTGCTTAGACTTAGCAAAAGTAAACGAAAGTGAAAGAAGTCAAAGAAAAACTGGGAAAAATAATAAAGCTCTAGATAATATCCTCACATATTTATTGAGTTCGCTGATACGAAGGTGAGGAAGTAAGTGGTTGATTCGACAACAGCGGCCGCGGCCGTTGTCCTTCGCGCGCCGGGTCAATCAACATGACAGATGGACTGTCAGCGATGTGTCGCAGTCAAGTGCACGGCGATTATCAAATTACGCTCCCCGTTCGTGATGTTGCTCTTTCGACTGTCATGGCCGCTGCTCTATCCGTCAAACGACCTCATGTGCATCCCGCTATGATTTGTGGAATGGTGGCAGCGGTACTGTCGGGAAACTGCTGGAAATAACAAGCGAAAGCTATTAGCAATTTGCAATGTTACGTGAACAAAGTAATAATAAAACTTACTTAAAGTTAAACACACAACTTATTGAATATTCATACTAAGAATGTTATATCACACCTTCGTTACTCTATCTATATTTATACTAATATTATTATAACATTTTTGTATAATATGTATTGATATAACTCAAAAATTCCGGTACTCCGGTATTTGAAGTCTCTATGTTTAAGCTAGCACGGCTAACTTTAACTTCTGGCTCCCTTAGTGGATCCAAGGAGAAATACGTAAGGCGCTTACACCCTACATCCATGTATTCGTTACTTAGACACTTTTTAATTTGTAATATTTAACTACATTTATTTTTTAACATTTTGTTTTAGTTATTTTTTAACAATACCTAATTATTCCTTTAGCGTTATTTGCTTTAGATGGGGATGTACAATTAAAATTAGCTCCCGCAACTCCATGATGTCCTGGTACATTATCCTCGTCGCAAATATTTGTATTTGTAATGCCCCTACTTTGAATTTAATTACGTTTAATAGTTGGTTACAAACTTGTAGTCCATGATTTAACTGTGAAAGTTGTCTTCTATTTATTTCTAAGCACTTTTTGAGCAGATTTATGTCACACATTTTTCTTTCGTATTTTATGTAACTACCTAGTTTATATTTTTACGAAACACATTGTACTGACACTTGAAATCTCTCTAGTAACTAAATTAAAACTAATATTTTACTTAGCAAAAACAAATTTGGAACGAATTTGTCATATATTAATGATAAGTTTAGTGATATCTTCGTACAAACATCTGCGATAACATGTGTACATGTTACTATCAGTGAATTATGAGGCATGTATTAAAGTAATTTATTAGAAAAAAAAAAACCTATAGATAGATTTCATATGATTTAAATCGCCCTGATACTCTCCACAACCTAAAGGAATGAAACATCACTACTATTATGTTACCTACAAAATCTTTTTAGTTTATGATCAAAAATTACGATTGTGGGCATACTGATTTTTTATAACATTGTGGTATTTTACCAACAAACGACGATGTGCTTGTGTTTGGGGTAGTTTCTTATTATTGAGGCATGCCCCTATCCTTGGTTTATTGAAAATAGGTATAGAGATTTGATTTTGAATACATGGTCGCGGCCGATTCTTTGGCCCGAAGCGAGGTGGTGGATGGTGGAATGAAAACCCTGAAATCCTAACTGAAAACCATTGTCGATAAAACAGTTTCATATTTTTAATCTTTATAGCGCTTGTGTTGCCAATCAATAAAATTTTCTGTCTGGTAACAAGCAGTTCTCTTTACTCTCATTGAAAACAATTTAATTGTATATTAAATTAATGATCAAAGTGCAAAAATATCCGTTTAATTATTTTTTAATGTTGTTGTATCTTTACTTTTCCATTTAAAGGACGTTCACAATTGCCAATGTTAAAATAGGAATAACAAAATTGACATAGTGAGCTGTCATTTTCTGTCTATCGAACGATTCATCACAGTTGATTTTCTAAAACAATAGTGTAATTGGTAAATACACAACAAAAAGATGTTTCGGGTGAATGTTTTTGATAAATTTCTCGGTAAGTTAGTTTATAAATGTCCAAATTGTGTATGCAATAAACCGTCATTATCAATCTCTTCATTTTACATATTTTCCTTCTATACTACACTTTCTTTTCTCTAAATCTTTCTTGACCTACTATTATTTTTAATTAATACTCAATTTTCCTATTTAGCTTAAAACCTTAACTTTCCTACGCTTACGTCATTTTATAGCTTTCATTATGTTCTAGATAAAGCAACTAGTAATCTACGCCTGGAGCCCGATTGGCCAACAATATTGCAAATTTGCGACTTAATTAGACAAAATGATTGTTCGTGAGTACAGTTTTATCTATCTAAGTGGATTTTATGTGAAATTTTGTATATTAAAGTAACAAAATCATGGAGATTTATTTGTGTGCTTATCAAATTAAACAATTTGCAGCCCTAAATATGCAGTTGCTGCTGTCAAAAAGAAACTTTACTCCCAGAATCCTCACCAAGCTATGTTTGCTCTCCTCACATTAGAGAGCATTGTAAAAAATTGTGGTAAGTAGCATATATTTAATGTAATGTAAATAATATTATGTAATTCTTCCAATGATTAATTAGTATTTGTAATTTAGAGGTCTAAATATGGATTTTTATAAAAATATAAGAACTATGTTATTCCTAACTTTTTTCAATTTCAAATGTGGAATTGTCTGATGAAATAGTTTGAAACAGTCTTAGTAATTTAATGATCTCACAATTTACATAAAATAATGCCAAAATTCTGTGTTTTCTTAAATTTCTTCTAGTTTAATTGAAATAGCAGACAAAGACCATATTTGCTATTGTTATGCAATTGTTATTTTTAAAAATTTAGCAGTTCTAAAATACTATGCCTACAGAAAATAAAAGCCTTCTGATGTACAATAATTGCTGGACAAAGCATATTTAATTAACTGTTATATTTATATAAAACAATAAATTATTGACAGTTTATTGTTTACAAGTAGAGATAAGAGACATAAATGTAATATTTATAAAATGTGGTTTCTTGACTTCACTCATGTTATCTTCAATGCTGCACTCTGTCTTGAATTGTATACAACTAC
>NW_013527137.1:2374765-2384023 GCF_000836215.1 Papilio polytes
CAGCCGTTTAGGCTACAAACGCTAACAAACATCTATCCATCCATCTAAACTTTCGCATTTATAATATTAGTAAGATTAGTAAGATAGATACTTGCATTTACTTATTATATATTTTTCTTACACAATTATTCTAATAATTGTATGTCATGACAGGAGCTGGAGTGCATGATGAAGTGACATCAAAAGCATTTTGTGAAATGCTCAGAGACTTGGTGAAGTCAACTCAACATGAAAACCTCCGCAATAAAATTTTAGAACTCATACAAGCTTGGGCATTTGCATTCCGGAACTCACCAAAATACAGAGCTGTGCAGGTAAGCATTATTATGTTTATATTTTTTCATTGTGTCAGTAAAATAAATACTACTATTTATTTTTGCGGGTTTTATGTTTAACTTTATGAACATGTTTTAAAAATTCTAAATCAGTTAACTTCACTTGCCTTGTAAAACAGTACTGTGTTGCAAAACTGCTAGTCTGTAAAGAATTAATTCATTTCTGCTTGAGTAAATCTATTGTCAAGATCTCTTTATAAATTTGTTTCATAGTGAATTTATGTGTTTCAAGACTCTGAAAGGTGAATAATAAATAATTACTATTAGTATAAAATAGCATTAAACATATAAACAATTTTCTAGTTATTCCAACAACATAAAAAGTAGATGTCACCTGATAGTGTGTCACCTGACACAGTCAGCTATTGATTTCATAATTATAATTGAATTAGAATGTTTTCTCTGCTGCTTTGTACTATGTGAAGGATATTTGTGGTGATTCTTTTAGTGATAGTTTAATAGTAACACTCTTATATAACTTAAAATTCACTTGTATCACATCATTCTGCACTTTATGCTGAGTAATGTATTATAGAATAACCTTGACCTTCATACTACCTTACATTACACCTTGTGCCAATAAATGAAATACATAAATATTTAAAATTATTATTCATGGATATGTTGTGCATTTTTCATGAAATAAAATAATGTGAATAAATTTTGTGTGTGAATTTATAATTTTATTTAGGTAAAATTATTATTATTAGGTATAAATTTAGTGTTCTTATTTAAAATTGTATTCTCATAATGGTAAATGGCTTCCTCTTTAATTTTTTTCACCTTTATGTTATCAGTCAATTGAATGAGTCACATCATTACAAACAATAGATATACTGAGAGTGGAACAATGTTTAGTGAAGTTTGTTACACACAGTAAATCTTTGTGCATTAGCAGTGAAAATTCTTCATACAAACTCTGTATTATTGCAAGTGATTTAATTAACAGGACACAGTGAACATTCTCAAAGCGGAAGGATACAAGTTCCCAGTGCTAAAGGAATCTGATGCAATGTTTGCTGCAGATACTGCACCGGAATGGGCCGATGGGGAAGTCTGTCACAGGTTGGTTTGTGTTTATAGCAATTATAACATACAAAAAAGATGCTACGAATTTTCTAAGATTTTAGTACAGAAAATGTACTACGTGGCAAACACAACCATCTTGAATAATGAGTATTTATCAATGTTTATTTTTCATTAAACATAGATGCAGATAATTAATAAGCTTATGACAATTGTAATGAATATTTAACTTTGTTAAGGTGCCGAGCTCTTTTCACGTTAATAATACGACGACATCATTGCCGAGCTTGTGGTCAGGTGTTTTGTCAGCAATGTAGCTCAAAAACATCCACCCTGCCTAAGTTTGGTATTGAAAAAGAGGTAACTTAGAGTTTATGATTTATATTAATGTTATTTATTAAAATAGAATGGAAGATACTTAGTAACTTAGTCTCAATAATATTACCAAAACTTCAGAATCAGAGCTAAAGTAGCAGTTTTATTCTAATTAAATAAATAGTTCAAACAGACATACTAAAATCTTTGCCAACATATGTCAGTTAGCATGTACAGTGATATATTTTTCACTTTGATAGTTAAATGAGGATAATTTTATTTGCAATAAGCATTTTCACAGGTTCGAGTATGTGATGGATGTTATGATAAAGTGAGTCGTCCTCCATCTGCCACTATCAAGCCTAAAGCACCGCCTACTGAATCCACTAGTGCTACTCCAAATCAGGTAGGTTCAAAAAATTTTAAGATTTACGGCCAGTCCCACCATTGGCTACTAGAGGCTCAGATTATTTAAAACTGATGTTTACATTACAATTTGGTGGGGCTGGACCTTACTATGGTCATTTATAAAAATATACAGATTATAAACATAATACACGTGTGAGTTAACCTACAATGGGCCAGTGTGGTAGACTATGGCCTCATTTCTAGCTTAAGGTAGGCTCCGAGACACTCAGTGGGGACATATAGCAAGATGATGAATAAATAACTGTTCGTAATCAAAACATTCATAGATCAAGTGGCCATATATCAATTACCTTGTAGTATGCACTTGTGTATAGATTTACAAGGAAATTAACTTCACTTTGACTTTAACATGAAAAAATTATAGTGACATTGTAAGTGTGTGTATATAGTAAAAGGTTTTTCTTTTCAAGTCTAGGAAATTGTATAGAAACTAAAATGTTTTATGTAATCAATTTATTTACACATTTCATAAGAGATTTTAAATTTTAAGCACATAGTGATTTGAAAGTCTTAATCTGTACTTATTTGTATTCTTACTTTAAATTTTTTTATATCACAAGATAGATTGTATGTTTCACTAGACTCTTACTTGGCAGTATGCAGTATTACATAAACAGTAAGAAACCAGTAGTTTCACTATTGATACCTTATTAATAATGTTTTTCAAATAACACTAGACCAATTGAGCATAAAAATTTATTACTATCAGTCATAAGATTCACCCGGCATTTCACCACCTGGCACGAGCATAGCGATGTTATTGCCATTCAACAAGATTTGATCCAATTTGGTTATTTTTCTTCCTTCTGGTGTTGATTCATATTCCGTAACGTCGTCCAGTAACATATTTACGAAATCGTCGAATCCTTGTAATGTTCCCACCATTTCTTTGTCATTTTTCATAATAATATGTATTCTCGAACCAATACACTTATCTACAAGTTCCAATGGCAACAAAGTATTCGGGTTTGGCAGCGATTGTGACATTTTTTCGTAAATACTAGACAATTATTAAAGTAAAACGCTACTAAAATGCGACTAAAGGTAAAATTCTTTAGTTTAAATAATATTTTGCCATTCACGGTCGCGATCGTGTGGTTGTCATCAGAGGTTATTGACTTTGACAAATGGCGACTTGTTTGCTAGCAAATAGCAAATTACGCACATGAAGGATGAAAATTAAAATAATCAGCTTAAATTATTAGTTTAGTATATTTTTTGGTTATTTACACCTAAATGTTATGCTCATTATTTTTTAATAAATCGTAATTTCACTTACTTTCTTTTTTGTGTCTGGCAATCAAATATGTCAAGTACGTACGTAGCAAATGCAATGTTACCATAAATGCATTATTTGCTTAAATCTAAGGGATGCTGTAAAAGTTTGTACCTTCTACAATCTTATACCTCAAATTTGATATCGGAATGCCGAAAATATGCCTGAAATGCACGGTAATCACACGCAACTTTTTATGATTAAGTATCTATGATTGTAGTAATGTTTCAGTTAATTTCTAAGGTTTATCTACATAGTTATCTTCGTTGTCGACCACCTGCATACACATTTTAAAAGCTTTAAAAAAACCAAAACGAATAAAAACATTACACGTTACTTGATATAATAATGCTCAATTAAAATTATTGAAAGCAGATTAATTTGATCTAGATGAAGAGTTAATATTGTTTTTTTTTACATTATCGCAATCTTTAAATTGTATATGGTAACAATTGTTAATGTAATTTGGGAGTTTTTTTCAAGATACTGGCAACATCGGTTCTGTCAGTTTCAAACTTTTAAATTGAAGTTGTTTTAACGGTAACGCATTCGAATGTAAAGAAGTTTAAAGTTTTTCTTTAAAAATGGAGAAGACTTACGTGAATTTTTTTCGCGGTGATAACTATTTTTCATCTACCGAAAACTTCCGTGTAAAAGAGGAACCGGTGTCACCAAAACAAGATGATTTTTATTTTATGGAAGATTTTGATTTTGCGTCCTATGCTGGTATGAAGAAATCGTTGTCAATGAATGACATCACTGCTCTTAAAGATGAATTGACGAAACCAGATGCACAATGCATGAAAGAAGAACCTAGATATCGCAGACCTACTGGCAGCAGTAACCACGATTTATCAAGAGCAAAGTTTGTGTCCTTAGCGGAATCCGTTTATCATTATCAGAGAGATACACCAGGTCGGTTCCATTCAACGCGACCCCAGATTTTCCGATCGCAGTGTAATGTAGGCCCGCTTAGTCTCACTGTAGCCCAATCTCCAATGCTACGTTGTAAAGCTAGATCGCGACCAATACACGTCATATCTCTGAAAGAAAAAGAAGAAATGTTAATAGAAGAAATGAAAAATTTCAAAATTAAAGCTAATCCTATACCTAAGGCAATCTTCAATGGACCAAGTTTGCCAGATGTTCCTAAGAAGTCTGCAACAAAACCGGAACCATTTAAACTAACAGAAGTACAGAAGAAACCACTTCCACAGTCCCCGCTTGCTGTTCAGAATTTTAAAGCGCGCCCTGCTCCTAAACATATCTTAGAAAAACCACAACTGGCACCAAAGTTACCTATTGAATGTATGAAGCCAAGGTTGAACTGCAAACGAAGTGAATTGGCTGAATGTTTAAAGTGTGATAAAAACATCAATAAGGTTGTAAAGGAATCTGAAAATAAACAAACATGTAAAAGCGTTCCTCGAGATGGACCTTTACGACTTGAGCCATTCTCATTCGAAAAAAGGGATGAAGAAATTAAAAAACGTAAGGATGAGAGGATAAGACAACAATTAGAAGAAGAGAAAAGATTAGCTTCTCTCTTTAAAGCACAACCATTGCCTGCGGTAGTTAAGAAACAAATGCAACAAGCAACTAGCAAATCCAGCGAATCCAATGCTTCATCTGAAAACAAAGAAAACTGTACCAGGTTTGAAGCTCGGCCACCAGATGTGTTATATAAAAAACCATTTAAACCTGTTCTCCAATCAATTCAGGTGGTAATACCGGAGCCATTTGAATTAATAACAGAAAAGAGAGCTGTGGAGAGGGAGAAATTTGAGCAAATGTTGAGAGAAAAGGAAGAAGAGAGGGAGAAGATAAGACTGCAAATGGAAGAAGAACAAAGAGAGGCGGAGGAAAGAGCTCAAGCCGAGCTTAGAGCTAGACTTATACATCATGCTAAGCCTGTGCCAAAGGCAACTCCATTTATTATACAGAAGTGTACTGATGCAATAACAGTACCAATAACACCTAAACTCATGAAGAGAAAACAAAGAAAATAATTTCTTTTATCCAGGTGATGAATTTGTGAAAATATTTGACTGACAACTCTGCCATTGATGTACTTGACATATCACCTGTCCATATTAACTATGTGACCAAGATATGAGAACTTTTGATATAAAAAAATTATAATTGTGACATTTTAGTTTTAATTATAACCTATGTTATTTTAGAATTAACTATCAATAATTGTGTATTTACTCTACAAGATTTATAATACTTTTAACTTAAACTTAATTTTGACGTTAGTGCTTTGATGATTATTATTTAGGTTTTATGTATAAAAAAAAATAAAATTTATAAACGAAAATTGTTTTATTATTTAATTGATTTTTTAATTGAATGCCCCTGGTAATACATAGTCTGTTTTTTTTTATTTAATTACACTTAAAACATTTGAGTATAATATTGTGGTAACTTTTATCATTCTAATTAAGAAAAATAAGAAGATTTGTAATGTACATTAACTAGGTCAGGGGTTAATAACATGTTGAGTGACAATGGTTAAGAAAAACTAAACTAAATTAAAAACAACTCTTATAGCCACATGAAAAAACTAAAGAAGAGTTGCAAGAGGAGGAGGAATTGCAGCTGGCAATTGCTTTGAGTCAATCTGAAGCTGAACAGAAGGAGAAAGAACGAAGATCTCGCTCCCTTGTGGCACCCGAAACATCTTTGCATCCCACTAGTGAGTTATAACAATTAATTAGCTTGCACCCACCACTCCGCCTGGAATGTACCTACAAAATTAGGTAGCCCATGTGTTTTTCCAGACTATACTCTACATATGAAAAATATCATCGAAATCTGTTCAGCCGTTTAGCATGCAAATTCTAACATCCCATCAATCCAAAAAGAATTATTGCTAATTATGCACTAATGCTAGGGACACTACGCAATAATAATTTTTAGGGGCATAAATATTATGTTGACATTCTGAGCCCAATCCCAAGGCCCTCCAGATCACATGTACACTAATATTATAAAGGGAAAATATTGGATTTTTGTGTGTATTGAAATAACTCAAAAACTACTTGGCCTATTTCAAAAATTCTTTCTCCATTAAAAAGATTTGTTATGACTGATTAACAAATGTTACATTTTTTATTCTTTTTTTCACGTGGACGAAGTCCCGAGCAACAGCTAGTAAATAGATAAATTTGGATTTAATTGCAGTATCACCGAGCGTGTCGTCGGTGAGCGCGTCGCCGGAACAGAGCGCGGCGGGCAGCTCGGAGCTGGCGCGCTACCTGGACCGCGGCTACTGGGAGCAGCGGCTGGCGCGCGACGGCGCCGCGCCCGCGCCCACCGCGCCCTCCTCGCACGCCTCGCACGCCTCCCACGACGCCAGCGAGGTCACATTTTTATATCATTAACAAATGAGCAAGTGGTAATCTAAACTCAATAGGGAAGCAGCTGCTGTTTATAGACAATTGTAGATGTATATATAACTTTAAACAGTCGTGATTTTTACAAATATAATGTTCGTAATATACGGGTTTCTTGGTGCATGCAACTGTGCCGAAATATCGGGAGCTAAAACAATTCAATCGTGGTAAGAAACCCGTATCTTACGAACATTACATATATATACATACATAATAGAGGGATTTCCCCTTTAGCATGCATGCCCCCTATTTTCAAGTCCATTTCTCCTTATCATTCTGACAGTCTACTCTTAGGCAAACGCATTTAGTTATATTATCTTTTTTAAATGGAGATATCTATTAAATTTTTTTTTTATTCATTCACATCTTGTTGTCTCCACATATCCCATTTAAATAAATTGTATGAAAATTATTTCAAAGCTAAATGATTTTATTGAGTTATTACAAAACTTGACTACAGAGATATAAATGACAATTGTATGCATTAATTGTTTTTTTTTACAGCCGGAATTTTCAAAGCCATCTACGAACAAAGCCCAAGAAGACGATGCCGGAGACAAGGAGATTGATGAATTTGTCGAATCCCTCAAGTCTCAGGTTGAGATATTTGTTAACAGGATGAAGAGTAATTCTTCTCGGTATGTTTTACACAGCATTTTTTAGTACACATATTTTGATCTTACTAATGATAAATGCAAAATTATAGATAGATGGATGGATTTGTTAGAATTTGTAGCTTAAACTGCTGAACAGATCTCGATGAAATTTGACACAGACGTAGAGGACAATCTGGAACAACATATAGACTACTTACGTTTGTTTTTTTATATTTTACGTATTTGATTAAGGGCTAGTCACGCTTGACGTCGGGTAGGCTCCAAGGCCCTTAGTGGGGACGTATAGAGACCTGGTATACATTTATTCAAATTAAAGTACCACAAATTATGAATTTCCCATTAGTTTCATATAGTTTTTTACATTGTCGTTAGGGGTAGAAAGAGATGGATGTATTGCGTGAAAGGTGACATGATCAAGAAGGGAGTGATGACTGAGATGACGTATGATAGTTATGTGGAGGACAGAAACCTGTAGCGCCCTACGGGCGTAGAATAAGGAGGAAGATGAACAAATGTATAATGTTGATTACACAGAGGTCGGTCTATCGCCAACGACACGTCGGTGCAGACGTTGTTCATGAACATCACGGCGATGCACTCGCGGCTGCTGCGCTACATACAGCAGCAGGACGACAAGCGCGTCTACTTGGAGAGTCTGCAGGTATATACCTCCTCGGATATCTCGCCGGCAGCGACAACATATTTTAAATCACTTATACCATTTTATCTTTGCTGAGACGAGTTTATAATTTAATTTTAATTTAATAGACAGTTTTATAAACTGCTAATGTCGATAGAATAAGTCCATTTATTTAATTTCTTTTTTGTGGCACTAAAATTCGTATTCTATTCTATTCTATTCTAAATGTAATTCGCATTTGAGTGTTTGGCATCTGCAATAAACAGAATCGGAAGCAATAATCAATGACATTTGTGATTAAAGTTTTTTTTTCAGTTCAATTTGAATTATGAATTATATCGTATTTTTGTATGTTTATTACTGAAAATGTGTCCTATCCATCCCTACCCACCACCACCCGTAGCCCCACCGACCTCGACCCTCAGGTTATACTGGCCGAATCGCGGGAGCACATGGTCTGACCACACCTTGACTCTCTACAAGTGATATTGTGACAAGTCTCCAAAAAGAGAAATGTGTGTTTGTGTCCAGGATAAGGTGACGCAGGTGCGCGACAGCCGCGCGGCGCTGGACACGCTGCGCGCGGAGCACTCGGCGCGCCTGGCCGCCGCCGCGGAGGCCGCGGAGCGCCAGCGCCAGCTGCAGATGGCCGCCAAGCTGCACGCCATGCGCAAGAAGAAGCACGAGTACCTGCAGTACCAGCGGCAGCTCGCACTGCAGAGAGTACAGGTACAATAATATACAAAAATATTTAACAACAGGAGACATTTTTTCACCGGTAACTTCTTTGAAAGGGACTATGTTGTCATGTTTACTATGCCTCATGTCCTTATATTGGCATTTTTGAATTTTACAGTATTATAATAGCTCTATCTTTTTTAATAAACTAAACAGTGTCACAAAATGAAACATTAAGGTTTAATTTTATTTAGCGACACCTATTGGTAATAAATAATATTGACATGTGGTTTTGAGGACCTATCAACAGATAGTTAGTTAGGATTAGTGGACCATGTGAAAAATGTCTGAGTGAAGTGTCAACTGTAAATAATTATCTTGATACATAACTTTAACGTGTGATCTTGTTGTTGTCAATAGGAACAAGAACGAGAAATGCAGCTTAGACAGGAGCAGCAGAAGCACCAGTACATGATGTCTGCGAACAGCTACTACATGCCAGGTGTATCCATGCATCACTACCAGCCGAATTTCCCCAACCAGC
>NW_013527137.1:2384323-2387176 GCF_000836215.1 Papilio polytes
CGTCGCAAATGCCCATGTCGAGTCAAATGATGCAAGGGCAGGCTTTAGCGCAGAGCCAAGCGGCTATCAGCCAAAACCAAAATGTACTCCCTACCGTACCACAAGTGACCCAAGGTGCTACTCAGATACCGCAACCTCAACAAAGCCAATACACCCAAGGTCATATATCTATGCAAGGTCAACCCGGCCAGCAGATGATGATGCAAGGACAGCAGTTGAACATTCCACAACAAAACCAACATAGCTTAAGTCAGGGGCAACAGATGCCACAAAACCAAATGCAACAAGTACAGGGTCAGCAAATGATGCAGGCGCATCAAATGAATCAACAAATGATGCCCAATAATTTACCCCAGCAAATGCAAATGCAACCACAGATGGGGCAAATCCCTGGCCAACAAATACAATCACAAGGTCAACAGATGCCTCAGGGACAGCAGATGCCCAATCAAGGGCAACAAATGCTACCACAGGGACAACAAATGCTTCCACAGGGACAACAGATGTCACCTCAAGGCCAGCAGATGTCATCTCAAGGACAACAAATGGCTGCTCAAGGGCAACAGATGCCATCCCAAGGACAACAAATGGCAGCTCAAGGGCAACAGATGCCATCTCAAGGTCAACAAATGCCACCTCAAGGGCAACTACCACAAGGTCAACAAATTCCCCAAAATTTTCAAGGTCAACCTATGAAGATGCAACAACAAAACTTTACCAATGGTCCACAACCCCAACAACAAAATCCTAATCAGCAGGCGCAAACCTCAAACAAATCCGAGCATAACAACAACACTGCAGAGTTAATTAGTTTTGACTGAACAAAAAGCTTTTAGTTAATATGGAGAGATAATATATTTATATCAATGACTGGGATCGTAATAGTTATTTGGATAATTGAGAATGTTTACGTGATATGTACTCAATAAAATAAGAAACTTTTAGAAATGTGATAAGTTGAAGATAAAGCCAAAATACAGCTGTATGGACCATTTGTTTAACGTAATAACCACTAAATATGACAGATCCCGTTCAGAGCATACCAATATGAGAAAGTTATTTAATGCTACTGTTTTAGGTTTATAAAGACGAGCACAGTTGTTATGGACATAATAATATAACTACGTTCTTGTATCAAAGCACCATTTAATTACCAGGTCTGGTAGAGGCCAGTTTTTAATCAGAATAAATATATGTTCATTTGTTAAAGTAATTTAAAGAAATTGACGGTTTTAAGATTTATTCAGGCTTACTATATTTAGAGTTAGAACTACTGCATTGTAATGTTAAATTTTATCATCACAGAATTTTATTCACTTCAAGTTTAATATTCAGGTAGTGTCCTAGGTTTTAATGATGGCCTTGTAATCTATGTAAATGTGCAAACGTGTATAAATACGTCAGTCGTAGTTATCTAGATATTATATTAAAAAAAATAATAGAAATTAAAAATTATTTCCTTTTGTGCAAATATTTGTTTTATAATTTGTTTTATATTTAAGTTATGATTTTATGATATCAATAAAATATAAACTATTATATCGTGTCTTTTTATCCACCAACATATTTACCATACATGCTCAATAACTTACCACCTGAAATAGCAAATCTAAATTTAAAATTTAAACTATTTGTTAAACGTTTGGAAAGCCATCTTTTTGATAATAGCCTATGATTATAATATTTTATTTAATACAGTATATTATGTATGAACGTATTATATATAATTTTATACAAAAAAAAAATACAATTATGCTACAATCCTCTACGACACTACATATGTAATATTGTAACACTGCACCCGCGGACAAACCAATTATATGGATTTAAAGTTGCCAAAAATTTGACTACATTTTATTTTCATTTTCTAATGCTTGATTTTTATATATTATACTCCGGGGACTATAACAATACCCCCTGCAAGAAGGCAGACATTTCTGATGAGGCAAACGACCTCCCAGACAGTTTATATACCGCGCGGCTCGTATTGCTAGAAGGTATGTAGTGAAACTTTACTTAATTTCAAGTGCTTGATTTTTATATATGATACTCGAGAGACTTTAATTACATCTCCTGCAAGGAGATAGACAGTCTGGTTAGAATAAAAAAACTCCCAGAAACTTTATAAGGTATTTACAATTAAAGTTTCTGAGAGTTTGTTTGACTAGTCTAAAGTGTCTGGCAGCTTGAAGTCGCGCCTTCAACCGCCTAGGCGGTTTTCTAATAATCTCCCGAGCACAATGTTTAAAAATTAAGTTTTTGAACTTAAGTAAAGTCCCGCTTACTTTCACGTTTTAGTCTTACAAACCGCGCAGACACTGAAAGTGTCTAGGAGGTCGTTTGCCCCATTAGAAATGTCTGCCTTCTTGCAGGGGGTATTTTTATAGTCCCCGGATTATGATATATAAAAATCAAGCATTTGAAAGTAAGAAAAGTTCCAATATTTACGTTTTAGTGTTACGAGCCGCGCGTAACTAAAAGTGTCTGGAATGCCGTTTGTCCCTTCAGAAACGTCTGCCTTCTTGCAGGGGGTATTGTTGTAGACCCCTGAGTATAATATATAAAAATCAAGCATTTGAAAATAAGAAAAGTTCCAATGTTTACGTTTTAGTATTACAATCCGCACTCTATAGTCTATGACATTGGTAGGTTTTCAGCACATCTTAAATGTCAAATGTCAAAAATATTTTTATTTTGACAGTAACAGAAAATAAATTGCAAATTGCTTCATGTAATGTAAGCAAATTGGCATAGGTAATTTTACTTGGTGGTTGCTGGTAGAGGGTGGTGTGGTGTGGGTTTTGTGTTGACATTGGTGTGGGGATGGATTCCTAACAGCCGCCAAATGTATCT
>NW_013527137.1:2387214-2388744 GCF_000836215.1 Papilio polytes
TGTATAAGTTTTTGAAAATTCACAACGTTTTTGAATCGGCATTATTTATATCTTTAGCTTCACTATTTGTATATTTTTTTGGTATTCTAAACCTACATTTTAGTGACAAAAATAACTATTGTTCTATGACTTATATGTTTGAATACCCACAATTTGTGGTAAGTATTTTGGTTTTCTTTTTTTTCTTGAATACAACGACAAGTATAATTATTAATTATTATTATTTTAGCGAATATCAATAAACGATGAGATTACAAAGACAAAATACTCACAATATGGGCTGTATGCTTATAGTGAAGGAAGGTTTACTGAGAAAACTAGAAAGATGTGGTTTGTAATATTTTAACTATTTTGAAACAATACTGGGATTTTTATTACTGTAACATAAACCATTTATTCAAGGAAAATATGATTTCAGGTTTGATGGTATACCAGTGTTGTTTTTACCTGGGAATTCAGGAAGTCATATGCAAGCTAGGTCCATAGCTTCTGTTGCTCTACGAAAAGCTATATCCAAAGGCTATGAATTTCACTTCGACTTTTTTACAAGTAAGTAATGTTTTTTGATTATGTTATTTAGACATGCAATTGTCATATTGCCTTATATTCATCTAGAATAAGCAATGTAAATACAATTATTTGGATTGGTACAATATTATTGCAATTAAAACTTAAAGTACTTAAAATGTTTATAATTGTTGTCATGTGTTTTTACATGTTTTTTTTAGTAAGCTACAATGAGGAACTATCTGCATTTTCTGGAAGTATATTGGAGGATCAAAGTGAATTTGCCGCTATAAGTGTGTCAAAAATTTTAAGTTTATACAAATCAAACAAATACACTAAAACTATACCAACATCTGTTATTATAATTGGACATTCTATGGTAAGAGCTTACATCATTGTCTGCTGGGTCTTATGCCAGTCACATAGGGTTGACATACAAGGTATTAAAAACCTTAATCTTTGGGCTTAATTTTTACAACCAGCTAGATTAATGCCAACCCTATTTGGAGAGAAATTACAGCTGAGTACATAAGTATTAGTTTTAAAAGTACACAAACAATAATAATATCTTTAATGTTAGATTAGAGATTAAAATGTAAATTCTTAATTAAGTATATATAAGAACTTTATTTCTAATTATTGGGTTTTAAATGATTAAATGTGTTGCTCTGAAAACAAAGAAACAACATTTAAGTTCCTATTTTATCGTTTTTAAAATATGCCATTCTTCTAAGGTGGCTTTTAAAATAATAGACAACATTCATTCAACCCATAGACAATCGTTTAGAAACCGTTTTTTAAAATAAGTAATAAAATAAAATGTTAATTTCTTTACATATATTTAAACAATAACTATGTCATTCTGTTAAAAGATTCTTTGTTGTTTTCTATACAGGGTGGAGTTATAGCAAAGAGTCTATTGTCACATCCCGCTACAATAAACTCAACAAATATTTTAATAACTCTGGCATCTCCTCTCCATGTACCAGTAGTGAATTTTGATATAGTTATGAATAATTTCTA
>NW_013527137.1:2388868-2393662 GCF_000836215.1 Papilio polytes
TTTTTTCTTGTATGTTTTATACACTTTTATAGACTTGAGCAGGAATTAACTAAATAATATTTAGTTATAAAATGTCTCACGAAAGTTTAAATAATTTAATTAAGCATGAATTATTAATTTATTTTGTTTTATTCCTATGCTTTTTAACATAATTGGTAAGATATAAAATAATGCTTATGTAATCCCATATTTTTCAAATTCTGTTCTGAATGTTACGTACATGTAATAATTTTAAAGTTAGATTCTTTAAAATTTTAGGTAAACTATAAACCAATATACAAGTAAGTATATGATAAACTAATGATAATATATTTTTTATATTTGTGTTATATCTTAATTGATAGTGATATCGTAATGCGAATTATTGCCACGAGTTGTAAAGCAGATATTCATTTCAAGAATTTTCATCATGACCTAATTTTTTTTATCTAATTATCTTTTAAAAAAATCACGTAAACAATCATGATAAAATAATTTCGATTAGACATGTGCATTTTAAAATTAAAGTAACTAAAAATAAGTTACTATTGATTTGTTCTCTTTAAGTTTTAGTTTCTAATAGCTTTCGCCCGCGACTCCGGTCGCGTAGAATTAAAAAAAAAAACAAAAGTTTGTGTTTTCCCAGGCTATCCACTACATCTATACCAAATTATCGAAATCCTTTCAGCAGTTTAGGCTACAAACTCTAACATCCATTCGTCAATCTAAACTTTCGCATTTATAAAATTAGTATTATTAAACTTCTACATTGACATGAAATCTCATATAGGCCAGTAACTATACTGGCCAAAAGTATGCTAGGTGTTAAGTTATTGTACACGCATAGCATTTGACACACAGTTTAATATACGTCAATGCATTGCATCTGTCTATATTAAAGTTGTTTGTGAACTGGTGATAAATCTCCGATGAAAAGTTTGACATCTACGTAGATAAACGGATTATATGCATAAAATTGTTATTTATTTTGAGATGTTTTTATCTACATTGTTTTTATTGTTTGCGAAAATTACGTAAATACGTGTTGTTGATAATATTATGTTATTTTTTGTTCCTTGGTATGTTTTATATTGATAGTTCAAACTATGTTATTCTCTGACATATACGAAAGATGTACAAACCGATTCATATATTATATCTACTCTTTTAGTTACATGATTCTTCAATAAAACCTTCATAAACTGTCTTTTTAGTACGTTGTACTTCTATGTAATATTTCTAAACTACACAATATACAAAAAAAATCTTCATTTTTATTTAATAAAAATACTATTTTGTCGAATTTTCAGACTACCGCTATTCCCGGAGTATGGGTGTCACCGGATCACGTCAGTATGGTGTGGTGCAAGCAACTTGTGATGGCAATAAACCGATATCTCTTTGATATCGTCGACATAAATACGATGCAAATATCAGAAAACCCGCAACTCTTAATGGCTAAAGCACGTCAATATTTCGAGGTAATCTTCATACGTATTAATTGAACTAGATCCAGAACGATATTTTAGGCCAATGTTTTAACGTAACTGACAATGAGTACAGTTGGTCAATGTACATTTGTTTTTAAACTTTGTGACCTGGTGTAACACTTGGCTATTGTCTTACATTGTTTTGTCATCTGTATCTACACTAATCGATACCTAATAAAATAAAGAGGAAAGATTTGTATTTTTGTATGTATTGAAATAATTCAAAACGTAACATAGGCTGTTTTTTATTGTTTTTCAATGTCACGCGGTTTCAAACAAAACATAGTTAGTTATAATTATTTTGAACAGATCACTTTGGAAGCTTGATGTCTCTCGTATTTTTGATTGATTATATGTTTAAACTAAAAATAATTATGATCATAAACTTTTCAGGCAAATCGTTCGATGACTCTGAAACCAGATATAGTCCGTCCAGATGTTATTTTGCCAGCTGACGCATTTTGGTATGAAGATAATCGGAGAATTTATCAAATAAAACGACCTGATATTGACAAGTAAGATCGCAGTATTACGATTCCAGGTATAATATTGCAGGTTGAAAATAGGTGTAGGTGTAACATGAAATAAGCTCTCACAATGTATCAATTAACTTTGGTAGTATAAAATAGTATTTAACCTTATTCTGACCTCATAATAGGTTAGTTTATAAAATATGAAAAGAACAAGTTATTGAACAATTCGCTTTACACTAAATTGTTTCATTTTCTTCCTTAAAATCAGTATCGTGTTATAGTACCAATGTCAGGTATAAATAGCAATTTTCAAATATGACATACAAATTACGTAAAGCAAGTCAGAATAGAATTATTACAAATTTGGATATATGCCAGAATACACGTGTTAGGTACTCGATGGTTGCATATTATTAGTACGAACGTCACTCTGACGTCATCAATCGTAATTGTAACTAACGAATGAAGGCTTCAAAGGACATTGTACAAGTAAATTTAATTCAACGATTTTTATGATATTTACAATTTTGACAGCAATTTGTATTGTTATGTCTTCCTGCACCAGTTAGTCGTTTTATTTCTTGTTCCTTATTTTAAATAGTGTTTAATAATGCAATATGACAATGAATTACTAATATAATAATGCAATCTATAATAGTTATTCCATAATATAAGCCAGGTATTGTAAATATTATCAGAATTATCATGCGTCAGTAAAATTATTTATTAATGATATCACAGTGATATATCATAAAATATAAACACATTACTGTGTTTGCTAAACCCATTAGATTTGAGAATTTGAAGCAATGACTCATAAAAGTAAATAAAACGCTGATCGCTTGAAACAGCACAGCTGAGCAAATATTACGTTTTTCAATTCTTAAAAACTTTTGAGGTATTAAGGGTCTGTCCCACCAAATTGTACCATAAATTGTCTGATAACAATCCAACGTGTAAAATATGTGATGGAAATATCGGATTTTGTTCCATAGAGCTATCTGACCCTTTATCAGCCGGTGGTGGGACATGCCCTAAATCTAAACTAAATTAAACTGTATAATATTGTTTATAACTGTTTCGTTTTAGGGTAACTTTCTTAATGATCCGTTTGGCGAAGTTTCCTCAGAATAGATTTGTTGCGATTGAAACGGTTAACGTGAACGACAAGGATTGGATATTCGGATGCAACGCGGCGTTCACACACAACACTTATAGACATTGGTTAGTTACTAAAATATATTATTTATATTCTATACATTTGAAAAAAAATCGTAAGAGATAATTTCATAGATAGAATATTATTTAGGTAAAATTATATTAATAGTCTAATGGTTCTGGGTATGGATTTACGATAAGGTAGTCGAGGGTTCGACTCCCGCCATTCGTCTTGTAAGCCATATCGAAGCACAAGCCTAGTGTTTAGTTGGAATGTTAAAAGAAGTATTATTAAAATAACAACAAATCTACCTTATAGAATTAATTGTTTACTAAGGACTAATCATACTTCATACTAATATTATAAATGTTAAAGTTTAGATGGATGGATGGATGCTTGTTAGAGTTTGTAACCTAAACGGCTGAACGGATCTCGATGAAATTTGGCATAGATGTAGAAGATAGTCTGGAAGAACACATAGGCTATTCATTTTTGTTTTTTTCAATTCTACGCGGACGGAGTCTCGGGCTAAAACTAGTAATACATAATCTATACTAAGTTACTTTTTAAGTAACCATTAACGATGATTATTTCGTTATTTTCATATTATAGCAAACAAGCCACTTCATTATCAGAATTAAGTCGATGGAGTGGTTCAGCGAATGAATCTGAACGTAGGAAGTTGGCAACAGTAGACCTGCATGCTCTAAAACAAGCATACCCTGGCTGGTCGCATGTCGTTGTTAGAGTATCTCCAACTAAGAAACCGGTAAGTAAAATATATAGTTTTACTAATATTGTAAATCCTTTAGATGTATGGATGGATGTTGGTATCTCCCGAACGGTTTAGTAAATCTAGATGAAATTTGCCATAGATGTAGTATAGTCTGAAATAACAAATAGGCTTACTTAAGTTTTTTTTAAGATCTAGTTTTAATCATACTTCATACTATTATAAATGCGAAAGTTATGATGGTTGGATAGATGGATGTTTGTTAGGGTTTGTATCCTAAACGGCTGTACGGATTGCGATGAAATTTGGTATAGATGTAGAGGATGGTCTGGAAGAACACATAGGCTTTTGTTTTTTTTTAAATTCCACGCGGATGGAGTCGCGGGCGAAAGCTAGTACAGGGTGTCTGGTGGCAGATTTATATTTTCAAAATTAAAAAAAAAAATACTATTCAACATAAAGTTTTAATCAAATTACCAAAACACAGGGTACAAATGCGGATTTCATTTTTTAAAAATTATGTCATCTAAATGTCTTCCATCTTTTTGTATACACTGCTCAAAACGAAGCCTCGTATTCCGTGCTACACGCTGCAGTAAGCTTGGTTGAATCGCGCTGATTTCGCGCCGAATATTTGCCTTTAAGTCCAAAACAGTTCGCGGTTTATCGGCGTATACTCTCTCCTTAAGGTAGCCCCACAAAAAAAAATCCATTGGCGTTAGGTCGGGTGATCTTGGGGGCCAAAGGATGTCCCCAAAACGACTAATAAGTTTTCCAGGGAAATTTTCCTGCAGTAAATCCATTGAAGGTCTGGCTGTGTGTGCGGTCGCACCATCCTGATGAAACCACGTGTGTGATGAGAAAGATGGATGAGCTCGCAGGTTCGGCAAAAAAAAATCCGTTATCATGAGTCGATAACTCTCACCATTAACATTTATGGCTTGGCCTCGTGCATTTTCA
>NW_013527137.1:2395164-2404507 GCF_000836215.1 Papilio polytes
GGGGCAGTCTAATAATCAAGAGAGGGGGGCAGTCTAATGATCAAGAGAGGGGGGCTAGTAATAAAACTATTTTTTTATTCCGAAGGTAATGCTATTAACATGTGGTCCAATTTTTTATAAAAACACATAGCTATCTGTGGTTTTTCTTGGGCTTGGTTTTTTTTTACAAGGCACACCCACTCCTGATTTTCCATATTTATTTATTTAATCCGCAGTATATCAGCGTCTTGGTATCTCCGTTTGGGTGAGATGGTGAGGAACTACTCGCCGGTGCTGTTTCCTTACGTAGCTGTGATACTCTTGTTAGCAACTAGAAGTAATATGATAAACTTGAACGTCCACGGCACTTGTCTGTCTGTACATCAAGCCTTGTTGTGTAAATATTCAGAAGCGTTGTACGCGATAGCTCTGCTTGGAATCATCGGTATGGCTTTCACGTAAGTTTATTTCATACTAATATTATAAAGAGGAAAGATTTTTATTTTTGTATTTATTGAAATAACTCAAAAATTACTGAGCCGATTTCTTTTTAAATTCCACGCGGACGTAGTCGCACGCAAAAGTTAGTAAGCTATAAAACGAGTAAACGACCCCAATTCGCCGAAATAGCGAAGGGACCGCCGTCCAGATATCCGCTTTTGCATATACCTTGTCTTTGATCTATGGGGAAAGATCATATATGGCTCATGCTGGGATGCTGAAGTTTCTATTTATTGTATTATTTCTTAGTAATTGATTAGTATTAGGTTAACCATGTTTCATTAGAATAAAACTCAAGTTATCTAATTTGAAAACCCATTTAATGAAATGTAGCTGAGAAACTGGCCTTTAGTTGATTATGAATGAGGTTAGGTTAGTCTTTGTGACTTTAAGGTTTTACATAAAGAAAAGCATTCCAAGATGTAAATGATCACTAAAATATGTTTATTAAAATTAGAGAAAAATTTATTACAGTTTTTTAACATCATGTCATCGGATGTAATTTGAAGGATTGTTTCAAAATGTGATATATATTTTTAGATACATACCAGTACTACATATAAATGATATAGTGACGTTAAATAATCAAGAATTAATATACTTTGGGCGGTCGCTGTTGACTGTGGGCGCGTACTACGCGGCCATGGGCATCGTGTTTGTTGCTCACGCGGCTATACTAGCTATCATCGTGTTCAGCTCACAACTCGCATATAGGTTCTTTTTAAGGTAATTTCCTTTACAAATGTCAAAATTCAGGTGTTTAAATGACAATAAAAGACTTCGCCATTGGTTAACAATTACCGTTATAATGGCAATTTGTATTTTTTGATGCTATTGGCTTATAATTTTTGTCTCTTGCATGACTATTATTTTTTCGATTTGTCACCCTTTTTATTGAATAACGCATAAATATTTAGCCCGTAATTTGAATCTTACAAGCCATAGAAGTATCATAGTTTAAAAGTACGAAAATAACTGACTGACTAGATGCCAATACAGGCTTACTACATTCGGAGACGTTAAGAAGTACTAGTCATTAAGTGTATATTTTGTATGAGAAAACTACCGTAATGGACTCAAATTTAAATATTAACTCAATAAACATGTCTGAGTATGGATTGTCTATGTATTTGTCTTTGAACAGGATTGTCTGGCGTGGTGGTGGAAATGTTGCAGAAAACGTAGCTTTGGGACTACGTAAGTTACCAGTAATTGTGACCTTAACTATGAGCTTCATAACATTTAGTTGCGGCGCCGCGGCGCTGGCGCTCGGCGCTGCCTTCTACGCATTTATGGTGAGTTTTTACTCTATGATTCTAGCTATCATTAAATTTCTCTATGGTTAACAGATAAAAAAAATTACAGATATCCAAAATGTACGAAGACTACCTCGAAGATTATGTTTATAAATTGATGGCGATAATAGGAAGTAGGATCTGCAAGATCTTTACTTCAAAAAATAAAGAAAAAAGTAAAATGCTATCCATAGACAATAAAAACGATAAAGAGGACATAGATAAAGAATCTAAGGAAGAATCAAATGTTTGCCAAACGAAAGAGGATACTAAACCTACTGAAGAACATGATAATTTTGATGAAGATTTGAGCAAATTGAACTTCCACATGATGATGTTGCTCTTGTGGTTGATAATCACTGTCGTTAATGTTCCCGTACTTTTGACTTGGGCTAGGAATTTTAAGTAAGTATAGAAAAAAAATTTAGGCTCGGAGCCCCTAAGTGGGGACATTACTGAGCTGGCGATGAATTAATAAAAAGAACAAAACTTTAAGTAAATACTCAGGACCATGTTCAAGTTAAAACATGAACAACAAAAATTCTATATTGTCTACAGTTCTATGTAAATCATTGTCTATGCTCATTGCAATGTTTTTTTTTTTCAGATATAATGTATCCTTATGTCCTGATACTTCCTACATCTCTGGTTGTGTGATGACATTCTGCTCGGGTGTTATTTGGCAAATGGATGCACCAAAAAGGAAATCGTAAGTCATTTCATTTTTAAACAGTTTTTTTTTTGTAAAATCAAGTTAAATACCTGTATTGATAGAACTGTTGATGTTTTTTTTTTATTTTTCTGTTTTAAGGAGTTTTTAAGCTTTTTTAAAAAATTCAACCTTTTTTTTGTTTTAGGGTCTATTATGAAGCAATAGCTAATCTTATTATACCAATAACTATATTTATATTCGTATTAGGACCATTTACAATGACATTAGTCAATTATGGCATGACTTTTATATTCACCATAATAACATTGCAACAACTATTTCACTTATATTATCATGAAAGTAATGAAACAGTTAATGAAGAAGTAAAATCAACGGAGGAAACTGACACTTCTAAATTACCAAGTGCAAATGTACTAAATAATGATGAGAAAGCTAGTGAAGAAACGAGAGCAAAGGATGAAAAAGGTGATGAAACTCAAACCAATGAAAAGGAAAAATCTAATAATTCACATGTAGATGAAAAGTTAATTGAAGATTTACCCAATGAATGTGATGTTTGTGATGAAAATAGAATATATAAGGTATTTAAAAATCTCAGAGATAAATTTAGCTTTAGTACTGAAAACTCTTAAATGACCAGTGGAAAGTTCCTTGATTATTTCAAGTTCTATTTGTGAGTTTGAGGAAATTGTTAAATAAAATTAAATTGTTTTTTAGGCAGCTAATGTATGAGAAAAGTTGTTTTTTGTAAATATTTTTTAATTGCTAGTTTTAGCAATGAATATGTTTGTCTATTATGAAAAAAAATCTGATTGAAACAAAATATTGAGATTTTTTTATACAATTAAACTTTTGTTAACTTGTACTAGATTTTTTTTAGTTTGTGAACTCAGCATTATAATGCACTACAATTTAAATGACAACCATGAGATTTTTTTTACATACATTTACATCCCTTTTTATTTTGTATAGCAAATGAAAGTATTTGTAACAATTGACATTATCTGTTTATAAATAAAGAACCGAGTTTTCTGTAATAGTTTTCTTTTTAGTATATAAAACATTTGTCATTTGACAAACTTATCTAGGTCTATTGACTCTAGCCTATAGCCCTTCCTTAAAAGTAGAAAATGTGACAAGAGACAAGAGTGGATTACTTCAGTGTAGACTTTACTGTTGGGTAAAACCAATTTTATCACACTATGCATTATGTTTCTTTCAAAGGTGAATCTGTAGTACTTTTCATTTAGTTTCATACATGAAATTTAAACAGCAACTCACACCATTCGTTCAGAAGAGTAGGTAGACTAGTGACTTGCATTTGATGTGGTCCAGATATACTAATCTTGATTGTACATTTAGAAAATAATGTATGAAGGTATTTAGTAAAAAGAACAATATCTTATTGGACTTCATACAAAATATATTTCAGGCATTAATAGAAATCAATTTTGTCAATATTACACTTTATGAAATAAAAGAGCGGGAACTTATTATCTATTTATTTGAGAACATAAAAGACCAAAATTCACAATCATCCCCTTGAAATGTTACCCATCACTTCTTGCTTTTCTTTCCGGAAGGTTTTTCTTCTGTGTTTTTAGGGTTTTGCCAGTTTAACGGATTTCTTCGGTACATCGGCCACGGTGGCACGGTCAGAATAGCAGCTAGCAAAAACCCGGCTCCAAGAATGTACACTGATTGAGAGAACTGCTGAACTATGTATCCCCAAATAAAGCCGACAATACTGAACAATGTAATGATTGCTCTATACAATTTTTCTGCTTTTGCTTGACCAACATAGTCAATATGTGTAGGAATAGACGAGAAAAAATCCATTTTAATAACTTAACTTTTAGTTCGCTTTGCTTTGAAAATTTGTGACATTTGACATGAGGGACACGTCACGTCAATAGTGCTGTCTTCACTAGAGATGTCCGATTTATCTCTTGAGCGATGAAACATCGATGTGACAACACTTAAGTATCGATTTCATTCACGACTTATTTTTTTTAAACGTTTGTTTTGTGACTCTTACATAGTTGAACGCCAAAGGAAATTAAACAACATGTTTGGTAACGCAGATTAAATGCAACACATTCTAATATTTTGGTCATAAATATATACTAATACGAAAAAACGAATATTTATATGATTGTGAATAAATGATGATGAATAGAATCGATAATGTTGATAGAGTTCTACAAATACTTACATTAAGGCTCCAGGTTTTGTTTTCATAGTGGTTACTTTCCATCGTATTAATTTATTTACAAACAAACAAATGTTCTAAATATAATTAAAATGTTAGACACTGTGTAATACTTTACTAAAGCGTTTAAAAGTAATCTGTAAAACCGGTATTGTTTTTATCGACCATCACTATGCAGTGCGCTTTTCCGTCAGTCGATTGTCAACATTCAGTACGATCAGACTCATTAGGTTAATTTTACAGATATTATATTTATTTTCCAAAAAGTACAATAATCGAAATTAACAATAAAATGACAACGTTGAAACAAGTTCCTCTCACATGTGGTGGCCATACTAGACCAGTTGTTCATTTGGATTTTAGTGACGTTACAAGTGATGGATTTTATTTGATTTCGGCCTGCAAAGGTAAGTTTTAAATATTACTTGAGTATCGGGGTGCCGTTTTTCCATGGCCTACATATTATTGGAAGACTTACAAGTGTATTTTGTTGTTTTATCATATGATTGTTGGACAGATGTTGGAGAGCGTAGATGCGTTGAAAGGCCTTCACTTTTCTTATTTTGCTAGTAGTTCCGATCGGCCGGTATGCATTCTGAATGTGATCTGACCTTCTCTTTCCGGACATGCAGGAAGCGCCTTGACTGGTGTCCGTATATTTCCTCGCGGCGGCTGCTTGCCTTGACAGTAAAATCGTGCTTTTTATTTGCGCCTGTGTGACAAGACTTACATATTACACGACATTGTATGTTTACGAAATGCTGCTAGGCTTCAAACTTTGTTTCTTTCCTGTTGCCTGTTGACATTTCACTTGTGTGGGTCACCTTGTACTTCCTCAAGGTTCCTAAAAGTACTTGACATTATTGTAAACCACATAGAATGTTAAGCAATGCCCGCAACTACTTTCATTGTTTCATTGATTAAGGAAAATGAGTTAACATTGTGATAACTTTGTACAAGATATATCTTTTAGTTTTATTTAACCTTAGTTATGATATTTAATATAAAAAATATTAAAAAAGATAATATCAATAAGATAATTTTTGTCTCAAACATTTTAGTTGTTTTTGGTAGGCAAGTCATCTGATGACCACTGCTTATGGACTTGGACGATAGACAGGCAGACAATTTTCTATATTTTGCATATTCTTATTTTTATTTAATAATAGTGTTTATTTCATTTATATTTAAAATATCATAGTCACAGTATTTAAAGTTTTCAGCTACATCCCATTGATTTTTATATCAACAGTTTAGCATTTGTTATTAGAAATATTGGGGAAATAATGTTTGTTTCGAAAGAAATTTAATTAAGTTCACATGTAACAATAAAAAGGTGAAATTATTCTTATAAAATGCAATATAACTTCTAGAGACTTCATTAATTACTAGTTTCACCTTAAAGGGATATGTAAGATTGTCAATGTCTATAAATAATTCATAACATCCTTTGTTATAGTATGAGTTTCTTTACAGATGGCAAGCCCATGTTGCGGCAAGGTGAGACAGGTGACTGGATCGGAACTTTTGAGGGTCACAAAGGCGCTGTGTGGGGGGTAGCTTTGACACAAAATGCAAATCTAGCAGCTAGTGGAGCAGCCGATTTTTCAGGTATAAGTTTACACTTGATTAAAATGGAGTAAACATACTAAATGGAAGTAGTTAATGATGAAATTGCAACTTTTTTGCTGAGTTTCCATCCTAGGATATATCACATACTAAATATTACAAAAAATTAAAATAGTTCATACATTATGTATCAAGTACACTTCAGGGATAAGTTACTATGTATCTTATTTAATATTTAATTTATGTTTTCTTTCAGCAAAATTATGGGACGCTCGATATGGTGAAGTGGTCCATACATTTGACCATGAACATATTGTAAAGAGTGTGAACTTTAATGCTGATGATACTTTGCTGCTAACAGCTAGTAATGAGAAACTAATAAGGGTTTTTGACCTCAACAAACCAGAAGCGGGAGGTAATTCATCATTTATAACTTTAAAAAAATGCATACAGTAGTAAAATTTGTATAGCAATATATGGAAGGTGTAAAAAAAGTAATTATGTTTTAGTATAAAGGCAAACTGATATTGTAATAAATTATATTATTTTTGTCTGATGGCAGCAGATTTTCTAATTCCAGTATGCAACTTTTAGTAGAATTGTACTATTAACTAGATTAGTCATGTAGATAAAATAATTAGTAATTTTTTTTTGGATTTGACCACAATCTTTTTTACTTTACAACTATTTTTGTTCTTATCAATGGAGTTATTTCCAGTCCTACTTCTTTCTGCCATCCTCACCTTAATGAATAAATTATATGTAAGAAATGTAGAATAAGTTTGTTCTATCTCATATTAGATTGTAAATGTTTAGTCCAGCCATAAAGACTGGAATCTTTCAGTATTTAATAAGATTATAAAGTAACAATGTTTATCCCATTGGTGGAAAAATTGTTTCCTGGGGGTTACACTTTGTATTATTTGATATCCTTTATTATTTATTTTACTCTAGCAGTAAATAAATACGGAAGATAAATAGAATGTCATGTATATTTCCGCAACCTTGAAGTAGATTGCAAAATAAGGCGAACCAAACACTTTCTTTCCTTATATTCCCTTAAATAAGGTTTAAGCGTTATTAACCATTTTTTTTTAATATTTCACGATACAGAAATGAGTTAACGAATCTCATTGTTTAACTACCTATTCAATGGTAGATTAAATTTTTGAGCTACGTTTTTTGTCAGCCTTTAAAATTCCACAAACTTGCATGCTTGTAATTGTACAATTTCTCGGAAATTCTCACAATCGAAGTCAACTAAAATGATTTTATAATCGATGTGTCAGATTTGATTATCGTTTATTGAAATGAAACATTATTTACTGATTTGTAAAGAATTTTATAGCGTATTCTATAACAAGGGGATAGCCAAAATCTTTTTAGTGTCCGAATATAATTGGATAAAGTTGGTGGCGTGATGTTTTAGAAGGAAATGGTGTCACGTTCTTCACGAAGGATTAAGTGATTGCTTAATTGGTTTTTATGTGTATGAACATAAGAAGATATAATTTTAAATTATTATTATTAAAAACGTGTAATAATAAATATGTTTCTTTTTACGTGTTCCAGCTTTAGAAAAGTTCAGTGCACACACGAACAGTATTAGACACGCTGTTTTCCTCAATAACTCGCGAATCGTCAGTGTAAGTGACGACCTTACCATGCGCGTCTGGGACAGGAGTAGCGGCCAGGTGAGAAACTTAGTGTGTTTACACTGAATACATTCTAAATACATTGTAATCTATCAAATTTTATTTTAAAATATAGATATAGCAATATGGTTGGCTTTGTGTAATTTTAAAATTATTTTCTATTTTCTTTCAGGAAGTCAACAAAATAGAATTTCCTACGATTCCCAACAGTTTAGAACTGTCGAGAGATGGCGCTATACTGACAGTAGCACATGGTAACGTATTTTCCATTCATTTTTATCAAACTAATCGCAAATCTTGAATCAAATGGTTAATTTCTAATCTCTGAAGAAAAGGGTCTTAAAAATTATGTGATGTGATACAGATGTTATGTTAGAATTAAGTAAAAGTGCTGTCCGTAAAAGTTACAAAAAATAAAAAAGTTGCATTTCCCTTTACAATTTTGATTCAAATATTTTTTATGTATAGATGTAGAGTGCCTCCCTAGACAATGTCCCATTTGATTAGCGATATCGCTGACTTTTAGAAATATACGGAACTGACCATTTGTCAAGAGGAATGAAGCAGTAGGAATGTGTGTCAGTGAGCATTGAGTGTTGTCATCAGGTACAAACGTGTCGTTCTACTCGTCGGACACGATGCGCAAGATGCGGGAGTTCGAGGTGCCCACGGCGTGCTACTCCGCCTCGCTGGCGCCGGGCCGCGCCACCTTCGTCTGCGGCGGGGAGGACCTCAAGGTCTACAAGTTCGACTACAACACAGGCACAGAACTAGGTCACTATTATAAAATTCCCTTATTCATGTTATCGTTATCTGTGGTTAACACTTTGGGGTCATAAAAATTGTAACCACTTTCCACATTATGACTGATAACATAGCATTTTAATAGTGAAGGAATTATTGATATCGGCCCAGTAGTTTTTGAGTTATTTCAATACATACAAAATACAAATCTTTCCTCTTAATATTAATGTAGAAAATGGTTTTTAAAAAAAATGTTAAGTGCTAGGGATTACTTAAAAAGTAGTCCATACCACTATGCTTGAGACAATTGTTCACTAGCAGCCGGATACTAAAACAATATTTTAGTATGTAACTACATTTTACCTGATACTTCCTCCACACGGAATTAAAAAAAAATAGTAAGTAACCTATGTGTTCTTCCAGATTGTTCTACATTTGTGCCAAATTTCATCGATATCCGTTCAGGAGTTTAGGCTAGAAACTTAATAAACATCTATCTATCCTTCTAAATCCTATTTACGATATCAGTAAAAAGTAAGGTTAATATGTAAATTAATCGATTCTACATAATTAATCGAACCAATCGGCAAATAAAACACTTTTGACTTAAGCCACTACTAAAGTACAGCGATTTATGTGTTCAGAATCAAACAAAGGTCACTTCGGGCCGGTGCACATAGTGCGGTGGTCGCCGGACGGGGAGCTGTACGCGACG
>NW_013527137.1:2405081-2409277 GCF_000836215.1 Papilio polytes
AAAAAAAAACCTTCGAGCAGCTATTATCTTTCAGTAAAAGTCCCGTCCAAATCGGTCCAACCGTTCCAAAGATAGCACGGAATTAAAAACAGTAGCCTATGTAATATGCCCGTCTATGTAATATGCCCGTCTATGTAATATGCCCGTCTATGTCTATAATATATGTAAGCTACCCTTCAGTGATAGTTCGGTCGAAATCGTAAATATGATTTCTTTGAGTTGCAAGTCTCCAGGTAGTTAGCGACTCGTCAGCTCCTAAAAGTAATACATCGCGTTAAACCGTGAACTGCTATTTCACTTGTTCAAAGCTTTGTTAGCCTCGTTTAGTTTACGAATAATTTATCGGCAGAGAAAAATCTAGTTAGTGAAGGGTGGAGCTTGAAATGACCGGTTCACACTTAACCAGTTCAGTTGAACATTTGCGATGGCTAAGTCATAGATTGTATAGTCACTGGTACTAGCTATATTTCAGTTGTGTCAGTTTATTGACAGTGTAGTTGTTGAACGTTACCGTACTGGCCAAATGTGAACGCGCATTAATCTAATTTTGTTAATGTTGCAGAGTGACGAGGAGCTGTGAGCAGTGCGTAGTGGGCAGTGCGCAGTGGGCAGTGCGCAGTGGTCAGTGCGCAGTGGGCAGTGCGCAGTGGGCAGTGCGCAGTGAGCAGTGCGCAGTGCGCGCTTGTGTACCGAACCCAGTGCAGTGTAGTGCGAGTTGTACGTGACGTTAAGCGCCGGCGCTGCGGATATTGTCGAACCCTGTTTGTGTTGTTTTTTTTATTGCAATACCAATTTTTTTTTTATACTCAAAACATGTATTTATTGTAAAAAGAAATTAATGAACTATAATAATGTGCAACAAAACAAAATGATAATGTGAAACAAAATAAAAAATGATTTGTAAATAAGAACATTTTTGCATCAAGTTTTCTTTTATTTTACCAAAACTTATATCTGAAGAATTAAGATTCTGGTATGAAATGCCGACAGAATACTTCAGGCAAAATCGAGCCTTTAAGTTATACTTTAATTTTCTTCGATAGAATATTAAATGGTGGTGCCATGTCGAAAAATGAAAGTCTTGTTTTAAATAATTGGTGAGATTTGTATTTATAAAATTAAAATAGTTATAAGCTACAGTATAAAAATCTTAATACTAATTATGCCAATACTTTACAAAATAATTTACACGTTTTAAACCCTAGACACAAAACTAGGCAGTGATTTCTTACAAGCTACATAGTATATTTTGTATTTATTACTGAATCTAATATTGTACGATAATGGTAACATTTAGTAGGTATTGCCACACTGGTAATAATTGTTTAAAAAAAATTAAAGCTAACATGGCCGTTTTACAATGACTTCAATTTGATTAAGAATTCATTATCCTTAAAATTAGGAGTTTTAAATTATTGCTAACAGCCATGGATTTTGAGCTTGTTGCATTCGTTTTTCTTCACTAACCTAAAGGTATGTGATTGAATTTCATATTTTTAAATAACTTTGGTAAGAATGCTTATGCGTGCTCATTTTTTGAGTAATACCCATTTAACAAATAACTTGTTAAGTTATTTATGTTATTGTATTTTTTCATTCGATTCTTTTTTTTATTAACTTATTTTTCAGCAGAGGATAAAGCTTGAGTATTTATTTATGGCCTAAACGTCACTAATAATTTACAAAATCTTAAATATTTGTTCGTGATGTTCTTAGTCAATCAACCATAAAGTTTTTACTCACAAAAATTACAAACGTCTTTGATGTTAACGAAGCTTTAAAGTAATTATGCATTATTGGCTCGTTTTTTATGTAATAGAAAATAACAATATTTGCATTATTTTATTGAAAATTTCTATCATTTAAAATTGTTGACGAATGTATCAATAATTACATAATTTCGTCGTAAGCACAATCAGGGGACTTTTTACTACAGTTATTCATAGTTCGTTATAAATTGGTTTAACTAGCTTAATAGCACACACTGGATTACACAGAGCTTACGAGCTCGTAATATTCGTTCACTTTGCTATAAAGGGCGATAAGTCTGGGAACTTGAAGTTGATCGGTTGTCGTCGGTGGCCGCTAGGGTTGGGTGGCGCTGCAGTGCCACATTGCGCTGTGCACACGTCATCTCTTAGCACTGCTTCTCGCGGCCATTCGCGAAGCAATTGCGCGCAGTCTGTTATCCTTAACGATGCACATTGCGCCTGTTAACAAAAAAACATAGATAATATCCGTTTAAAAGTTCCTTTATTGAGCGTTACATTGTAAAATATTATAATAAAGACTATACATTACTCTTAACACTTACACCCTCAGAAGAGCAGATACAGGAGGTACACGGTGAGGGGAAGGCGGACTCGCCGACTGCGACCGAGCGGCCCGCGATCAGGCAGCCCTGGGCGGAGCTTTCGCGCCACGCCGATAAGTCCAACTTGGGCAGCGATGAACAAGGCACGCGAGGGTTCCTACGAACAACAAACATTAAATAGTTTTCCACAAATATCTGCAAACTGAAGTTGGTCAAATTGCCCAATCTTTTCGGTAGTCCAAATGTGGGAGTTTTATTCTTGAAATAGTGTGTGTTAGTTGGCCATTATACTTACAAGAAGTTGCTGGGTAAGTCAAAAGCGGCGCGTTGCATGTCACTCTGCAAATCGAAGTTCTCGCATAAAACCTTAGACATCGTTACTTTGCGAATTTCCGCCAATTGTTGCTCCGTGAATTTGATAGCTGGGTTGTCGTTTTCATACCTGAAAAGTAATTAACAAAAATGTATAGATAATAAACAATATTTATGGCGTCTTTTTACTTATTTTGACAAAACTAGTAGGATATTAAATGCACCGGCAAGTCATTATATTTAATTGATATGTGGTAAAGTAGAGTTTGTTTACCAGAAGCGATCGCATTTCCTGAGCTGTCGGAATTGTATGGCAATGATGCAAGCGAAGGTAGGTCCTACAAGACCGCCCTGCAATGGCCGCTCGCTCATGCCCCCAGGGAATAGGTCAATGTCGTCCACTGTTGGGTAGATCCTCTTCAATCTGCAACACATACAAATATCTTGTAATATGTTTAACTAAAATTAAAACATCACATGTTCATTTCTTTCTTTACATACCGTGCAATAACTTCATCGGGAACCTCTCTTGATAAATCTTCGAAGTTAGCAGCCCTCTTCAAGTTGCACAGAGCTCTATAGTTGTTATAACTCGGTATTCCGTGGTCTCTAGCTCTTTGGATATTGAGGGCGATTAAATCGATTCCAGAGAATGGTATCTTGCGGTCCTCGAACAAGTGGTTTGTGACCTCCCCGGTTATAAACTGGTCCAGTGTTTCCATAGGAGTAGAGGATAGACCGCGCATCAGTTCATCGACCAGTTGCGGGTGCTGAAAAGAAAAAGATGTTAACGTTGTAAAATATTGCTTAATGTCAGTGTGTTTCATTACAACAGTGATTGCTTCTTGCAATAGAATAAGGATGAAGAAATAGGGCAGATTTACCGCCATTGGAATTAATTTTTGAAATGTTGTATAAAACATACGCTCATAAACATGTCAGGTCTAAAGAATCCGTCGCGCAAGAGGATCGGAGGCTCCACAGGCTGGAAGTTGTGTGAGAGACGCGGCAGGTGCGGGCGCAGTAGCGAGTGGCCGAAACGGAACGCCGCTGCTGCGAATTCGGTTACTATCGCTGGATTGCAAGTCGGTGAGTAGTCCTTATAGTAACCTGCAATTGATATTTATTTCGTTATTGAAGAACCAATATACAATTATAGAAGGAGACTCGTTCTAAATCTTACGCAATAATTTATCAAAAAGGTTTTTTTTACCTGCTGGCAACAATTTGAGTCCATAAAGATTGACAGCGTTCCATGAGAGAAGTCGAGGTAAGAATTCGTTGAAGATGATGTGTGTAAGCTCCGCAGCGACGATGCGACGGGTGTGTTCGAAAAGCAGCTCAGCGTCCCAATGCGGGTTGACACCTCGTAGACCTTCTACCAGGCGGTTATGTTCGCGGAGGAAGATTGTGTGAATAGCGGTTAGACCCGGCTGTTCTGATGCTCTGCCATCACCTGTACAAAACGTAATCTTTACTTAGAATTTTTCTTATGGAAGTTATTTTTAACAAATTGGCTTGCTATCCTTCTAAAGTTCCCGTTTCTTCTTTTTCTGTCTCTGTTTGAACG
>NW_013527137.1:2409422-2413044 GCF_000836215.1 Papilio polytes
TTAAAAAGTTTATTTTTGTCTGTCTCTGTTTGAACGATATTTATTATTGTTCTATTTTCAAGTTGGGAATTTAGTTGACAATTCGCTGCTGGTTTAAAATATGCGTACTCCGTACAAGAATGCACAAGTTTGAAGTCGTGTTTATCTTATAATTGACTTACCAGCAATGAAACAAAAGCCACTAGGCGCCTTGCACTCTGGATGGCTGTCGGAGCGCGGCAGAAGGTCGCGGCCGTTAAGCGGATGGTCGGTGGCATTGAGGCGTCCATTGAAGCCACGCAGTTTCCGTACTATGCATGGGTTCTCTCCGTATATGACTGATGCGTCCAGAAACGCTGTATTCTGATTCACTTGCTCACGGGGACCTGGAAAGAGTTTAGTTTTTTGTTAAACAAATTATAAATAAATTTCAGACGTTTTTAAATTGTTATATCAATTAGTGAAATTTACATCCTAAATTGATTTGCAAAAATGCAAATTATACAACGTGTATTTATCAACAAATAATTTTCTTCATACCTAAATGCTGCTGTCCGGGCAGACTCCTCATGAAGGGGAAGCAGAGCCTCTCGCCGGAGGTGATGTTGACCTCGGGGTAGTAGTGGTCGCCGCGCGGCACCGGGAAGGGGTTGCACTCGGGGTGCACAGTGCGTGGAGAATCACAGGACCGGCAGTCGGGAATAGACTCGTGGAAACCTGCAATTACATTGTATAATGTGCTGATGCATTTTAATGTTGCTGTCGAAAATTTAAACGTATCGAAAGATAACTGTGAAACATCGTTCCTTCATTTGCAATACGATACTGGATTTTACATTAAAGGCTTATGTCTAGCAGTTAGCAGATGAAGAAAGACCGATGGTGATTATGTTCATACTAAGACCACAATTTTCATTGCCTTATGCAATTATCTTTACCTTTATGAATGGGCGTCATGGTAAGCTCGTGGTCTACAAACTGTGCGAACTGCATCACCATGAGCGTGTAGCGGGTGTGCAGATTGGAGATGTCAGGGTGGATGACAGTCGAGATGATGCGCGGCGAGGGCAGCGGCGTGCCTGTCACTGAGTTGATGCGGGGTCTGCTCACACCTGGCACATAATACAAGATTTTAAGGATAGTCATAGTGCATTGAAATACGACAAAATTCGACATAAAATTAATCTATTGACTATTGATTCAGTGCTTAAAATGCTTCAAGCCTTTTATTTAAAAGTCCGAATTATGCTTACCATCTTCATACACTGGTGGTAATAGTCTAGCGAAGGTCGTCAAACTCTTTCCTAGATTGGGATTACGGAGATTGTTGCAGTATCCAGTGTATGTTCTGAAGGGGTTGTTGGCATCGCAGCCGCCGTTGTCGTCACACTGAGGCTCGATGCTCGGTCCCTGCTGGTCCTGGCCGAGAAAGCCGCTCACGTCCACAGACTGCAGGGAGTCCACAAAATCGTTGGCAGAGAAGCTAAGCGAATCGTCGAATATTTGACGCTTGCGACGGTGTCTGGAATGAAGTTGCATAAAATTATGTATTATTGTGAAATATTGGTTTGAGTAGTTAATCATACCATTACTTATTAAATTGAAAACTGTTTTATATCTTACCCGGTATTAACGGTATTGAGCAGCTCATTGGTGGCAAATTCAAAGAAGAGAGAAGTGTTGGCGAGTTTTAAAGCGTATTTGTTTGCTTTAGAGAAGGACGCTGCAGTACCCACTGGGGACTTGGGATCGGCACCTCCACCTAAAATAACCAAATTAAATTATAGTACATATAAGTCATAAAATAAAAATCCACTTTACTACTATATATGAGGTGATCTTCGAATCTCTGTGTTTTGTTGGAGTACTTATATGTTTTTAATACTTACGTGATTCCCAAAGCATGTATTCAAGTTTCTTTCTATCTGCCATCTCCTGTTTGGCTTTCTCGAGCGCAGCAGTTAGCATATCCTGTGACAACCTCTCGGCCGCTTTAGCGCCTGTCTCGTCACGCCACGCGGATAGTTCTAAGCGATTGTGTTGCGAGCAATGCTGTGCTGCGTTTCTGTAGAAATAATAAAAAGCCGTTAAAACATAGCAAACAACACGCAGTTTTTGCATTTCAAATATTACATCGAGTTAAATTTCGAATTAAACATCACAATCTTGTACTTTTATTAATAATGACTTCGTTTTATAAAATGCATTTAGTAGATACTTACAAGAAAGGATCTTCTTTGACGAATGCTTTCGGTTGGATTTTGCCGAGATTTTCTTCCGCAGCACATAACAGACCAGCGAGCGAAACCTTCCTTACAGCAGCTAGTTGCTCGGGAGAGAAAGATGATGGAGGGATATCGTTTTCATACCAGAACCTGGAGAAAATAAGTAAATTATTGTCACGACTTTAAGTTCTTAAACTAAAACGTATTGTTAAGAGAATTCTTACCTGTCGCTCTTCTTCATATTGGCAAATTGTAGAGCTAACACGCAAGCTAATGTTGAACCAATAACAGCTCCGGATGCCGCTTTTTCCATCGCACCACCGATCATTAGCTCCACATCTTCAGCATTCCTTTAAAAAACACAATATTTACCATAAGACCGAACCAAATGTATTTTATAATCCTCGTTAATACATTTATAGATTTTTACTAGGATTTTTTTTTCTTTAGTAATACAAATTAGCATTTTTATGACATGTTCTAACGTACCTGTACATGTCCGCCATCATTTCTTGCTGAGCTCTATTGAATCCTAGCTTTTCGAAGTCAGCGTACGATTTGACATTAACCATTGGTTCACATAGACGCAGCGCTCGCAAATAAGATGCTACGCCGTGGTCTCTAGAACGATTCAAGTCCCATTGCGCTGATCCCGGAAATTTGGACACTTTGTGTGCACTCGTCTTAACTAAATCCATTATAGAAGATGTATCGTTGATCTAAAATGAGTTAATGTTATTTTAGATTTACAGTTAATAGTTCTGTATCTGTGGTTTAAAACCGTATCATGGGACTTACTAAGTTTTCATGCATCATTGCATTGAAAATAGGTGCAACGGCGATAAGTTCTGCGTAGGCGCCGGCGCGGTTGGTACTCGAATAGCTTCGCCAAAAACCTAGTGATGTAAGCTTTAATTCTGCCTTTGCCATACCCACCTGTAAAAAATATACCAAGAATGTTAGATTGTAAAATACGAAATAACACACTCCTCTGAATGAGTAAATCGCCCTTTTTAAATTACCTTATTATTGAATTTTTGTATGATTTATTTTGTTTTTTGCGAAAAAGTTTCTTGATACATGAGATGTCAGTGAAAACCCACAGTTATAGAACATGCTATCACGATTAGATCTCGTTTTAAAGTTTGTTTCCATGCCGCTACGGGAAAGCCCCATGTTGGTTACGCATATTTATGATAAAATCTTTTTTAAACCACTTAATTAAAAATTATAACCGGTTATACAATCCAGATCGATGGTTTGACCTCATTTAATACTGACGTAATCTTCTTACAGACGCATCATGATTATAATTATGTTAATTGACAATATACGATGGAGTTGGGTCAATGAACTTTGGTAACTAGTTTCTGTTAATGGTTTTTTTTAATATGCTAAGCATATTTGTATTTTAAAAA
>NW_013527137.1:2413093-2428792 GCF_000836215.1 Papilio polytes
GACAGGCGTGAAATGGAAGCAATTCCGTGTTTCGTCTGATGAGTGTGGTGCCGGAGGCCTAATTTAAGTCCCTTTCTCTTTATCACCCTTTCCTTATAAGGAGAGGATGGGAAGGGGAAGTGGATTTGACGGTGGAGGAGATGTATAGGAAGGGGAAATATCCTCTTTATGTGGGTCTCCTCCTTCGTCGTATAAGGGTAGGCAACGCATCTGCAATTGCGGATGTCTATGGGCAGCGGTCGCTTCGCCATTTTGGCGGATTCAAGTGGCCGCTTGCTCGTTTGCCACCTTATGTTATAAAAAAAAAAACTTATACAAATATCCATCTATCTAAACTTTCGCATTTATATTAGTAAGGGTAAGAGGTAAGAATTATTATTAAACTAGATATTTATTAATTCGTAGTTTTGTAATATACTTACTTCGCCTAACAACACTGGCAGGAACTCATTGTATGTTATATGCTGTATCATGGCTGCCATAGCACGTCTGGTCTCGAGGAACAGTGTGACGTCATCCCAGAATGGGTTCATTGCGTAGAGCTCCCCTGCGATACGATTGTGTTCGGAGAATAGAGCTTTGTATAGAGGCGCGGTAGGTGTGCCGTCGTTGCATCTGAATTAAATAGGTTAAAGTCAAAGAAATGTAAAGAAAAACATATCGTTGTACCACTCGAGACACTTGAAAAAAATATATTATTGTCTCTATGTTTTTCAACGAAAATGAGCGAGATGAAATCATTGTTAAGTACAGGTAGTTTGGCAATGGAAACCAACTATTTAGTACTATACAAGTGTGGTATATAAGTGCGCCATGTATGTAGTTTTATGTAAATATCTATTACGTAAAAACAAATATCATTCCAATGATGTAATTCGCAAAGTGCTTTCTAATCTACATGAAATATATTGTTCTATTATTTTACTAGACACATACTTAGTGTATTCTGTAAACGATTATAGTTGAGTTGGCGGCGAAACAATCGACAATCGCAAACTGTTGTGCGATAATTTAGTCAAAGGTGTGCGCCGGGTCTAAACCTTTATGAGATTGTATGCACTATATTTATGAAATAAAATCACAGTTGAATACTTCAAGTATAAGATTTGAGTGTTTACTTGTTGATATCTACGCTCATGTTCAACTAAATTTCATGTCTAGAGCGTGGTTAATCTACCGTCCAGTCTAGAGTCACGAATCTTTATTTTAGGTGCCAAGGTCAGTATTTGAGTAAAAGTAGTATAATTTTTTGTCTTTTATTATCTCTAATTATGATTGTATTACGATTTTACTATTTAAATAACTATTTTACTATATTTATTTCCAAAGTAATTAAAAAAAGCCTTTCCAATGTGCCTTATTTAGTAAATTATAACTATCTAATAATAACTAATATGCATTTTTTATTGGTTACTAATCAATCGAAGTTACCATCAGTTCTTTATATAAAAACAAGGACTTGTAAAGTTGTCTGTACAAATAATAGCGGTAATTGAGTTAATGCTTAATTAAATAATTTATTAGCGTATAATGAAGAACCTTGAGTGTAAACAATTGTCGAGGCTCGACTGAATGCTCGGCACAGATACGTGGGATATGTTCACATACTACATTATCAGACTTTAATTGCAACTAAGATTTATTGAAAACAAAAATAAATAAAATACCTTTGATGACTGGGACATGGAATTTCCATCGAATTAACTACATAATTTGACAAGAAATTTAAACACAATCAAGATAATGTGTTCGTCTATACAAATGTACACTAACGTTACTAAGAAAGCAATGATTCGTACAACTTTACTGCGTTATTTGAGTTAAAGAAAAGGAAATAAAGACGGCAAATAAGAAGAGACGAGGCTTTAGACTTAACCAGAAATGACATAACTTCATGCATATATTTAAAACTTATTCTTACTTATTTTAGTCTATTCACCTAACTTTAATGGTTGTACTTACTTGCGACATGCTCCTAAGTCTAGTTTTCCAGCATCATATAGCCTCAAGGAAAGAAGTTCCTTCTCCGAGCTGCCGTATAGCGCTGAACCATCGAGGAATGCTGTTGCCATATTCATTTGTTCTCGCACCTCTGTAAGAAATAAAATTATTGTTTAAAGCCATCTAAGTCTTAGTAATAAGGTCATTCGGTTAGTTTTAGTGTCATATTAAAATAAGATAAATAATTATAAAAAATAATAAGCGCCAATACCCTAATGGTTTGGGGTACGGACTACCCATCTTGCGGTCGAGGATTTGAGTCCCGCCATTCGACTATTGTCGTGAACCATATCCTAGCAAAAGTATAGAGCTTATTTGGAATTGTTAAAGGTAATATTAGTAAACTAACAAAAATCTACTACCATTTTAACAAAAAAATAAAATTGTAATACCAATTAAGCGAAGTACTGTCCCCTGGCGGCCAATTCTGTTGTTATTTTTTTATTCTTAGACTCTAGACACTAATTTAATTACGATTTAATATTTTTATTTTATTGTAAATTATTGCTGACAGATAACCTTTTTTTCAATAGTTCCATGCATTCGTAATTAAAAGATGTTGTTAATTTATAAAAATTAATGCGTATCTATTTGTAATTTGAATTAAAAATAATAAACGTTTTTTTAATTACGCCGATGTAATTAAAACAAAGTAAGATACTAAATTATAAGTGACAACACATTTACAATTTATTATTGACGTCAATAAATTAAAAGTTAAACTTATTTTAATTTCCACATCATCCTTATGTAGTTATTACTTTTTGCATTTGTTTTATTTATAAATCTTTTAAATGATTATGTAGGTACGGCCTTTTAAATGTTTTAGTAGCTGGGAAATATTAAAATGATTTAAAGCTTTAAATATTACGTCAAGCATAGTCTTATGCACAATTTTTTGTCATTTATTAATAACATAATCTAAACCAGTTTAAAACTTGACATTACTTCCTTACTTATGGTGAGGTTAAACTTGATATCTATTTAGGTGAATACACGCAAACATAGTTTGTAACAGAGGTGAGTAAGAATGGAAATCGCTTGCATTTATTAAATTATACCATACAGTGTTCGGATGCAACCTTTCAAACTACTTTGCGTTCACTCGAAGCACGTGATTTTGTACGCAGGTGCGGCATTGTTTTTATAGTATCAAATTTATATTTAGGTATACCAATTTGTTACGGTCTATGAACCACTGGGATAACTGAAGGACAGTTTTGCAAGAAAATATATGAAGGAAGAGTTATACAAATATTTAAACAAATCAACGATTAATGACGTAAGAAATATGGTCTTCTGTCGGTGTTAATCTTATCTTACTAATTTTATAAATGCGAAAGTTTAGATAGATGGATGGATATTTGTTAGAGTTTGTAGCCTAAACGGCTGAACGGATCTCGATGAAATTTGGTATAGAAGTAGAGGATAGTCTGGAAGAACACATGGACTACTCACTTTTGCTTTTTTTAATTCCACGCCAACGGAGTCGCGGGCGAAAGCTAGTTTACAATAATCTTTCACAAAAATTAACATAATTTCATTAGATTAAGAATTTGGAAAGTTAGATAAGGTAATTTTAGGCGCAATAAAGTGTGTTTAGTTTTTTTTAATTGTTATTGCGTGAGTTGTTAAAATTATTAATTAAGATGGATAGTACAAAGTGAAGTTAGTAAAGAAATCGGTCGTTATAGACTTGGGATACTGAAAGTCATTATTCGTAACAATTGGCTTTCGATAGATAGCTATCATGTGAAGGTACACTTTCTTTTAAGCTAAAAATGACAAGTAATAACACGGACGTACAAATCACGAAATTGATATTTGAAGTATAACAAAGAAAAGCGAACACGTTACCCTGAGATCTTAAGTAATACTTTATCGTATTAGTTTAGATACCACTATTTACGGTATTAAAAAAATATTAAATAGTAAAATCAACTTCAGTAATTATAATTATAAATAAGCTTTTCTCAACTTAGTATATTTTAGATCTTATTTATTCTAAATTACATCTTTCCTTCATCAGCAGAAGTACCTTTAGGGTAGTATCTTTTGAGCTTTATGTTGCCTTGTTTTAGCGTTAATAAATTCAACTTACCGAAACCGCACGAGTCTAGATTCCTGGTCGGAGCTGAGCGCACATATTCGCACGACGACGATTCGCATTTCTAAACAAAAGAAAGTATATTCTAACACATATTTTAACACAAAACATATTAACTACTATGAATAATATTAACTCCCGCACTTTTAGCCTAAAATTTAAATTGAGGTGAATCCTTAGTAGAGATTCTTGTATACTAATATTATAAGGAGGAAAGATTTTTATTTTTACATGTATTGAAAAACTCAAAAACTACTGGGCTGATTTTAAAAATTCTTTCACCTTTAGAAAGGTAATTTATCTGTGAGTAACATAGGCTATATTTTTTAATTTTACGCGGACGAAATCGCGAGCAACAGCTAGTATATTAAAGTCCATTAAGGGCTCTGATTGGGACAGTAAGTTTCGCGAGTCAAGGGATCTAATCATCATCATCTAAGGTACTACAGCCGCGGGTGGGTTAAACTCCAATTCTGTCTATTTTGGTCAAGGGATCTAATATCAGTCGTGTTATATTTGAAATGAAATTTACATCACATATATAAGTATGGGTTGGTAACAAGAATTCCCCATCGTATACTATAATCTCTTAAGTAACGGACTAACAATGGCTATGAAATGTCATACGAATAACTTTCACCGGGCTCGCTCGAACCGCATACGTAACTTGTGCGTCCGTAATTCCGTACGCTATTGTGTAACACGTCATCATTACTTTAGGTATTAATTTTATTCAAAATTAATGATAAAGGTGTCAAATAATTTAATGGTTTATTTAATGATGATTGACAGCAGATTTTCTATAAGTAAAACATTTTCATTTTAAACTAAAGCGATGTGATTCTAGATATACTGGGTGCATATTTTATTAAGAGCGTCGGTGGGTTAGTGGTTTAAGCACTTGATTTGTAATCTACAGGTTTTGGTTCGAATCCCGGCATGTACCAATGTTATTTTCGAATTACGAATTTCATATGTACCCAAAGTTCTTACGGTGAAGGAAAATATTGTGATGCAACTGCACATATCGGCGAAGACATTCAAAGTATATTTGTGAAGTTAACCGGCACTTGGCCGGCGTGCTTGATTATTGCCTAGTCATCCCTTACTTAGAGCAGGTTCCCTTACTTAGAATAAATCTATCATAGATTTTATTATTTCATCCTATTTTAATAAAAAAATGTAAGAGATCATCTACAAGGTAAACGTTCTGACATTTAAAATCACAAGAATACAATAAGTATCCGTTAAACGTATACAGATAGTATACAATGAAGTTCTTAAGACCTTGACATGGGTATTTTATTTATACTCACAAGTTACAATACGGTATTGATGCATCTTAACATAAACTTAACGTTAAAACTAAATACAGTTATTGAGACGGAAAACCTCCTAGAACATTCTGATTTTTAAAGCTTATTATTTTTTTATATAAAACTGTTTTTTTTTATAGTATATAAAAGTTTAGTTTCGATATTTTAGGATAAATTGTAATTTAATATTATTAATATAACAAATTGATGCAAATTATATTTTCTGAAATAAACATTTTGATCTTTATCTTATTTACGTCGTTAAAGCTTTTATATAACAAATTGAAAAATCAGTACAGGACAAATTTAATTTAGTTTTTAATTATTTTAAAATTAACTATAACATCGTTAACTTATCGATTTTAAATAATAAAAACTGCAAATTAAAATTAAACTTCCTACAAGGAAGAAGTGAAATGATGTTTTGCAAATTTGTTCATATAGCCTTCCTGGTGCAAGGATGTATAAACCAGATCGAATCATATGACCTGAGAACTTGTCTACAAGGAAGAGATTGCCTGTTACGTCATCGCTTTCACCGTCTTTTGAGAGCTTTGCGTCTTTCTTTGAAGCCCTGTATTAGTACAGACTTGAACGAGTCTCTATTTAAACTTTACAGAACTTGCGTTTGTTATTAGAAATATAAACACTGTTTTTAAAGTAACTTTTATTTGTAGCTTAATTAAGACTTGTATTTATCAAAATTATTATATTAGTACAGTCATGTATTGTTTAAATAATTTTACAGATTAAAAAGTACACTAATTGAGAAAGAAGTTCGCAAAAGTAAATAAATCCTGTTTGAAATACATTCGGATTGTAATTGATATTGAAAGGCTTTAGTGTACTAAAATGCATGGTATGTATTAAAATATGAAGGTCATAAAATATGTGCTGATATGTCTTACTAAATCGTGTCTCGGTCAAGTTCAAGTGATTAGGCGATTCGGAACGATCGCATCATTAGATGCATGATTACGATGGTATTGTGCATTGCGACATACAATGTGTACTCTTGGTGTAGCATCCGCTGGCCTTAGCACCGTGACGTGTGATGCGCGACATAGGCCAAGGCGTTTGATTAGCCTGGCTATTTAAATTTAATATACCCCTTAAGACCATGAACACTGATTTTAAGAGATACGATGCCAATTCCGCCTAAAGGCACGAAAGATTACATGAATAGCGTACATTCGAGTGCAATTTTGTTATTAACCCTTTACGTATATTTTTATCGAGCTTGAACCATCACAACTTTTTGACGAGTTAACATAAAAGTAAAAGTAGATCATAGTAAGTAAAGCAAGGTTAACATGATGAAACTTTTGAAGGATTCCCAATGTTGGTATTGAATGTGAAAAAAAATGTTTTATGTGATAAAATTATTCTTGAAATATACAAATGTGCGCATTGAAATTGCATAAAGTAATATCGAAAATCTCCAGTAAATTAAGTAACTTCATTATATGATTTGTTTGTGAAAGATACAGTTAAAAAACATTGTAAAACATTCCTTTGTTAGCTGCACTAATTACGACAACCATGAGCTAACTTTATGCCTTCCGCAAAGGAAACTACATGGTACTACGAGCACAAACAATCGAAGGCGTCTTTTGCATCATAAAACTATTTCCATATATAATTTTTTTATCGATAATTGACTGTGATATTATTTCTCATTCAAAATTTGTTCTTAAACTTATTATTCCTCAAATTTACTTCCCTCCATTGTACACCCTTGTCAGATCTTTATAAACCTTAGGGGTTTACTTGGACTTTTGGAATCTGCTATATTGTGTATGTGTTTACCTTGTTCCCATTGGCGGTCGCGATGAGATCGTCCATGATGAACTGTCCCCAGGCGGCCAGCATGCTGGTGACGTAATCATGTTCAGCTGGCTCTGTTAGCTGTGCGGCTGCTTGCACGGCTAGCGTGGGCTCTGGTAAGTGAGGTGAGGATAGCGGGAGAGATACACCTGGGAAAAAACATAAATATTAGAGCATTATACTTAAAGCGTCGGTGGCTCAGGGGTTTAAGCACTTGACTTGTAATTTACAGGTCTTGGGTTTGAATCACGGCATATACCAATGTGATTTTTGAATTTCATATGTACATAATTTACCCGACGTTCTTATGACGAAGGAAAATGTCGTTATGCCTGGACATGTCCGCGAAGAAATTCAAACAAATGTTTAAAGTCGACCATTCCGCAGTGGGCGAGCGTGGTTGTCTATGGCCTAGTTACTCTTTTCTTAGGGTAGGCTCCGAGCCCCTTATTGGGGACTTATAGTGAGCTGATGATGATGATACTTAGCGTGGTTACTCTTAGTGGGCATTTAGAAGTAGTGTGAGGTGGAGTAAGAACATATTTGACTATTCAGAGTCAGTTTTGTTGTTTTTGTCTAATTATATGTAGATAAGAACACGAGGGGTATAATTTGTGTACTTTAATATAATATAGTTACAGTAGAGTACTTCTAACATTATGCTTTACGAGTCTGATGGCAGTTATTCTAATTTCGAATTGAATTCAAGATTTTATGGACTCTGACTTAAATGGTAACTACTACATCATAATTATGTAAATTTTATTAAACAACTTTACCGCATCACGTGTTTTTGACTCAACCATTCAACCTTTACTAATCTAAAATATCTTCGATGTTCACTTTGCTTAATCTAAACATTGGCTTTTGACATTTTGTGAGCTTTAAAAATACGTGGTTGCATTTAGATAATGTCTTAACAGTTAATACAGGCGCTTTAGTAATGAACAGTTCCTGTATTATTAAGTGTTAAGTGCAGAAAACAATTAGGGCTCAATTTAACTTAGTGAACAAGTGATGGTCGAGTGCACACCAAATTAATTGTAACATTATGCTTCTTTAAAATATTGATACCGAATATCTCTTAAAAATCGAATTTAAAATAATTATAAATATTATAGAGTAATAAATTTTCAGTTTATCTCAAATTAACACGGAACTTGTGTTAAAAAATGTTTACAAATTCAGTTGACAGTGCCAACGTTAAAAAACAACAGAAGCGCTTTAGCTAATCCTTATTTATTAAAAAACACACGTCCGAATACATCCGTATTTACGTAACACACTCAAGTGCGATATAAAATGAGATAAGCTTTATTTGTTTAATCTGTTGCCATGTTATTAAAGATTGAAGTTATGTGACAACATAAATATTTTCAAGTTTAAAATCTACTGATCACTGCAATTACTGTCTGCATAAATAATCATGGCAAGGTCATAAAATTACGATTCGAATGTTATAACAATATTCATAATTCCTGGACTGAAAACAAATGCTTGCGTTATTCTTTTTAACCACAACTTATAGCTAGGTGTTCCAAAATCTACAATGATGTTAAAATTTATATTCACTTATAGTATTATTCCTTCCATAGTGTCTGTTTTGAAATAGTGATGTGTGTGTTGCGATTGCCTATATCCTAGTTGCTGTCACTTACCATCAGCATAGTTTGGAGGTAACAACCTCAGGAAGACATCTCCTCGTCGTCCCCATGGCCTGTGTCTAACATTATTGCACTCCCCGCTAGCGCTGCGGTACTTGCTGGGCGGGCAAGGAGTCGTACTAATATCTTCATATTCTGATGTACAATTATGCCTGCGAAAAATATACATTAACGTTCCTTTGTTTCCCTTTATTGTTAAGCTAACTTAAGCAATAAAGAACAAGCAATAAAAATGCAATTTTAAATACACCAATCTTCTTTACATGCTTTAGCCGATTAAAATTTTAGGCAACGTAGGTAAAGGAAGATTTTTGAACGAAACAAGTCGGGTTAGATATGTTTACACTTTATAGGGTTGTGTCAATTGTAATGAACATGAAATTCTTTACAATCAAAATAACTTATGCTTTTGAGCAGAGATGTTGTTATGGATGATGTTAGTAAGAGTTATACTATGTGCGTTTTTTATAAATAATTAGAAATACTGACAAATGCCCCACCAATTCTAAAATACCTCCTAAATAATAATATAAAAAATGACAATCTAACAAATTGTTACCAGCTTCAAACTAATGTTTCATTAAAAATTCGAACTAATTTAAAATTAAGGTTGATTTAAAATAAACTATATTAAAAATATCCTACATTTTACCGCTCTCAGAACGGTTAATCAGTCATTAAAGGATTTAGTATGAGAAATCTACCATAAGGAATATTTAATGCTGAAGGACTTAAGTAGGGTAGTTAAAGTTTTTAACTTACGCATCGTTAGCGCCCAAGTGGAACCTCCTCTCTAAGGCTAACGCCTCGCTAACCGCTCGCCGCAGGTCGCTGGGCACCGCTTGTATATTCGTGTCTTCTATTCTGCTCTTCTGTGCTAACGATACCGCACACGTAACAGCCAATAGTAAGACACTACTATGGTATCTGTAAAAAGGTAATACGTGTTAAAATGTAGACGAACATCAAAGGCATTTAAGAAATATATAGAGTAGACATAGTGAATATTTATCACCGGTAACTTCTTTGAAAGGTACTATGTTAGTTGTCAAGTTTAGTATGCCACCTCAAATCATTGTATTGACATGTTATAAGACATTTTACAATTAATTATATTGACATGTGGTTTTGAAGATTATAAATAGCGTTAGTGAGGATCATGAGTGAAGTGTCACTATGCTTCCTCTATATATGTTTTGAATCTCTGTGACGAACATAGACTATATCGAGAGATCTATTCGATAATCTATGAATCCATTAGGATTCTTGGATTCCATTAGGAATTAGGATATCTCGATAGATAATTTAATGAATTTATAAGCTTTGATTCTTAACTATTGACCCAACGCTATAAAAACTAGTTGTCGCGTATTCTTGGAATACCTTGGCGAGAATTCCTAGTTCATTTCTATAAATTATTGATTCTACATATTAACTTGGAAGTTCAATGACAAAGGAAGGAAATGATTCTGTTATTTATTACAAAAACGTATCCTTTATTCCATATTGAAAAGATAACGATAGTAAAATGGCGAAAAAGTTTTTTCTGCTATAAATTTCCATACAAGTTGTCGCAATTTTTATATTTCTTTTGTTTGATTGCAACTTTTTTATATTGTAACTTTTTTATGTTGTAACAATCTATTGTTAATGAGTGTATATGATACAATTATACAAAAATTAAGATCTCTTTTCATCTAGCCGTTAACATCTTGATTGCTAATCATTTGACATTGTTCATTGTTTATGGCGTGCCATAAGGAAGTACGGAAGTCAAACCACAAGTGTATCATAGACAAGCTTTCGTTTTTATCGGAGATCTCATATAGCGGGCACCGGTTACACATACTTTCTAACTCAACTTATGTCATTGACTCTGCTCACAAAAGTATATTATATTTAGTACAACCAATAAAAAAAATTACTAACAATGTCATTAAAAAATTATCTGAACTATCTTTGTCGTCTAATGATAGATTTTATAATTCAAGTCACAGTGACTAAAGAATTGATTGTGGGTACATCAAAAACTTTGTATTTTTCGATGTTAAACATCGGAAAATACAAAGTGAACATACTTATTGGAAATTTAATTTACGAATTAACCATAGTTAAAATATAGTTACGAACACCGTTCTTATTTAATCGGTGGCCAGTTAGTAATTGCAATACCGTCAGTTTCAGATATCCTTGGGGTGCAGTAACACGTAAGCCTCGACATTCGCAATGTCAACCTTCCACTTTCACATGACCGGACAGTAAGCTTGTTTTTTTTTTATTTAGCATGCTATATAAAACGCTAGAACTATTTAGGTTGGGCAAGTAAAATAGTGTTAAAAACATGCATATAATTTTAAACCCTATTCTTGCGTGTTTTTAGGATTTTTCTGACGTTTTTTTGTATTTCTTCACGACTGCCGTACAAAAAGCTATAAATCTAATTAAGTTATATTCTTAAATAAAAATATATTACGTATACATCATACAGAAATCTCTTATCAATTTACATGGTACTTCAACATTTAACCTTGCCCAACATAATGATTACCCTTTTAAATTATCTATTACAGTCACGTACAGCGAAGCAATTCAGTCCACTTTCATTTCTAAGCTTGCTACATGTATTTTTTTAGTGTAGGTTATCACTTGCAATTGTAACATATTCCCGTCCCTTTTGTCATTTTTGAAAAAATAGAGACAACATATATTTCGGCAAAAAAGATAGGGGAATGGGAATTCAGCGTTAGATATGACCAATTAAATTGTACATATATTGCATTACGGAAACAAAGTCGTATCTGTGTCTACTAGTCCCAAGAGAATATTAACTTAAAAAAAAGAAACATCTCACAATTAAGATTGAACCTACATCGTAATCAATTCACTTTATAATTTAGAATGCACAGAAGGTTATCTTCATATTAAGTCAATTAGAACATATACATGAATATTATTGAGGGCTATATTTGACTGACATGGCTTCTTTTATGGATGGTACATAAATAAATTTATAAGTGTATTTAAATATATTAAAAATCTAACCTATTATTTTAATTGATCCCAAATGTCATGTAAGTTTAAAAATTAAATACATTTCAGATTGGATCATAACATATCATTCATATATCAGACATTTTAATTGTAAATTTGACCTTAAATGTCACACTAATGCTCTTCATCCATACTTCTATATGTCTATATATACTATTAAAATAAGGCGTAAACACACACTTCTTTACAGCATGTTTTTGAATAATTCATTATTTAATAAAAAGCCCACTACACTTATGTCACGCTTTAGGCTATATACTTTCACGCTATTAAACCTAGGGGGTAAATAAATTGGAAAAACCTTTATATGGGAATGGAACCAAAAACTATAATCTGCCAACATTACGGAAGCTAGGTTATTATGGTAACGGTAATTTTGACATTTATTTAAGAATTTGACAAATGTAAACGATAAAATAAAGTTTTTATAATTTCATGCGGAAGAAGCCGTACGGTAACAGCTAGTCAAGTGACATAATTGAATGACTTTTTAAAGATCAACGAAATAGACTGAATTGAAATTGAGAAGTTTGTAAGAAAAATGTTTTTTAGTACAAAAAATTCTACATCGACTAATCTAGAAAATAGCTCTAATCAATTCTGATGAAATTTTGTATTTAGATACGGTTTTTATTTTTAATTTATATCAATGAGTCGTCTATAAAAATCGAATTTCTACTAAAAATAAAATAAAAATGTTCCAAGCGAGCAGAGCGATATTGTTCCAAAGTTAGAAATCAATTTGTGTTTTAAAATTTTATAGGAACTGTTTTAAAATAAAGTATTTATAACTCAAAATGTTTATGAAAATTATTCCGATTTTTCCATTGTAGTCTCGGATAATAAAACGCTTGGGGTCAAAGGCTCAACAACTGGTTTGTTTCTTAATTTTAATTCGTCTAACATTTATATTTACATATCTATAGATTTAGTATTATAAAGAGAAAAGATTTGTATTTCTTGATTTAAATCTAGACTAATTATTAAAGAAAAATACTGATTTTATACGAAATAAACTATTCACTGTCGATTTGTTATTTTGAGGTTTCGATTTTGTAAGCCTAGCTGAGTAACTATTTTATGGTGTAATAATTCTGAATAGTTGACGATTTTATATATATACATGTTTTAACAGTTTAATAAGTATTACTTAAAACTGTTTCATAGTCAATTTAACAATTTTTTTTTAAAGTTTGAATTAACCATAAAAGTAATAAAATAAAAAAAAACTTTGATAAATCTATCGTTTCATAGATTCATCCAGGTAGACATTTTTAATTATAATGTTCGTCTATTTGAGTTGCTATACAAGAGTCATTACCCCCTACGTAATGGAATTATTAAAAAAAAAACTCGTAAAGATCGGAACCCGTCAATATGACCTCACGAGCCGGATTCACGGACGACCTTTGTCGTGTGAGATCCTGCACGTAATTGGTGTAAACATAACTCGACTGTCTCGCCTCGCGTAACATCGATAAAGAAAAAAACATCATGTTTTAATGGAATATGAATACTTAGGATAGTTTTTTGTGCCTCTTTCTATCATAATAATGTTATAACTGCGAAAGTTTAGATGTATGGATGTTTGTTAGAGTTTGTAGCCTAAACGGCTGAACGGATTTCTATAAAATTTGGTATAGACGTAGAGGATATTCTGGAAGAACACATAGGGTACTTAGATTTGTTTTTTTGAATACCACATGGACGGAGTCGCGGGCAAAAGCTAATCTATACTAATATTATAAAGAGGAAAGATTTGTATTTTTGTAATTATCGAAATACCTCAAAAACTACAGGGCGGATTTTAAATATTTTTGCACTATTAAAAACCTATGTTATCACTGAGTAACATATGTAGGTTGTGTTTTTGAATTCGCGATCAAAAGCTAGTAAGTTACGAAAACAAATATATGATAACTTTGGACATCTTTGCAAGAATGAAGTCATTAACGGAATTAACAAAATACGATCGTCATCCAGAAGGGTAGTCAAGAATGTTCATACAAAAACGCCGAATTTTTTTCACGTATCATTTTAAACATATACGTACAAATATATGTACAAATTTTCCTTATACTCAGTTCATTCCTAAGTTTAACTTTATATCGCGTTTATAGGTAAGGCCGACAGTGTTACATCTTAAATATCTGGTTAGTAACAAAGCTGTGAGATTCGTAATACGCATACTCTATTCATTTATATGCATACTTTCTATTTCACGTAAACATTCAAATTGTTGAAAAATGCAAAACACCGCAATTACTACTATAGTTGCTTGAATTAATATAGAAAATATTAATGTCTCGAGATCGCTAAAATTACTAAGTTTTTGTTATCGTCTTGGTATTGATATGAGGTCTATCTGGAGATTAAAAGATAATTTTTAAAACAAACACTAACAAGTTATGTGAGTGATGTTTGTTTTGTGTATTGTTTGATTTCTAATATTTTATCACACGCCAGTATTTCCGCAAATGCATTTTATTGCGATGTGTGACGTAATAATTTGCTATCGCTGATGCGGGTGTTGGCAAATGTTTGATTTTAACTGACGATCTGGGAATTTCAAAACTCTCTAGAAACATTGCGTGTTTACTATTCATTGCTTTTATTAACTCAATTAAAGGTAGGCAGAATTTCTTGATACTTGAGACTTGATAGTCTTTTTAAAGAAATCCGATTGTTTTTTGTTTTGACGTTATTGTTTTTTTTCTAATCTGATAGTTAACTTACTTATATATAAAAATGTTTATGTTCTTTGTTAGGTTTTTACCAAAGATTATGTTAATGTTGTTTTTATAAGTTCCGTATTCATCACCTATCAACATCATTCATGATTCTCGTATGACGTAACTTAACTATTGTACGCTTCATATCGGTTAGAGTTGTAAGCCTTGATGACGATACTTTGAGATTCTATAGCTAGAAAAAGTTACGTGTGCATTGTCACCCTTACGGATGTCGAAGCGGATAATGTCTGCACTAAGAGCGTGCGCACACCTGAAACAAAACTATCGCACAACTGTTTAGTATTGCTTTGATTCCTATGAGCTTATATGGAGGTGCGCACACTACTCGATTTAAAATTGTGCAACTGAACAGTTGAATTGGCTGCGAAACAATTGACAATCGTACAACACAACATAATCAAAGGTGTTCGCTCTAATTGCTTTATTGATATGTGTTTTTTCCGATACAGTTTAGATGATTGTGAGCGCTTACTTTTAATTATTTGTTTTATTTATATTTTCTTTTTGTATTTGAAGATGAACCCGATGTTTTTGGTATTCCATTTTTAGGATACAAAGCTTTTCTTGTTTTATTTCCATTTATGGTAGGTTACTCTACCGGTATCATCAAAATCTGCCCAGGAGTTTAGAAACACATAGGCGTTTATGTTTCTATTTACACAAAAAATTAAATCCTAAATGCGTCTAGCAATATATTTGTTTACAAACACCCATAACTGCGTACCCGTAATTAATATTAGATTACGTTAAATTCAATAATTTTACTCTGTCGTTGTAAATGTTAGAAGCCAACAAACTGGTATGCAGCAAGACTTACCCGACATCGTAATTATCACAATCTAATTATCTTGCAATATTTCCATTGCTGATTATTTAAATTTACAGATATAAATTATTTTATGTTTATTTCTTCATCCTCAATCAATATTAAAATTATAACATGTTATACATACATTAATAATATAAAAATCTTTTTTGTA
>NW_013527137.1:2430100-2453767 GCF_000836215.1 Papilio polytes
TTTTCGTGCGGTCTGCGAAGGCTACGACCTGATTACTGGTAATAAGATCTCCAACTTAGGCAACTTATTGCCCAAATTAAAACAATCTAATCGAACATAACTCAAATCTACATAAAATTGACATACGAGTATGATGCCTAATAATAAAAGTGTTTTAAGAAATTGTGTAATACATGCAATAGTTTAGTTTTATTTAACATTTATTGTTGAGTTAGGTTAAAAATGATTGAATTTTTATTTCTAAGATGTTCCGGTATTTAATGGTATTGTAGTGTCGGAATAATTAAATTAAATTCTTGTGCAGCCGAGACAACTTCCTACAGCATTGACCTTCTCACGGCTCACGCTCTAGCACAAGAGTTTAGGGTTGCCACCTCTCTGAATTTACTTGGAGCAATAGATATTTATGTAATTCAGAGTGGGCGATGGTAAGAATCATGAGCTACATGTATAATGGTTGTTGTTTTGCTCTCAGTTTTAAGTTTACGTTAATTGATTTTTGACAGCCCTACAAAAGAATCGAAACCAGATGGCTTAATGAAAGTTATATTAAAGGTCATAACTCTCGAGTACGCTACGTAACACTGCGTAGATTGATTTATTTTTATTCTTTGTAAATTCAATTCATAACATATTTGGTATAATAAATATTAATTGGTAATTTTTACGTAAGCAGAGTTTTAGCTTGCACTGTGTAGTTTAACGTTTGATCCTAGATTTGGTAAATCTTTGTTAAGTTATCTTTTTTATCTGTTTTTTTTTTACTAATATGATGACGGAAATAGTCAAATATCTATTTATTTAATTTATTATTCAAAGGTCTTTTAATTTAATAATAATTTCCGTACTTGTAAGTACATACATAAGTTTTTTTAACAGTGATACGGCAATCAAGCTGTCGATAATTCCTTAGATAGGTTGATTGGCCTCTAATTACTTCCTAAACCCGTAGCTAACAACGATTCAAATTGTTTGTTTAAATTCTATACACAATAGTATTTTTAAAATAAATCTACTCTTCTATAAATCGTACTAATATTATAAATGCAAAAGTTTATGTGGATATAAAAATGGTTGGATACTTAGAGTTTGTAGCCTAAGATTGAACAGAATTTGATGAAATTTGGTATAGACGTGGAGTAGAGTCTGGAAGAACATATAGGCTACTCATTTTTGTTTTCTTAACTCCACGCGTATAGTTTCGCGGGCGAAAGCTAGTAATGTATAGAACATACAATCGTTTAAAAATGAAACAAAAAAGATCGTAATTTATACTCTTGTATGTCATTTTACCCGGAATGTTTTAAACCACACGTAGAGAACTCTTATGGTAAGGTGAAAATTCAAATGTGTATTATGAAGTTTTAAGTTTAGATTTCAATTTTGCGAATTATATTTTCAAACATTATGCGTCAATTTTACCTGAAATAGACATCAACGGGTTGCTGTGACACATGTAGCTGAAGTTTATTTCATAATGCCTTTCTATGTCACGCTTACGACAAAAGATAACTAGTAATTGTTATGAAAAATTGACAATATAAGCAATGCGAATGGAAACATTATTGTGGTAAATAGTTATGCTTTCATAACATTACATTTTAATCGCGTTTAATTTGTACAATTGCTTTGTAGCGAAGTTTTCTTAATTAAAGGGAAATAGTTTCACTTAGAATTTCATCGTATATAATAATTGTGATGTTAACTTTTGTATAGTTAACGTTTCTTCGTTAAAGGTTTTTGTATTTAACACAAAACGTTTTCAAGTCAATATTGAAGTATGATATTTTACATTTATTGCTTGTAACTAACGTTTTAAGCTAATCACCCGGTCAGCCTTCGTATACCACGGCCTTAAAGTTATGGGTCAAATATATAATGTGCAAATCCATTATATCCATAGATGCAAAGTTAAATTGTTAATCTAACCACTATACTAAAATATACTTTATGAATGTTAAATCTAATAAATGTTTTATAACGCCAAAGGAAATAAATCTATGACAGTTTAATTTAAAGAAGTATGAAGTTTTAGTGAAATAAATTATTGAAAAATGTTACAACATTTAAGGCCTGTACCACCACTGGCTGATAGAGGCTCAGATAGCTTAAAAATGACGTCACTGTCAGATAAGGTGACAAAATCCGATATTTCCTATCCCCCTATTTTACACATTGGATTGTTATCAGACACTACAATTGGTTGCGACAGATCCTTAGACATTAAAAGATTTATCATGAAATAAACACTTTATTTGCCCTTTAGAAGTCAATCGATTAGATCCTTGTTATTACTTCTGAATCGTTTATTAAATACAACTGTAAGATCGTGCGCACACTTGAAACTAAACAGTTGAATTGGCTGCGAAACAATCGACAATCGCACAATTGTGCGATACTTTCGTCTAAGGTGTGCGCCCGTTCTGTTATCAAATTATGTACCCTTACGTGTCAGTCACTATAATAGAAACAAGCAAATTGAATATTTAAGTTGCGTGTTATAACCTAAGGAAGGAATTACACAGTTGTTACGCGGTAATGAATGTACAGCGCGATTACCTAAGTGGTTCTAATTCATCGGCGCGTTACTCGTGTGTTTAACCTTCGATACCGACGTTGAACCCAGATTTGTGGAACGTAAAAAAAGAACTTGGCACACAAATCTAGTTGCAATGAGACCTTCACCTTCTTACTTCCGTCTCGAAAGTTTACATTATAGCAATTTAATGTTCAAACATCTTAACCATTGATATATTTTTATTTGTATTTGATCTTGAATTATGAAAATTCAATCGATCAAATCGTATTTTTGTATTAGATCTGGAAATAGGTTTTTCTGTCTTCCAAAAGACACCAAATTAATTAAGAGCTAGGAAGATTGCTTAATATTGCTATGTATTTAAGTATAAAGATAATTGCAGTTAATTTTTTAATTAATTTCCTTGTTTAATATTGAATTTGAAAATTTGATGTTGCACCGTTATTTAGCGTACGGCTTTAAAAATTCCTGTATAAGATTAATTTTGACATTTATTAGTATTTGATCAATTAATCCCTTCAACCGCATTTCAGAAACCGGTTTCGTTTTAGGTGTTGCCTTATAGTTCACTTATTGATGCTGTTCTTGTTAGATCATTTAGAATATGTACATTCTTGTACTTGTATATTACGTAAAAACCAATTGTCAACTATTAAATTAAGAGATTAAGATTAAGATATTAAATCTTATGAATTAAAAATAAGGCGTTTTTTAGTCCAATCATAATCTAGCAAAGTTCAAAATCTATCGGTGACATTAGTTTTGAAATAAGAACAATACGTTAGTAATGTGTTCGTCATTAACGAAAGCGAATTTGCCTCCGGCTGGAAGAAATCGAAAACGTATGGTTATGTAAGCGGAAAGTCGAAGGCTGAGGTCCCAGTGAGTTGCGCAAAATGACATTATCCGCATTCGGCTCGGGCGATGTGCATATTTGTCTTGTACTACACAATGCGTCGTAACTTTTATGTAAATGTTAGTTTAAAACAAAATTGGCTAACGCTGTTATTACATTTATAGCTAACGCTTTCTTCGTATTACATTTACGTTTCTTAGGTTACAAATAAAAAGCTAAATTAAGCCATTTTTAGATAGCTCCTGTTATCGCCAGGAATGAACAAAGTCGAACTATTCTGTTTGTATTCTATTTTAGTTCTGTATTTAAAAGGATTATTGTAATGTAAAGCTTCGTTATATCGTAAACGTAAACGTTCGGATATAAAGATGTTCACTAACGTAACTCTAGAACAAATAATAATAATAATAATAATAAAGCCATTTATTTCCTTACAGATTTACATTCAAGTATAAAAAAATAATGTACTTTAACTACGCACTGTTTACAATTGTGAACATAAGAAAAGTTAATTATACACTTCTTCTAAAAAAGTATTTTTTTCTGTTTATTTCTTTTATTTATGTTATTTTTTTGTTTCTTTTTTTTTAAATACTACTCTTTTTATCTTATTTTTGATTTTTTTATTATTCTGTAGGAACCCCTGTTTGGGTGAAGGCCTCCTCCAATGACATCCACCTTTCTCTATCCTGCGCCTCTTGAGCCCAGGATGTGCCGGCTGTTTTAACAGCAAATAAACGGATCTAAATGAAATTATGAACAGAAACAGTCTGAAATAATGCTTTAGATTCTATCCGGACAAAGTTACAGGCAACAGATAGTATGTACATGAATGTATTAATATAAAATCACGTATAATCTATTAAAGAAATAGAGACATGTTACACAATAATTCGAAGCATCAAGGATGTTTGCGTTTTCGATGCGTGAATGAAATTTCAATTGCGGCCTGCATTTTGATGTTAAGTGATATTGCGTAAGTCTGTTTCACCCATAGTAATAGTAATCTAGGTTAGTATAACTTTTATTTTATTATCTATAATAAAATAAATTACAATAAAACTTTTTACGCCGACCCTACGTGAGTGGAATAACTCCAGGGAGATGTCTTTTTATTTAACGGTAACTTGAATGATCGTTTAATGTTCTTGTAAAATGCCTATGGTCTAGGATTTTTTTTTATATATGTCAAGCTAGCGCTTGACCACGATCCCACCTGAAGGGAGTGACGATGCAGTCGAAAGATTGTACGCGCTAGCTTAAAAGATAGCTGTTCACTCTCCTTTTTAAGGCCCCCACGTCATATTTGGACGGGAAAACTGATGCCGGCAACATGTTCCAATCCTTTGCAGTATGCACAAGGAATGATGACCCAATTTGAACTCGCGGTACATCAACTACGAAAGGATAGAACCCGGCCGTGTGCCTGAACGTCCGATGGTAGGTCTTGAGTATTTAAAGATAATCGGTATTTTTAAAAAACTTTAGATGTCCAAGAGGATAAAAATATAATATAGTACGTATTAGTGGTTACGTCGGTTTTCCTTCTAATAATTGCAGATTTTCCGTACTCATTTTAATAAATATAGTAAATAAGTCTTAGTTATCGGATAAATTATTATATTGAATAATACTTTATGCTTAAATATTTAAATCACCTTAACATTTATGAAACACTAGCTTTCGCCCGCGACTCCGTCCGAGTGGCATTAAAAAAGAAACAAAACCAGGTAGCTTATATTTTCTTCCAGACTGTCCTCTACATCTATGCCAAATATATCGAAATCTGTTCAACCATTAAGGCTACTAACTCTAATATTCATCCATACGTCAAAATTTTCGCATTTATAATATTAGTATGATAATTTATATTTCAGTTGTGTTTTTTATGACTGTTTGTGATTTATAAAAGCTATAAAAATATGGGTTAGCTGAAAACTAGTAGACGTTAGTTGAGTCATGTAATATTACATTGTTTCTTATAATTAGAAAACCCACTACACGAGCACCATGAGGATAATCAAGTTTCCTTATGTTTTTGTTCATTAGTTTTCGTTTTTAACAAGCGCTATAATCTCTATAATTTTATATGATCTCTTAGTCATTTTAGTTCTATTAACCAGAACAGAAAATATTTATAAATTGTATTGTAAGGTTCTATTGTTATTATTTCTATTTGAAATTAAAATGTCATTTGCCCCCCAAAATCATCTATTTGTCTTTGAGAAGAACATTAATACGACTTCTCGCTAAAACCCTTAAAGTGCATTTTAAACAAGCATCGCATAATAATGTATACAAAGAAAGTTTCAGAAATGTTTAAAAAGAAGGATTTAGATAAATAATTGCATCTTGATAGTATTTGAGCTACTATACCAATAAAGTTTAACGAAGTTTAATAAATATAACAAGTACTAATAAATATAATAGTAAGGCATAAAATGATCTTAGAACTGTCGGTTAGGATGCCTCTACAGTACCGTCATGGAATGAAATATTTAGAACAGGTCGCTTATGCAAGACTCTACAATAAGGAAGACTACGATCGTTCTAAGGTATTTCATTACTCTGAGCAGCTCATAAATATATCGTATTATTTATATTAATTCCGAAGAAGACATAAGTACATATAAATTATTATTTAATCGTGTAATAAACAATGTTTATATTCTCTAGAAATAATAATATAACATACAATATTATAATACGAATATGTCAGGTGTAAAAAGGTGGTTTATTTTATCATTGATTTTTCGTCCACAATTGGTTCGATGTTTAAATGCAACACAGATTATAAAAGTAGTAAATATTGTCGAAAATATATTCCAAGTTAGATTTTAATCATTAAATTAAAGACGCACTAGAATCACTAGAAATCTAGTTTTAAATGAGTAAGATATGTAACATTTTTTTTTCGAACTAATTTACATTAAATAAAAATTTGAAAAAAAAAATACAAAACACTAAAAAGTAATAATAGAAAAAAATAAATCTATTAAATAAATGTGTTTATTTTTATACGCTCAATAATTTAAAAATTTACTACGAAAGGGCAAACTAAGTTGTGGCACGAATTTGTATATTTATACAATTGGTTAACTATGTAAACAATTACCTTAAAATAATAAAAAAAATCTAATTGGTAAGCAGGTCGTATGACACATTGAAATTACCAATTTACATGTAGCATCTCCTAGAGAAGAGGCATTATGTTGTCGGTGGCTTAATTGTTTACGACGCAAGTGCATCCGGATGCATCAGTATTACTAGGAATTCGTTTAAACATCATTAACATATTTTCTTGTCATAAAAACTAACATTGATAGATTCATCATTTAAGTTTCTAAAACGATCCGCGATTTTCATATTAATAATTATAAACGAACAGATTAAAAAAACATTTAAACACCCAAAACAAATGACAACTGAACAAACTGCAATATCTTTAATGTTCTACCTGGCAACTAAGAGTACAAGTACAAGATTGAAAAAAATAAAATAGGTTCCTATTAAAGCATCTATAATTGCAAAGAAGACAGTCATATCAGGAAAACAATTAGGTTATTGTTTTTCTTAAGTAAATAATGTAATTACTAATTGGGATTCACCCAGCATAGATTTATAATATGAGTCTAAATTAATTCGTTGTTGATATTAGTTTTTGAATTATGATTTACTAGCTTTCGCTTGCGACTCCGTCCGCGTGGAATTATAAAAACAAACGTCAATACGAACATGTAATCTTCCAGACTATGCTCTACATTTATGCTACATTTTACGGAGATCCGTTGAGTTATTTAGACGGCAAACTCTAACAAACATTCGCATTTATAATATTGTTAAGATTAGTAAAATTGACTGCATAGTATTCGAGGTTGGAATAACAATGTAAGCTTAATTTAAGAAATAAGTATATAGCTTTCAAAAATTGCTAGCCGCTTAAAAATGCTTATGTATGAAAATTGTAAAAAATATATATTTAATTCAGGGTCATTCACATAACCTCGACATACTTTGTATACATAAGCTGTAATATTTTATGTATTACTTAACACCCGCCCTTTGCTAGTGCTTGCAAAATACGTGTAAATTATTGGACAAATACTCGTCTATTTGTATTGAGTAACGGATTATTATGAAAGATACAAAATGTAGGATTTGTTATAAAATTGATAAACAAACCATTATATTGTAACAATCCAAAGATAGTATTTTTATTTAGAACTAGCTGTTAGCGTGCGGATTTATCCGCGTGAAATTATTAAAACTTTATTTTATTGTTTAAATTTGTCAAATTATCAATAGAAAATGTCAAATTGACATGACATGACATGACAAACTTTAGCAATCTTTTTTTCTTGATGTTGGCAGCAACTTATGGTCTCTTTCCCACATTAGGGTTTTTATCCAAAATATATACCCCCTAAGTTTAATGGTGTGAAAATATATAGCCTAAAGCATGACGTAAGTGTAGGGCTTTTTATTAAAAAAATAATCATTCAAAAATATGCAGTAATTGCTGACATCTTAGGCCACAAAGTAGTGTGTGTTTACGCTTTTTTATAATAGTATAGATAAGAGACAAAAACCACTTCTAAATTTAAATGAAGTACCTAAACCTCTTAAGATTAGGCATTTATGCGCAGTTTACACTTGGCCAGAACAGTTGGTCAGTCAAAAACAACTGGCACCGGTGAGTTTATAAAATCTATAACTGGCCATCGCAATAGTCCCACTGTACTGGCCAAGTGTGAACCGGACATAAATTTACTCTTACTTCTAACACGACTAATAGTGACAACCTTAGTTGAACTAGTAACATTTAAATGTTCCAGTGACCTTGGATGTCTTAAAAGGGTGTTAGGATTATCGAATTCAAGTTTGTCCGCGCTCTACTGTATATTTTTTAATATTTTTTTTACATAGTTTAGAAATAATGATTTAAAAGACTCGAAAGTTCCGGTTAAAGGTGAGTCAATGCTAAGACCGTGCAGTGAGGTAACAGATGTTGAATAAAAACCTATTCATCTACGTTCATTGTTCAAACTTTCGACTGATGAATGTCTTTTAAAAAGTTTTTGACACAATCTTTGTTTGACCTACTAAATTATTAATGGAGCAAGCAACAGATGTATTATATTACAAATTCAAAACTTTTGTTAAAAAAGCAACAAATAAACATTACATGAAATAATATCTTAATAAAATGTAATAACCATAAACATTCTAGATAATTCCTTTGGTTTCTGACACCTGATATTGTATTTATATCTAACCTACGAAGTTGAAACGATCGTCTAAACTTTAAAAGTATTTAAAGCTGTTTGACCATATATCGTTAAATGTTATTGTCTGTCTACCATAAATAGATAGAAAGCTTTAAAGACTAAATCACGCGTTTATATAATTTAGAAGTGGATGAGTAATAAATACATTAGTTGTAAATATTTAAATTCAGCTAGACATGCATACATGAAGCTCTTGGTTTGAAGTTTAGTCGAAATAATAGCTTCGGTCGTTACATTGTTGTTGGCTCAACGAGATGTATATAATTTGTATGAACTTAGCTGCGTCTGGCATTGTCCTACATTTTTAGATGAGAGGAATTTTAACTTTAAGTCGACTCGCAAGGACAGTGATTTTAAAAGTTCGGCAAAATATTCTGATTCTTAAATATATTTAACTTATTATAATTATACAAGTACTTACCGTTTGAAACCACCCATTTTGATAAATATCACACAGTAAACATCAAAACAACAAAAACAAAAACACGACGGCACAATTCGTTATTAATTTTGTGTTCGCGATTTACGAGATACGGGTAGGTACGCGCCGTCCGCCACGAACGGATCGGTTCGCTGGCTATGGCGGAGTGAAGCTGTGATGGACGCTGTAACTCGCTAGTTGCTCGACACTCCGACGCCAGTTCCTCCGAGAGAGAAAGTCGCCGAGTTATCAAACCTCGCGGTTACGTTTGCCGATGACGCTATCATCACCGATTGCGTATACGACGACAAAATTTAATTTTAACCTCCCCCGCAGATCACGCGCCACTGACACGGTGAACGGACAATTCTGGGAGCCCTACTTTGACATTTGACAATCGCAATGTTTTTGTTTACAAAGTTTAGCAATCAGTCTGACCGTGGATTTCCACCGCTTGTACAAAATTACATTGTTATCTTTCTTTTTCCAAAGATAATGAATGGGACAACAATAGATGTGTACAGCTTTTGCGACAGGTTATCGGTAGAACTCAAGCAGACTAGGGGTAATAACGGTTCCGTAGAACAACAACATTGATCTGAAATATATAAAAATGTGATTACAGTGGACACTGGTATCTTACCCGCAGTTATTTAGTAAAGCTAATTCATGTTTGACATCTCTGTATTAAGAAGCATGTGGAATTTTGCAGTCTGATAATTTTATGATGACTTTGATCTTAGGAATCAATGCTTATCTAAGGTACCTATTGATAAGAAATGGTAGAATGGTCACTAAGCCTATATCGCATCATGACTTCGGATTCTAGTTAAGTTATATATATTTTTTACGTGATAAATATGCAAATGTATGAGATTTGTCTATTTCTTTTAGAATCTACGATTAAGTTGGACGGCATTATCTAGTAAGCTAATAGGATTAACTATAACTAAAATAATGTAAAAACTGATTTGCTGTAACACACTTTTTTAATTTTCAGATAAGGTAGTGTTTATAATACATGTTTGCATGTTAAATGTGATTCTTTTGTTACACGCTTGCTTTACTTACAAGTATTGTGTAAAAATGAATGCAATTTTTTCACTGCATCACATGATCTAATCGCCTTCAACAACTCATTTGAAATGCAAAAATTTTTAACGGAATGCCTTCATAGTAACATAACAAATATTTGGCGGATTTGCATTTCTCAACTGAGTTCTTGAAGGTCCACTATCTAAAAAAATCTATATTAATACATAAAGGATCTCAAAAACAGTTCACAGAACTTGGTTAGTAAAGTAATATGAGTGAAACTTCCGAATTACGAAAGTTTATTTTTATCGTTTTGATCGGTTCTTAACGTAGAAAAGAAAATAGTTATTGTAGTCTCAATCCTAGTAAATATATTTCACATTTTAATCTACTTAACAATGATAAAAAGTTTCCATGAGAAATATAATTTTGTTTTATTCTGGCATACGAAATGTTACTTTTTTGTGAGAAAAGAGAAATGCTTTATCCCGCTTCTATTATTTGATTTAGATAACGTGAACTATAGACCATCAAGATGTCAGATCTGGCGGGCAAAAGTGAAACTAAATTATGATAGTTCACCAATACCATCCGCATATGCTATTCTTCATATCCATTGTTCATGTAGTTTTTACTTCCTGACAAAGTCTTATGGCTGCGCTGGTCTCTACGAACTAGACATTCTTTTTATGATTTTTATCATCAGCCTGTATCCTTCCACAAAAACTTTTTGAACCATACAACTTATTAAAGCATAAAGAATACAAATGCGTCCTTAAGATATAAAACCATTAAAATGATTGCGAGATGTTTTAATTAAAATGTGAATAAAAAAATTGCCAGCATAACCACCGCAGGGTCTCCTGAAATTATCGAATATTGGTCATCCATTTTCATATTATATGGTTGGAACTCAAGTATCTATCATATGAAAACATAAACAAACATTATCCGTTGGTCAAAACTCATTAAACTGATAGTATTACGCAATAGCTTGGTTAAATGTTTATTCGATTGTCACTTTCACTTCAGCATATGTGTGTGTGTGGATGCATGATAAAGTAGAAATTATCATTCTCTAGAATGTTGAGTTTAATGCCGGTTATGCTTACGCTCAATTAGGATGTTAGTTAAGGCTCATTTCTTGTTCATAGTAATCATCGATTGATCATTTTAGATATTTTTGTATGAATATCATTCACAAAGTTATACTTTATCTTCATCAATATTCTTGATTTATATTTAGTTGGCATAATATACTTTTTGCGGCAATACCAGTAGATTGTACTTTAATAATCCGACCCTTATTTTATTTACACACATGTTTTACACAATGTCTGGGTTGAAGCTTATTAGCAGTTTAAGAGACGGCATTGTTATTCCTACCTGTTACATCCCCACTTCACTTTAACAATACGTCAACGGAGTAAATCTCAAGTTACTTAGTTCGAAATTTCATGAAGTTATCCAAAAACACTAACCAATAGTTAATAGGTAGGGATACAGCACGAGTAATGACCTTCCCTCATCCGATTTTTATGATAAAACCTACATTATATGAAAGAGCACATTTTTTAAAACATGTTTTAACCGGCTTGCCTAATCCTAGCCTGGCTAGGCTATGTTTGATTGATCTCTGAAGTGGTAAATTTTTGGAAGAAAAACCCCTAATCGAGTTTCCTGAAAATTTTATAAAAATATGAACACTTTAATATGAATATATCTATCCGGCTTTATTTATTGAACTTTTTTAAAAACATTAATTAGGTTCTTAACAATGAGATGAAAAGGATAAAACAGGTCTGATGGTTGCACAAGCTTGAACGTGACATGAACATCAAGTGAAAGTTGAAAATAACTTCCTAACTTGTTGACATCGCTACATGTTTTTAAATAAGTTGGACCAATTAATGTGTACACTAAAAACTTTGTTATTTCGGTTTAGTTTTTATAAGGCTATAAACTGTTGGGTCTTAAAAATTAAAGATAAGTGGGTTCATATTATCTGTAATAAAGTTGTATATCATAATTATAGTTAACGAGTGTTATACTCAAATTAATCTTGTTTGAAATTGTGCTACCAACTTTTAAAAATAACAAATTTATTTAAAATTGTTCACAATTAGATTTTTAAAACAATAACATCTACTAATAGACTTTTTTAAAGGAATAACTGCAATGACTGACAAGAACTATTCTGTTACGATTATAAAAACACTTTCATATAAAAGCTAAAAGCTTTGTTGTTAAGCTATAACATCGAGGAGCTTTTTCGTTTCTTACATAAATAAAATATTGCGTTACATTACGTCGGTTTTATGTGTTTAAGACAAATATTGAGAAAAATTTCACTTTCGTCTTTATGCTGATGAGTTAGTGGATACATTTTGTACATTCGTTAAGCTTTCCTACTTCAATTTATAGAATGCAAAGAATGTTATTGTTATTTCAAAGTTACGTGATTGCGTAAAATTATAATACGATATAATACTTCTTATAGAAAACATCAAATATGCGCATCAAAAATCAACGAGCATGGATTTTAGATTTTGATAAAAGAGGCGAAAGATGTGCTGAGACCGCACTAAATTAAAGATTATAATCTCTACCTACCACTATAGGTTAAGGGTGTGATTATTTTGTACATTTCACAATTAATATCTGTGCTTCTAAGGAATACACGCGTTAGGTATATTTTATTTATAGAACAATTTCATAGTTATAATTTATGTATAATCTATACAAGCTATCGACTATAGAATATACTCGTATAGTTTATGCTTTATCAGTGCATATCCGCTTCGTTACCGCGTAATTAACAGATATAAAAAATAACATCTTATCAAAATTTATGACCAGTTTTTGGATAACCCCATGAATCTTTACTAATAACAGCGTTTAGACATCGCTCAAACGATTACAAGTTATATCTTTCCCTGTGATTAAAATAGCTATATATTTTCTCTAAATGGTCCGGAGTACAATAATTTAGATTGCAGATGCGTTAACGTGTATGAGTTTTATAGAAATTCAGAAATAGTAACCTCTAATATGTTCCGTTCCGACATATGTTACTAATTACCATGCTGATATAGCCGCCTTTTATGTAACTATATGTAATCCTTTGTAGGTAATTAGTGAAATTAAAATACGACAGCAATAGAGTAATTTTAAAAATAAGTCAATAAGAATTTCTATCCCTTCATACTCTCCTTCCTTTTATTATTATTTACTAAAATTACTAAACCCTGTTATTAGAGGAGTTGTGTTTAATATTTAAAAAAGATAAAAAAAATCGCAATGATTGAATATTGAACTTGAACGATTACATTTGAACGATGTTGATTTTGTTCCGCCTATTTTCAAATACAGTTTCCTCGAATACTTAATGATAATCGCTGCGAGCTCGAATCACATGACTCCAATAAAAGCCGAACGTAATTTCCGTTCGTACCCGGATTTATATCTTCCTTATTATGATTCATATTTAATAGGAATATAAAAAATAACAACGCATCTTTAATTATTTCTTTAGAATTCAGGGTTGTTAACCTAAGGAGAAGGGACGTTAATCCACCAAGGATGTTCGTGAGTATTGATCGTGATTTTGCATCATAGTTACAACCCTAATCATTTTGATTAACAAATGTTTAATTCATAGTTAGCGGTAAATTTTTCAATTTTCAACGAACAATAATAACTGAATAACAGATGAACTTAGATTTGATGACTAAAATTGAATTGCAGTACATTTTGTACTAAACTAAATGATTGTTTATTTAAATTTAAATGAATAAATTACTACGCTACTCTTAGATGTATATAAGACCATAGTTATTAAGCCATTTAGATCAAGACTTACTGGTATGCTAGAAAAATGCCTTTTTATCCGTGTTAGGAATAAAGATCGATAACATGTGGCGGAAATTATCACAATTTGATATTTAATTCATAATGATTAAACGATAAATTGCAATACTTATTTTAATAGTATCAATGAATAATTTTGAAGCATCATAAAGAACGACCCAGTTTTTATTTCAAGGGTCATGGAAATTCTTTTAAATTTAAATTTGTAGTTTGTAAATCTGTGGACGGATGTTTAGTTTTGTTGTATAATGAGTATGCAAAAGATATAGAGGCGCTAAGCACTTGTATTACAATGTGTGGAAAAAAACGATTGCCTCACTGTTTTTCGTGTCGATTTCAGGATCTGGTCCTATAATTCCAAATCATCTATCGTCCTACCATATTAAATAACATGCAAACACGACCAGCTCAGGAATCCGTTCTGCTTCGTACGTGGTGGTAATACACAATGACATTTAGATCCTACACAAAGCGAATCATTCGTATCCTGGTAATAATTTCAAATGTGTCATAACATTTTACAAAACACAGTTGATCTTTTATTTATACCTTTATAAAGTAGACGGATTAAAACTGTTCTGATTTGTTCCATTTTTACACGAACATTTAAATATGTGAGTCTCAAATGATAAGGCCACGGTTAAACTCCAAAATCTTTTAAAATTTGTAGATAGTGTATATGATTCCTTTCGACATTCGGCCTCATCACAATTCACATATTGTCATCTAAATTTTTTTTAATGAATATGAGAGGGTTTGAAATATGCTGTTTCTGCGTAGTTATCTCAGCACAGAAAACCTACAGTTAATTTTATATTTTATTGGCATTGAAGTCACCTTTAACAGCAATATTCCAGTTACCATAGCAACAGCATTTTTTACAATCGAATGTTGATCGATAGTTATGTACGGAATGAGAAAAGTGAGGTTAGTTAATTATAAGTCCATAATACGTAAGCAATGAGAGGAAATGTTATCGTCGGTATGTGATAATGAATAAATATAACAACGTTTATGACATAAAAAATGTTATTGATACTAATTACCCCTTCACTTTGTTCGACAAATGTAAAGAGATAAAGGGTAGACTTAGATCACGATATAACCTTATTTATAAGAGAACAAAGAGCGGCGGGAACACCATTGATACTCGCAACACTGTAGGAACTGCAGACTGCAGATGCTTTGCCAAGCATTACCGAAATAGAAAAACGCTCGCTTCTCGCGCAAGGAATACTAGTAGCTATAACCCAGTAAGTCTAAAGTTAGATGCTCTAGAATAATTTTATAGCAGGAAAAGATACACAAATTATTTTAAAGTTAACAAGTTACTGCAACTGTTGCAATTTCAGATTTGTATTCTTAGATTTTTAGGTTAATCAACCCGGAATTTTAGGTACTTTGAACTCAGTTTTGTGGTCTCTTTTATGACATAAACCGCGACAATCTTTTATCTTATCATACATTAAATTAGCATTACGTGACGTACAAAGTGTCATTGCAGTTTTTGTAATTTAGGTGGTATTTCTGAAACATTTAGATGAAGACACACTTTTGACCTTAATATTAAAAATTTCACTGTGATTGTTTTGGAACAAGAAAACTTTTAAACAAATTTTAACTGTCTATTGTCTATCAAACAGATATTGTAAGAGTATGAATGTTTCAAGCGTATTCTTCTCCATGAGTACTACTTCTTTACTATAGATACTTGGTTTTTATAGTAGCTAGCTGGCACCTGCGATTGTGTCTGCGCAGATTAAAATTTGTAGCATATGTGTTATTCCACACTATGATCTACATTTATGACTTTCAGTCAAATTCGATTAGTTTGTTTTATATTAATGTATTGCATCTCGTCATCATCTTCCTCCTTATCCTACTCCCGTAAGGTAGCTGCAGCAACTTTTTGTCCTCCATGTAACTCTATAATACGTCATCTCAGTCATCACTCCCTTTTCGATCATGTCACCTTTCACTCCATCCATCCAACTCCGGTGTACCTCTACACTCATAATTAACGTTATTCTTGTTACATGCGATTCATTCCTTCTATTATATTATATGCATCTATATATGTGTTTTCCAGAATACAGGCTTTGATCTCTGAGCACGTGATTCGCATTATGACACGAAATATTCCAACCGGTTTGAGATAGCAATAAAGTGTTCCTTGCGTAACTTGACACAAGTTTTAGACAGACTGCATTTTTTTTTCTCTAAATCATATACATTTATGCGAATGGTATGCAGAGATTTAATTAATCACATTTGAGTGTAATATGATGATAATTTCTCGCATTTGTTCATCAAATTCTCGTGAAATAGTGAGATTTGAATAAAGATGTAATTTATTTTGCTAATGCATGTTTTTCTATGGTTTAGTAAAACGATAATGTTTTGTGTTTTCATGGTAAGCGTGTATTTTTTGACGTAATAATGATATTCAACTTTATTTGGGTTCTAAAAATGGCAAATTAAATTATTAGGTAGATTTAATCCTAGAGGAATATTTGTTTGAAGACAGTAAGTATAAATTTACTGTCAGATCTTAGTGTTAATTTATTTACATTAATTGTATTTCTCATTTTTTAAATACCATCGATGTAGTCACCGGGACTCTGGAAAACCCATAAAAAATCCAAATAAGACGAGTAAGCATCGAAAAGATCCCCTACATCTTGGCATTTTGTTACATTAACATTCAGTTACGCATAAATGTATTTCTTGTAACTTGAATTCTATATGTCCGATGTTTAACATAGACTATTTTTCTTAAGAATCGCTCAGTTCTCATTGCGTACAGTCATTGACCTTGATAAATTAAGTTTTGATAAAAAAAATCATACTAATATTATAAATGCGAAAGTTTAGATGGATGGATGTTTGTTAGAGTTTGTAGCCTAAACGGCTAAACGAATTTGGATGAAATTTGGCATAGATGTAGAACATAGTCTGGATAAATACATAGGCTATTTGCTATTGTTTTTTTTTTAATTCTAAAGGACGGGGTCGCGGGCAAAATCTAGTATCTTATAAATGCGAAAATTTAATTGGGAGGATGTTTGTTAGAGTTTGTAGCCTAAACTGCTGAACGGATCTCGATGAAATTTGGCATAGATTTAGCAGAGAGCCTGGAAGAACACATAGGCTATTTACTTTTGTTTTATAATAAAACAACAAAAATAGTAAGACGTGCATTATACCCGACCTTTCGATGCGGTATGGAATCTTCACGCCCTTCGCGGTAGTGGGATACACATGTAATGGAAGGAGAAAGCGCCTTCCGCAACTGCATCGAGCATGTGACTCGGCTCATGTGACCACGGCCGCTGGAGTGGGGTCTACAATGCTTTACGTGCGGTTGCGAAAATTCCTACGTAAACTGGGCTGCGTTACGTTCGCATTACGTATTTGTATTTTTAGCGTGTGTTTTATTGACACACAATGCAATTACACAATATTAATTAACGTGTTTGTATTCAAGTAAAATAAGACGAATGTTTTATTAGCATATCATGACCGGTTGACCACGTGACATGAACTAACGTACTTATTTATGTGTGTGGATTACCTGAGGTGTATTATTATTTTTCTAAACACTACAAAAAGTCTTATTAGCAAGCTATATATTTGCTTTCCGAGAACAAAAAATAGGATGTCTGTTTAAAAGGGTTTTAATTCGAATGTTTTAAAAGTTTCCAATAATTATTTGATTTAAAATTAAATTGAATAATGATACTTAAATCATACTTATATTATAAATGCAACTTTTTAAATACATGGATGAGTTTTTGTTAGATTATTGTAGCTTAAACTGCTCAAAGGATTTCAATTAAATTTGGTATAGATGTAGAGGATAGTTTGGAAGAACACATAAACTACTGACTTTTGTTTTTTTTTACTTCAACTCGGATGGGATCGCGGGCAATAACTAGTGTTCCATTCTAGTGTTCATTCTATTCCATTTTACATAATTGTGGCAAATAACACATACTAATAAGCTTGGAACTATAACTTGAATAAGCTCAAAGTCATGTGATGCTGAGAAAAACGTTGCACGTGTTGAGCCGGATCAGACTTGGATGTGATAAACAAAAACTCATAAGTGGTATTACTCACGTATATCGCTATGGTGTTGCCATGGATGTGGGCGATAATCTGATCGCTAGCGGCAATATAAAGTGATCCTACTAGCAGGGATTACAGTAACAAAAAAATATAATTTTTAAAGCATCAAATTGTGAGATGAATATCTCTCTAGCTGTTGCTTTGTACAACTTTGCTCGTGGCTTTGTTCTCGTGAAATAATGGAATTCTAAAAAAATATAAACTATTATAGTTACTTACAGATAAATTACCTTTCTAACGGTAAAAGATTTTTTAAAATCGGCTTAGTCGTTTTTGAGTTATTTCAATACATACAAAAATACAAATCTTTACTCTTTATAATATTAGTATGTATAATATTTGCCTATTTTATTATTGAAGTTAAAGTTTATTCTGTCTTTAATAACTGATAGTTATTAGATAGATATTTAAATTTATATTTATTCATACTTGTTAATGATAATTTATGGAATGTTTCTTAATTTGATTTCACTACATTTTGTAAATTACATTTTTATTTTTGTTCCGTTACAGTAACAAATTATTTTTGTATATCATGTAATAAATATCATGGAACAATTAATTGTCAATTTTACAAATATTTAAACAAGATAAGTATAATGTAATTAAATATTTAAAGTTTGGTTAATTACACGGCAATTGTACAAAGACAATGAGTTAACTTTGAGTAGAATGACGCAAACGTGCGGGTAAGCTCGATATCGTGGTATCGTCCTCATCGGAAATGTCAAGGCTGGCATTGTCTCGGCGGTCACATGACTCCAAGACGCTTGGCTAATATTTATGTTGTTCCGATTACCAGGTACGAGTACCGCCGCCCCTCGCATTCCAATAGTCGGTCGTGAAGCGGTCGAGATTAGCACACATCCTTGTTGTCAAGCTTTATGTAAACGATCAAGTCGTTTTAATCCATCTGTTTTGTCATCGAGTGAACTTAATTATTAACTTCTTTCTGTTGTTTTTCTATTCTTTGTACTTTAGTCTCTGAAAATGTATAAATCTTTGAAACTTAACTTCATCATTCCCCTATTTAAATTACTTTTTGCGTCGAATGGATATTAGGATTTTAATATGTGATTGTTTTTTAAATTAGCAGCTTTAAGGAATACAATAACCTCATTTATCTTCGAGTAGTTGTAAAGCTTTTTCGTTGTTACTACTCAGAACAGTGCGTACGTGTTGATGGTCACATGGCCGCTTGCATTAACCGATTTTGTGTTTCAAACCGATATCGTTATGATTATGATTTGTTCAAGGATAAATAAAATGCAAATATGCTTTTTATTCAGTCATTTTTAACTTGAAATCGAGTTACAAAATAAAAAGAAACGTTTTTGAAATTGATTACATTTATTGAGAGAGATGACATTTCGATATTCATTGAAAATCCAGAACGAGCGAAATGTGATACTTTTTATATATTTTTTTAAATAATATTAGAACAGACGTGATATTTCAAAGCGCCATCTATAGTTTCATGGAGAAGATTAGAAAACAACTGGTTTAAGCCTTGCCTCGTATCAAGAGCGTAGTTTCAAAATTTACCGCTAGATGGCAAATTTAAAAAGTAACTCTAAAAACAATTTGTTTACAATTTTAATCCTTTAGTGTTCTTTGAATAAAATATTAAAATGTATATATTTTGTATTTATCAATAACTTTAAAAATATGTAAATATTAAATATGCAAATTATTAGTTAAGTACGTTGATGCCTAATATACTTTCTAATTTTGAACAAAATTGCATTTACGTATAAGTAAAGCGTTTAATTAATAAACTATTTAATTAATAAATCATATTTTACTGAGAATTTTAGATAAAACATCATAATAAACGCGTTGATGTCTAATACAGGGCGATTGGCGACTTTCTCTAGATAACAAAAAAGTGATATTACAAAACAATGTTCCGTTTATCTTTTGATATTTAGAGTCAGTTGACCGAAAAAATGTGATATCTGACTTCTTTAAACTCTCTTAGACTTTTATATGAAGATTCCTGCATCTTGTCTTTTACATATATTTTTTTGTTCTGAGTAAAATTCAACCTAGGGGGATGATTAATTACTAAACGAATGGTTTTTTAAATCAATCATTGACTCCATTTATTCATTCAGTTCAACTCCACTCTCCAACACCACTCCGATACTCATTCAGTTACTAGTTAAATTTGTAAAATACCGTAGACATTTGGCACAATTCATCGCTAATTTATTGGTAATGTAACCTCTATACAATGTGGGGAACAGGTCCTTGCGCGTGGAGGCCCGCGGACGGAAGTGACAAGGCGAGAAAGAAAGTACCCGCGACCGGTCGCGTTAGTGGGCCACTCGAGTTCGAACTTGACGGCAATCGACCGCATTGACTAGGACAGACATTGTGAAGGGTATTCATATTATAATAACATGGGTCATTATAATTTATGTCTGGTTAAAATGTTTCCAATATTAAGGATGGAGTATACATATTTTATCGGAATTTAAATTTGTAAAAATGTAATCTTATTTCTTAAACAACAAAGTTTAATTTCTAGCAAAACTAAACTTTGTAATGTTTTTATATAAACTTCAAAATGTCAAAATTTCAAAATAAGAACGTGTTAGAAGACAGGCTATTAAATATAGAAATGTCTGAATATTGGTATTTCTTAATTAAATCTATTTTGCAAACCATTAACGTACATTTTCGTATTGCGTTAAGAAAAACAAAACAAGCTCCAACAACTTTCTGTTTATATCCATACTAAAAGTAAGGTACTCTCTAAAACCATAAATTTTTACAACTTTCCTTGCTAACGTTATATAATATTCGTGTTATGAAAAAGTATGGCATCAGCGAAATTAAATTAACAAAAAAGGAAAGTATGAATCGAACGAAGCGACATTAGCACGCTCAATCGGCTCAAGCGAAAATTTTGAGAACTAAAGTGTTTAGTGAAATTCGCCTGACTTTCAATATTACGAAATAATTAAATGATAATTAATATGGTCTTTATTAGTTGATAGATTTTCGTCTGTAGCAGAATTATACAAAGTAAAATATTTTAACAAATCACACACTCAGTAGAAAAGTTGGGGATCATAGGTGCCCAAAAGTTTGTAAAGTAGGTAACATTTCTAACGAAAGTCAAAGCGGTGGAAGTAAAGAATGAATTATACAAATATTTAGAGTAAGCGGCGCATGTGCTGCATCGGGAATACTCTAAACCTTAATTAATTAGTGGTCTCAATTGAATTTGCTAAAATTTTATTATGTCCTAACTTTATTACTAAGTTTTATGTTCCTTTAGAATACTCTTTGTTAAGCGTTTTTCATTTTAACATCCATACAAAGATATACAATGACAAGATCAACGGTCATCCTGAATGTACCAAAGTTTTCTTTTAGTATGAGAAAATTGCTTTTGAATCCTTGAAATAAAATTGTGGCATACTTTTGTTTCCATGGATGTATAAGAAGGGTTATCAATTTCTGTTAGAGTTTACCTAATACAAATCTCGTTTATATGGAAAAACTTTCTTTTAAAGAAAAAGTTTTTCTGTAAAACTAGTTATGTAATATAGGATATTTTTACTCCAATTGGTGTGTTTTATTTATTTACTGTATGTTTACTATGTCTAACAGCAGGGCTTGGCAAGGTGCGTCAGTGTTAGAGACTTGTTCGAGTGAGAGAAAGTCCACGAGGTCCATTCACAAGCCGCATACAAATATTTGTAGCCGCCTACAATACCGAAAACGGGTTTAGACCTTTCTCGCTTTGTAGGCGACGACGTTGCGATGTCAACCAATATATTTGGATGTTTTATCAGTTACATGATATATATGTTTGTGCCAATCTAGTAATTTATCTATGTCTTTGTCCAGTTTATAACTTACATCATTGTGTTTAATTTTTATCAGCTAGAAGCTTGCGGCTGTCCGCATCAGATGCGCTGCTCGTTTGCCCTTCTTTTTTTTTAAATAAAAAAGTAAAGTAGTATGTCTTTACTGAATACTGAGCTATGTTAATTTTGCATCATTCTCAATGTTATTTATTTTTATGCAAAAAATATGCAGTCTTCCTGTTTATATAAAAAAGAAAACAGACGAACAAACGTATACATAATATTATATCGAATTACGATTACGAGAGTAAAGTTTCTAATACTAAAATAGCATAAATTGTATTAAGAATACATTTAATTGCCAATGATCCAGTGAAACCAAGACGAGTTGTGTCAGAGTTGTACAATTTCATCGTATTTTAGGAAACATCGCTTCACGTAACCATGAAATTGTAGATTTCAGATTATTAAAAACCGTATAACATTTGAAATAGATTCTTTTCTTTTTATTACTTAAAATTATAAATGTATTTTGTACAAGGTAACAATTATTTACGCAGTCTCTTAGAATATTTTCCAGGCCAGTCTACACTAAGGGTCATTAGTCACATTTATTGATTCTGGATGATGCAGCATGACCCTTATTTCTAACTGACTAATATATACATGTTAAAATTAGCTCACAGTAGTTATAAAACAGTATAAGAACACTATACCCTTATTCTAAAAAGATACGTATTTAAAGGAATAATTAATGAATAATCATTAATTTATTAATAAGACCTATTAAGTGTTAACTATCGGGAGGAAGGAAAACCAATGAATGCAAAATTTGACGCTGTTCTAACGGTATCGTGTTAGCACGCTATACTCTGACGCTTTAACGATTTAAGTAATGATTTATATTTTCACTTACACGTGGACAAATTATTTGACGGATGATGATGAGGAATTGAATAAAATGTAATTTAGTTTTGAGGTATTATAACGAATTTATTCCAGAAAAAAATTCAGAGCATGAATTTAGATTACTTAGTTAAATGAAATAAAAAAGTATTTGTTAGCTGATAACAGTTTCTTTTGCAAATATGTTTAATACCGTAGTTGTATAGTTGTTTTTGAAATGTTTTTATCTTGAATTCTAGTAATAAAGTTACCTATTCCAGTATAGTTACGTTATAACAAAAATATACTCAAGCCTTTTAACAATTTGGTTCTTTCTCAACCTATTGTTCGTAGTTCTAAGTTACGTTATCAATTACAGTTTAAAGCTAATTTACATACATAACCTTAAGTGAAAGTTTGGACCTGTTCCCCCATACTAATGTGTAAATGTTTTAAAATTCCGACTTCAACTGTATGGTGCTTACACTTTTCCTCGACGAAAGAAGCCAAGTCGGCAAATAAACTGAATAAATTAGTCAATCGAACTTTACCAACCCCTCAACTTGTCAAAGATTAAAACATTCTTTGAGATAGAATAATACGTTTCTAATGAAAGCTTATAAAATGGTTTATAACGTATTTATTAAGCTAACGAGAATTAAACTAAACAATTATTTAGAAATGTCCTCGGATAGAAAGTAGAGCTCACTTTTGTCTAAATCTATGTTTTATTTTAAAATATTGATGAATATAAGAAGTATTTAAGTATTAAGTTTGTTTACTTATCATAGAATAAGATCACATGAATTATTTTTTTT